>NW_004567131.1:11765009-11803516 GCF_000260355.1 Condylura cristata
TGATGGGAAACCCATGGGGATTACAATTGAGATGAAAAAAAAAATGTGAAAAATGATGTAAAAATAAACTTTTTAATAAAAAAAAAAATAAATAAAAAAATAAATAAAAGTGGGCCCTCCCTGGTGGTGCAGCAGGTTAAAGCACTGCATTAAGAAGCTTAAGCCAATTCAACTATGTGATCCACATAGTGCGGCAGACCTCTCCTGACCCGCCAGCTGCTCCCCTCAGCAGTGTACTTCGTCTATCTGCCTGTTCTGCTCCCCACTCTGTTCCTGGGGAATTCTCTCACCCTCCGCATCTCTGGCCTGTACCCCAGTTCTGTATGAATAAATAAATAAATCTTTTTTTAAAAATTAAAAAAAAAATAAAAGTTCCTAAAAGCAAGATGAAACAAATGGTAAGAAAGGAACTAATGAGCTTAAAGAAAACTGTAGAAAGAAATGAGTTCCAGGGAGGGAGATACCATTGGCCTTTAATTACAGAAGAAAGAGCCATTTTCCACTTAAAACATGAGAATTGGAAATTCAAAATTCTCTGAGACACTTTTTTTCACTATCAGATTGGCAAAACTCCAAGTGTTGCATAATCCATCATGGTGAGGCTTTGGGAAAAGAGGAACCCTATCTGTGCCTTTCAGCCTGCAAATACATTCAGCCACTGCAGTAGGTATTGGCAATACTATCAAAATCGCAAATGTGCAGTTCTCTTTAAACCAGCAATTAATGTCTCATAATTTGTCATCCGGTTTAAATACCTGCCACGTGATGTATGAATAAGGTCATTCAGTGGTCTTATTTCTAGTAACAAACCATTGCAAATAATCTCACTTCCATTCATAGACTTGTAAAATATGGTGAATGTAGGCAGTGGTGAATATAGAGTATAAATCTTAAAAGAACATAAGAAGACAATTCTGTGGGAAAGTCGCTAAGATATTTTTATGTGAATAAAACAAACTATAGGGCAATATGTACTTTATGAAAATGTATAAGTCTAAAATAACATCATCATATAGTCATATCTGCTTAAATGAGATATGACTGGAAATCCTGGAAAGATAGAAAAGACAGATGACTAGGAGTTAATTCTATGGGGGCTGAGAACCAACTGACTTGGGCATAAAGTGACCCCTAGACTAGTGTCAGCCCATCTTTAAACATAAATGTAAAGTCAGTATATATACAATGTTTATCACCAAAAAAAGAGAGTGATGTGCCTCTTCAAGAATTAATGATCTAAAAAAGAACTTTTGGGGGGCAATAATTGTTTGCACCAGTTCTCTTTTGACAGCCTCATGCTTTTTCAATTGATTGGCTTATTGATTGAAAAGTTGCCTATAATGTCAAGTCTAATATTATATAGATTTACCTACAAATTGTATAATTCCCCATGTGGTGATGCAACTCAAACTTCTCTGTGCAGTCTTTTACAAAGAAGACTTGCTAAAAAATAAAATTTGGTTCTAGCCTTGAAAGTTAAATTCCCAGAGTATGGAGGAACTGTCAGCTTTCCTCATTTTCCATTTAAACAAGTAATCTAAAGAATCTGTTGTAGGTAGTCTCGGGCCCACATTTGAAGGTTGTTGCTCTACTCTATTGCTCAGCAAAATGCTATTGCAAGTCAGTGGCTGGCATCACCTGGTGATTGTTAAAAATCAAGAAGCAAGAGCTCATTTAAGACCTAGAGAACCAGAATCTTCCATTTTAGCGAGTTCCCAGGCCATTTGCAATACGTATGAGACTTTGAGAACTATTGTGACAGGTAAGTCATGAGAACAGCAAGGTCAGTGACTGTGACGGAACCACTGACAAAGGAAGGGAAAATAATTTCCAAGTGACTTACTTCCTATTATCATTCCATCGCTGTTGAATTATACCATTTTTTTCCTTTTCTTGACTTCTGATTACATTTTGTCCTTCATTGACTGCAGTTCTAAAAAAAAATTACTAAGTTATATGTCTATATGATTGCACATAGAAATAGCTCTAATTAAAACTCAATGGAAAATAGACAGCATTAGAGATGAAATTGATGTAACTAATTTATGTGGTGACTTATGTTTCAATGTATCACAATAAATTAGTTGATTGTAGGAAGTTCATAATTAACTTTTGAAATATTTATGGTAAGGTACTGACCCAATAATGTATTGTTTTCATTCTAGATTTTAATATTTATATAATTTAGATGCTGTTTTTAAAAAAGTAGCATTTTAAACTCTTGTAAGTGAATCCTTCCATTAATCTGTAGTCAGGAGAACATTTAAGATAAATACCATTTGCATTGCATTAACATTATACAAAAAGAGACAAAATGATTGTACTTATTAGTATGATGGAACTTATACTCAGATTTTGAATTGATTTTTATATAAGCAAAATATTTCATTATTTTAAATATGGCCATTTGGATACTTTTCTTAGTTGCTGGCATTGTAGTTATTTGTCATTAACTACTTTTCTTTGTGTTTTTCAGAACAGTCATTTTTTGGGTCTCTATTTATGCCTTAGGGATAGTCTGGAGCTCTTAGTAGTAAATAATTCTAAATATAATCTTGATGCCTCAGAATTAATGATGTACTTAGGTACTAAACACCATAGACGTGCCTCAACCTGGGCAGAGACTGGCCTGCTGTGGGGTGTGGTCTGGCCACAAATCCTCCTGGAAACAAGAAAGGATATAAATGAGCATATGAATGAATGCATGTGGTGAAATGAAAGAAGACATGGGCAGGGATCTTTCTCTAAAATTATAAACCTGGCTATCTGACATTCCATGCCTGTAGCACCATTCCTGAAAGATCTTCACCATTGCAAATGCTGAGAGGATGGCACTTTAAATTCTTCTGAGAATCTTTAGATTTGAGGGAGGATGACAAGGTCTTACCAGTCGAGGATGAGGAGACTGAGCAGGGAGCCAGGCACATGCCAAAGACAAAATCTAACTAGTGGCTAAATTTTCTAACAATATTTAGGACTTCCTGGTGGCACAAAGGGTTAAGTTTCAGCACTATCAAGTTATCCTCAGCCACTGCAGCACAAGCTCAATCCAATGCCAAGGAAATGACAAACATGTGACAGCAGACCCCTTCTTCCTCGCCCGCTGCCCTCTCAGCAGTGTATTTCAGTGGATCCACCTGTTCTCCCCACACTGTCTCTGGTGGGTCCTCTCATCCCATACCCTGCACCTCTGGCCTATACTCCAAGTCTTGTATGCATAGATAAATAAATATTTTAAAAGAGAATATTTAAAGTAAAAGACAAATGAAGACATTTTATCAACAGAGAAATTTGCCTTCTTAAATTTGCATTTTCACTGAGAGACATCATACAGATCAGTTAGTTCATTATCAAATTAAAGAGCCATAAGAATAATTTGATAATGAATTTGGAAAAATGTAGGTCTTAGCTGGAACATAAGCCCTGCTCTAGACAGGAAGACTGGTTAACCACCCTACTCTGCTGTGTCTGTTTTATTTTGGGTGAATTGCCTTCATTTCTCTGGGTACAAGTTTGCGCTCTTTAAAATAAATTGTACTATGTGATCCCTAATATCTTCTCACTGTCTTTGATTTATGAAAGAATAACAAATGAAAAAGAAAAGAAGTGATCTAAATTTTCCCTTCAACTAGTTTTAAAATTACCACCTTAGGCTTACAGATCTGGAGTTGTTTTATATGATTCAGTGAATTAAAAAATAAAATACAAAATAATATATTGGAGGAAAGAATAAAATAACTTAAGCAAAGCAATGAAGTCATTATTTAATGTTGAAGCTCCAGGCTTTGTAGGTTTTGAGTAGAAATGAGTGTAACATTTCTTACCGTATATTAACCCATTGTATAAAACAAATAACTCCCTGTCAAAGGGCTGCAATAATTTCCAACACCTTTCAGATATTGTATTAATTACATTATTAACAGCACATGAATTTCATTTTTAAAAGTAGAAAATGAAATAATTGCTAGTTCTTGCCTGAAACTCCTACACAAAATAATTGAATGCATTAGGTTGAATTTCACTATGTATGCACACGTGAATAATAATTGTCAAAAGAAATAAAATAAATCTACCTAATTTTTCTGTGCCAAGTGGCAATAATGAGTGAGTAGAGTTACACCCAGAGGAAATAACTAGAAATATGATTGCAGATTGTTTATATCTGTAGCTTTTAGAGGAAATTTTATTTTGCAAATTATTTTCTCTGAACAAGCTACATAGCTACATTTCTGCAAATATCCTTAAATCGATATTCTATCATTTAATATCTAACAAACAAAGATGATAATGATTTTTGGTCATGTATAATGTGATTATGAAATAAAGGTAAGAAAATTTAGGAAGTGTGAAAGAGTGACATTGTATGTATGGTCACACGCCTGAGATGCTCTTTAGGTCAGTGCTGGAATTCTCTTTATCCAACCCATCAGTAGTCTCTGTAACATCAAATCACTGAAGCCATAGTAATTAGATAATGTAAGACTCTAAATGAACTTATGAATCCACTATGTAAGGATTTGGTAAAATTAAGAATCTTCTTTGTCATGTGATTTACATGATCTGAGCAAAAAATTTTTTGAGCAAGACATTTCAGGCTGCCAAGAGACAAAGTCTTGCTTCAATCCTTTGTTAAATGGTGCCTGTAAGACACCAAAATATTGGGTATTATTCTCACTGCTTTGTGTCCTGAGTGCAAGATAACTAACGCTTGTCACACCCACAAAACCAGCTTGCAAATTCAGTCAAAATGCTGGGCACCAGGATTTGCCCATAACTCAGCACAGATTTCTGGAGAGAACCAGTTGACAATTTTTAAAAGGTGTGTGTCAGGGAAGAAGCACCTGATCCCATTTAATTCTGTAAATCACATTGATCTGTCTTAGGGGCCATCCATTTCTGAATTCCCTTATTTAATTCCAAGCAAGTAAAAAGATGACATCCAGTGAAAACTCTCTTAACTTAATGAGGCACCAAGAGATTTTATTTTTCCCTGTTCTCTAATAAAAACACAGAAGTGAAGCTTGTACAATCTCCTAACAAAGAGATTCTACAGATTTCTTTCTTTTTATAGAAATCCTCTGGGAAATAGGTACATAGATCTTGGAATAATTTACAGAACAGCAATAGACAATGCTCAAACCCTATTAATTCTGATTTCACATTTTAAGAACACTATAGCATGATGACACAAGCTTTGTTTTGATACCAACAAACAATATTTGGCCAGCTTTCATAACAATATCTAAGTATACTAGCATATTTCAATGAGATGTTACATTTTATATATGTAATACAAGGAAATTTGCTTAAATGAATGTCACAGAAATGTTCTGGCCAACCTCAATTCTGATATCAAAAGAACAGAAACTGTGGCTGGTGATTAAAAGAAAGAAATCCATTCCATGTCTAACACAGACTATGCACAATTCTGTCAAATTTGCTTCTTTTTCTTTTCCACATAATATTGAGTTATTAAAAGAATACCTTATTCAGGATTTGAAACCAGTCACTTAGTAAACACTTGTATTTCCTACCCTTGACTCATTTTTTTTTTTTAAAGATTTATTTGTACATACAGAACTGGGGAACAGGCCAGAGGCTCAGGGGCGGCGAGAGGCTTCACCAGAGACAGAGTGGGGAACAGAACAGGCAGATAGAAGAAGTACACTGCTGAGGGGAGCAGCGGGCGGGTCAGGAGAGGTCTGCCACGCCATGTGGTCACCTCCGGGGCAGGCGGGAATCGAACTCATGCGGAAGCGGCTTTAGATTCTCAGTGCTGTGCTTTAACCCGCTGCGCCACCAGGGAGGGCCCCCTTGACTCATTTTTTACAATGAAATTCTGGAAATAAAACCTTCTGAGGCCAAAATAACAGATTTCAATTCAAAGCAAATTGTTGGCTATTATTTTTCCAAAAGGAAATAATGAGGAATGGAAGATTATATATTAACCTTATTATACCTTTGTATAATATTAAGTAGCCTCTGAATTTAATTTATTGAAAAATACATTCCTTTGAGTGTAAAGAATGTATAGAAATGTGAAATGTATACAGAAATTAGGGTTTAAAGAATCTTGCAATCTGAAAAAAAAATTGAATATATTCTTACTGAATTGGCACAATCATGAGTCAGGAAGGTTAGGTTGGTTAGTGAAATTTGATCTAGAGATAAGACTTAGACATAGTAAAATTCAGAAGCCCTTGTTAGATTCTGCATTGATGGAAAATACTGACATCCCTCACCACCACCTCCCCATGCACAATTTATAAGCCCTCAGTTGCTAGCAGGTAGAGTTGGGGCAGAGATAGTTGAGCCTACATGATTGTTTCCTGGGGTATCTAGTTCTTTCCACTTAGCTTCCTGCTGTCACTTTCTGAAACAGCTTTCACAGAAGCATTAGCCTGTGGGCAGCAGTTTGCTGCTGAGTCTTTCTCTGTTAAAACTCATCAGTAGTCCGCTCCAACTGGGAACCAAAGACAGGTTACAATAGAGGACTTTCATGCTCCACAATTTGTGGACTATATTTTATTTGTTTTGTTCCATCTGGCTGATTTGGAGAGGTAAAATTATCAAAAGTATTTTGCATAGAATATATTTTATTATCCTGTTTTATTACCCATGGATGGGCCTCTTTCCTACCACAAAGAAGTGCTTATTCAGGTAAATAATACAAAATGGCAGTGCTACACTGGCTGATGATAAGCTTATCATCCTATGCTCTGCACTGAAACCACAGCAGACAGTATGCTGTAATGACTGCATCCATTGTATGGACATTCTGAAGCAAGAGATACTCAGAGGCATTTAAACTATGAAATGGAATCCAAGCAAAGTACAGGATCTTTGATAGCGAAAGTTACAATATATCTTATCCACAACAAAAATTCATATTCACATAAAAATTTTCACTCATCAGCTATTTTTCCCAATATTTCACTTCTTGTTAATCCTGATAGCACATATACATTTTTAATCTGTCAGTGGATGACAAAAATGTGCACACGAAGCATTAATGGTCTATTGGAAGGATGTATATCAAAGGCAAATGTCATCACTATTTCTCAAAGTTGGCACTTTATGCGTTTTATATTTGCTTTCTTCCCTCATCAGAATTTGGAAATGTTTGAAAACACACAAGAACATTGAGAATTGTGGTCTTTACTTTTGATATATAGGGAATCTCAATTTATTATATATCTGTGTCTTGATATTGTAGCACAAGTCAGAAAAATTTCCTGTGGTGTATTTCTTTTAATATGATGCACAATCAAGTCTGTTTCCTGCACATATGATATATTTTATTTTAGGAAACACAGAGAATCAAAGAAGTGTAGGAAAGATGAAAATCAAGGAAACATGAGGGAAATCAGATTGATTTCAAATTACCTATCAATCTAATAAGGAAAAATCAGTCCTGTGGATTGTTGTTGCATTTAAAGTTTGATTTTGATGACATCTTGTTTCACTCTTTAAATTCATTTCCTTTGACCCTAAGCAAAATTTACAAATGAATATCACTAAAATGTGGGCAAGTGTTGACTCTACTAAGGAGTCATACCTATTATATCCATAATGATATTAGGCTAGAACTTTACCAGTTTTATATTAACTAAAATATACTATATCTTACTAGGGAAATTATTCTAAGTAAAGATCTGATGTTTATACAACTCACTCCTAAGCTGCTACTATAATTCAGTCTGCTGTTGGGAACAGTATATTCTCAAGACACTTTCAGAAGAAAATCTCTATGAAGTTAAAAAACTATGGTAGTATAAATATACACATATTGGCCCAGACTTTGCATAAAATAATGGAGTGATTTGGCAAATCACATAACTTCTCTGTGTTTAAAATGTTTTCTCCATAAAATGGAAGCAATCTGGCTTTAAGAGTAAAAACTAACATTTCAGGTCCACTGATTTATCTTTATCACTTACTAGCATATATCCATTCCTAGTATGTGCAAAGACAGTGTAAAGAATTTAAAATTAATTTTTAATCAATCTTTAAATCAATTTTTTTTGAATTAACAAGTTCAAAATAAACTCCTAATTTTCTACCTAACTAGTCAGCTTATTATATTTCAACCCCTTACCTTGGTAATTGCCACCAAACACAAAAGTCCTTTGCCTTTTTAACATTAGCCATAATTGAACTATTTTTAGTAGACTTCATTTTTTTTTTGAGTAAATGAGAAACAAGATCCATGTTGCTGACCACATGCAATCTTTTCGAGAACATTGTTCCTAAGGCCTGCCAGATCACAGTCTTAAAGTCCAAACTGTTTCTTAGTTATTTAGCATGATTACATTTCAATAATTTTAAAAACAGTGTACTAAAATTAAGCTTCTGATAGTAATGAGCCCCACTCATTTTCTGTTATTGTTACTGCACCTTGTTGTGTTTTCACTCTACAAGGCATCTAGGTTATTCATGTGGGTCTCCACATTCATGCACAGTGAAATTCATTTGAACAGATAGAGGAAATATTAAGGTACATAGTGACTACATAGAAAGCTTATGCAAAAATGCATGGCATCTATTTCTGGACCGGAGATCAATAACCCATGGAATCATATTCTTAAAATAAAATTGTGTTTTGAGAAAAAGTCATTAAATAAACATATTACTAGAGTATTTGGCCTTTACATGTGTCTTTCACATACAGAGAAGCAATATTTTTAACATTTTTTTTATTTATTTATACATACAAGAACAGTGTAGGCCGGATGTTTGGAGTAAGGGAAGCAGAACAGGCAGAACCACAGAAATACACAGATGAGGGGACGAGAGTTCCCCTGGCAGTGGCTGGCAGCAGCTTGATAGCCCTGAGATTTTTAACCAACAGGGTGGCCCTGAGAAACAATTTTAAATGAAGAAGATAGCACATTAATAGTTCTTTTCTTTATCAAATAAACATATACTTTGGGAATTTTTAAATATCTTGTAATATATTCCTACAAGTAAAATGACTCTTAAATTCATGACTCTTATGTGATTTTAATCACAAGACTACATTATGGCTTGTTTCAGGCTAATTGTTGAGACGGTATTTGGAAATAAACATGGACAGGACAAAGTATACAAAATATTATAAAATTTATTCATGGAAATGTTCCATTTCATTGAATAGAATAGATAGAATTGCTATCCAATCATTGTGTAGAAAAATAAAATGTACATGCTTTAATTGGATGTTTTTCAGCACCATTAGTTGAATTACATAAAGAAGTTCAAGTCAACCTTTTATACTTGATGTAGAACAAATTCAGTTAATTTTTCATAATCATTACATTTACTTGCCTTTTCCTAACCTAAAAGCTGTAGGAACTACTGCAAAGTAGAATAAAATTTAGACGTAAGTAAAAACTTAGAAAAGATATTGGATTTACTTGTTCCTTAAAATTCAGTACTTTGCCATTTCAATTGAACAATATTTCAACATATTATGAGAATTCTTTGCCCATTCAGGAAGGGAAATTTTAGTGTGCCAGATTCACTGGTTTGGGCGTTTCCTGTTCCCACAGCATATCCATTTAAAGTGCACATGAAGGGGGAAATTCTAGCCATGGGGAAAATAGTTTCACGATTAATGTGGCAGATACTAAATTTTGCTAATTTGCATCTTTTGATTCATTCATTTAATTAATTTGATTAATTTTATTAAATGATTAATAAAAAGGAATGTAGGAGTAGATGCTAGAGTTTTCTATTGCTTTTCAAGATATTTTCAAGAACCTTTGCATGTCCTCAGTTGCCCAAATATGTTCTCCATTATGCAAGGTCAGAACACGCACATAGTTTTATAATGATTAAATAGTAGAATTAGAAACCCCACACTGTTAAAGTGAAAAAGAACATCCCAGTACATCTTTTAGTACCGAATGCATATGGAACTCACTAACTGAAAAATTTATGTAGCAGAGTTAACCTACTTAGTACAGTAATGTGCTCTTTAGGGCAGAAAGGACAAGTCCAACTTCCAGGGGAAAAGTAGTAGATTTATACCCCATCACAGTAAAGAAATTAAAGACACTGGATTATGGAAACTCCAGATGATAGTTTTGAGTGAGAGAAAAATGGAGAAATTAAATGAGAAATTAACCCACAGACTCTGAGGTCATACTTTGTATTGAAATTCAGTTGTTTTAGAGACTCATTATTACTAAAGACATGATTTTTGATAGCTGAGGGGGGAAGTTCAATTACTGTACCCATGTAATTGTCCATTTTAAATCATTTTTGTGTAAAGATTGAGTATATTGAATGGATTTGTCATACTCAGAATAAAACTAGAGCAAATGAAATTCCTGCTAAGGAACATTAACTTTACGATTTTCTCGTTTGCTAGAAAAACCTTGCAAGTACTAAGATTTGGGATAGACCATGCCTTATTATTCCTTGAGTCAGGCACAGAGGAGCTTCCCAATGGATTTTAAGGAACAAGAATTTTAGTTCTGGTCCAGAAAAATATAAACATTAGTCTTCCTCTTGTTCTCTAGGGTCAATTAGCTAGCAATCCTTTGCTCTTATAATTAATTTTCTAGATTCCAACATCCAATATATTTTTAATAACTTAATATTTTTATATTAACTCTATTTTTTCCAGTTATTACCATTCATGTGCTAATCAAACATTAATCAATCATTCACATTGTAGGACATTCTGTAAAAACTACAAAGTCCTCTAATAATTAAAGGGATAACAATTGCAAACTTTGTCTTATTGAACATTTCATGGGTAATTTCAATAAAGAAACAAAAAGCTAAAATAGGAAATGGTTTCTGTTAGAGAGCATATTTAAAAATTATTGAAACTTTAAAAGCTAATGTGTTTTTAAGGGTTTTAGAGATTCTTAAGAAAGTGAATTGTGAGCAACTTGAAGTGACGTATTCCAGCATTGTCAATATTAGTTCCTTAGATTCTGATTAATACATGATCATTTATTTATTATTTAATGTGATCCTTCTTAACATTCTATTTAAAAGAAATATTTCCTTCTTTGAACAAAATTTTATGGATTGATTCAAATCATGTGGATTGAGAAACTAAGAATTCACATATAAGTAACCAGTTTTTCTAGATTCCCACACTTGGAGGAACCTTCTAGCCAGCTTCTCCAACCACCCCAACAAAGGGCCATGTAAGCACTCTGGATAATGTTCTTCTCTTTTGGAAGTAGCCATTTTGGTTTTGGTTTTGATTTTGGTTTTGATTTTTTTATGCCTCCCCTGAATGGTTTTCCATTTGGAACAAAGATCAAATCATTATGTTCATGATCCCTTATCATGTTCATTTTTAAACAAGGCTCCTGTCTCTGCCTGTCCACAAAAATTGACACAGCACTGGGTACTACACACCATTGCTTGAAATGCAATCTATTTTGGTTTCGTGGACATGATCACTGTGGATGTCATTAATTTGTTGAAATTCACTTTTCTGTCTTTTTCCCCATTTCTTTCATCCTTGAAGTGTTTTATGAGGGCTTTTTTTTTTCTTTAACCTTCTGTTGTTCATTCAACTCTTATGTCCTCTTGTCCCTCCAAACATGACTTCCTGACATCATCCTAATTCATAAACCAAATATTTAAAGTTTTATTCTTCAAAAGCCGGAAACAAAGAAATGTCCTTTGGATATCCAATGGGCAAATGGTTAATTATTTTACATGCAAGCCATAGTATACTTATTAGCAAAAAAAAAAAATGTTATTGATATTTGGAACAGTTTAGATGGAACATCACTGAATTACGAATGAATGAAATTTTCTGAATGAAAAAAAATTGCCACCCTAATTATATATGGTTTCATTTATATAGCAATCTTGAAGTGATAAAATTATGGAAATGGAGAACAGATTAGAGTTTGAAGGGATGGGATATGGGAAAGTAATTAACAAAGCCACTTGAGGGATTCTTGTGATGGAGATACCACATTTATTGAAAAGATTATCTTTTCTCTACTGTATGATCATAATCCCTTTGTCAAAAATTAGCCATCCATATTTATATGGCTTTATCTCTGGGCTTTCAATTTTATTTCATTGGTATGAATTTCTGTTTTTGTTTTGGTACCATTCTATTGTGATTACTATTGTGTAATATTGTTTGAAGTAAGAAAGTGGGATGCCTCCATTTTCTTCCTTTCTCTCAAGATTATCTTTGGTATTCTTGACCTTTTGTGGTTTCATATAAACTTGATAACAGCTTGTTCTATATACTTTTTGAAAATCATTGGTGTTCTGGTAGGTATTGCATTAGATCAGTAAATTGCCTTGGGTAGTATGGCCATATTAATGATGTTAATTCTTCCTACCCATGAGCAGGATATTGTTCCATTTCTTTATGTTTTCTTTTACTTCTTTTAATAACATTTTATAGTTTCCATTGGATAGGTCCTTCACCTCCTTCATTAAGTTTATTTCCAGGTACTTCATTCTTTTAGCTGTGATTATAAATGAATCTGTATCCCTTGTTTTCCTTTCTTCTATTTCTTTGTTCATGCATAGAAGTGCACTGGTTTTTGTGTATTGATTTTGTATTCTGCCACCTTTCTTATTCATTTTTACATTTATTTTATGCATTTAAAATAAATAAAATTGGGTTTTTGTCAAATTATATCTCATGAGTCAGGAGAACAACTCTTTCCCTGAGTTCTCTTCTTGTTCTTTTCTTTAACAACAAGTGGTTACATATTTTCCACACCCAAGTTTCAAATTTGTGATGTGCAAACCAGGATGTATTTGAAGTTTTCACTCAGAAAAAAAAATGCAAAACTGGCATTCATCCTAATCATGTTAGGGGGAAAGGAAGTCCTAAAGGAACTGTACAGATACAGGTTTTGTGAACTCCACCCCACTCCAGACACTGAAACTACAAATCCCAGCATCTCCAACAGGAGCACTGCTGGGACCTGATGGCTAAGTTAAGAGCCATATTTGGAAAAAACTACAAATCCCATTATCACCAAAGGGAAAACTGCTAGGACCCAAGGGCAGAGTTAAGCACCCATGTTTGATAAAACTACATATCCCAGCATTGCCAAAGGGCAGACTGGTAGGGTCTGAGGGCCTCGTTAGCAGCCATTTTGGTTTGTATATAAAACTGGACACACTGGTCTTTGGGGTTTCTTGGCCTCATGGCTGGCAGCTTGCTTCTCAGCTCTCAGCAGCTTTCAGCATGCTATTGGGGTTCCCGGTCAGTGAAACTGGTAGGACATATAACACTCTCTCTTTCCCTGAATTGTTCATTTCCATTTTCCCTTGTAAATAAACCCAGTATTAACCTTTGTGTGTGTGTCTGCAGTTGAATCTTAAGTGCACAGGTGAGGGCCCATAGACAGGCAACCCAATTCATATTGGGTTTCCCTGTGACAGTATGTTGCCTGTAACAGTCAAATGAAATAATTTGTGCCAGAAATATCAGCAATGAAGATCACTTCCTGGAAAACAACAATTTAATACAGTGGCAGATAAAATTGGAAATAACTTATTTGGAGGTATCATCTGGATCTGAATCATACAAAGTATATGTTTATGTCTCAGGGAATAAGGACCGATCTTCATTTTTTAGATGATATCAATACCCCCAATTTTATGTAATTTATTAGCAAACAAAAGTTTATTTAAGACTGATATAATTATAACACTAAGAAATAAAAAAAGCTGCTGCTTCTTTATAATAGCTAATAAAGATCTTGGTAAGATAGGAACTTCCTACCTAGGGGGGTGTGGGAAGGCTTATTACATTCTAACAAATGGAGACACCTAAATACCTCAAGAACCTAGAGGAGGCACAGTAAGCAATCCAACAACTTAGCAAGCAAGCAACATCCAGAAAACAGCTTCAACTGGAGAAAATACAATGAGAGGAGCTGGAAAACTTGGAATTCACAGAAAGCAAGTTAATGACCAGAAATTGGTCCAAACACATCTGCTAAATCCCCTGGCAGACATGGAATATGTATGTGCCCACCCTTAATATGTGCCCACCCTTAATATCCATCTGGAATTTTTAACCATTTATCCAAGATTTTTTAGAACCTACAGCAAGATACTACATAAAAATTAAAAACAAATCTAATATATTTATGTATCTTCTGCAGTTACACAAAATTCAGTGCAACTAATGATAAGCAAGTTGTATCTAAAACATAAATTTATATGAAATACAAAGCACCCAGGTAGCCAAATTGTTTTTTTGTTTGTTTGTTTTTTAAAGCAGAACAGTGTTGGAGAATTTAGCCCAGGTTATTTCAGGATTTAGTCTAAAGCTATAGCAGACAAGATTGACTGATACTGGTGAAAAGGCAGATCTATGGAACTTAAGAGAATTCCTAGAAAATAAATTCTCAGCATTAGTACTATTGACATTTGGGGGCAGGTAGCTCTTTATTGTGGGGTTGACCTGTGCATTTTAAGATGCTTAGCCACATTCCATGCCTCTGTAATCTAGATGTCAGCAGCACCCCTAAAATGTGATACCAGACATATCTCTAGACATTGTCAGATACTACTTAGAGGACAAGATTGACCTCCTCCTTCCACTTCAGAACGACTGGCTTAAAAGTTCACCTACACATAGATGGTAAAATTATTCTTAAAAAAGATATCAAGGCAATCCAATAAGAAGTAGTGAGGCATTTCAACAAATAATATCAGAATTTTAGACAGAGAACACACATTTGAACTGTATCACAGACATTCACACAAGCCTAAATCTAAACTGTTTTGTAAAATGTAAATAGAACAATTTTATGATCCTGGATAAATATATACATACACTGCCCATGAATCTTCAAAAGAAAAAATACCTACAACTTGAAAAAATAAGAAAATCAAAGGTTAATGCACAGCATAAAGGCAATGATTTGCCTTATTATTTATAGACACAGATCTAGTTTCCAAATTATATAAAGAATTCTAAAATGTTGATAATAAGAAAACAAATGATTGATTAAAATGGGCAAACAATTGAACAGGTCCTTCACAAAATAAGTTACACAAGTTCTACCTCCCTCCAAAAGATAAAAAACTATATACAAAAAAAGGTGTCAATCATCATTAGCCAGTAGGGAAATGCATATGTAAACTGCAGACAACACAATCCGTCTTCTAGAATGACTAACCTGACAGACAACCTAACCTCTTGTACACTGAAGCTGAGAATGTGCAACTGCTGGAAACACTTTGGCATGCTTTTAAGTAAGGTGAACATACACTCGCCCTAAAACAGCCCTTCTACTACTATGTTTTTACCCAATATAGAAGAAAATCTAAACTATCTTGTAATTGTGGGATTACATAAAAGATTTGTACATATTTGCAGCAGCTTCGTTGGTAATAGCCAACTACTGGAATCATCCTAAATGTCTTGTGAATAGTAGAGTATATACATTCAACTTCAAAGTATCAGCAATAAAAAGCACTGAAAAGATCTAAAATAATCATGCTGGGTAAAACAAGACAGATACAAAACATCACCACTGCTTTGATTCTATTTATATGAGGTTCCAGGAAACGCAAAAACCCATACTGACAGAGAACAAATAAATTGTCTGCTAGGACAGGAATAGAAGGAAAGCATTGAAACTTTGGGGTGGGGGAGGTATGGGAGTGCTTAGTAACTTGACCATGGTGATGGCTGTATACTGCGTTCATACATCAAAATTCTTCAAATTGTGCAATTTAAATATATGGATATTTTATAAATGAATCCTATCTCAAGCTAATAGAAAAAAGTTTAAAGCGGCATACAACTTAATCCACAGAAGCAAATAGTTTTATTTTCCATTTCTAAATAAAGCTCAGGCTT
This sequence comes from Condylura cristata, assembly GCF_000260355.1. NCBI lineage: Eukaryota > Metazoa > Chordata > Mammalia > Eulipotyphla > Talpidae > Condylura > Condylura cristata. The sequence continues at coordinate 11,780,824 of NW_004567131.1, forward strand.
TCAAATTATTTCAAGAATTAAAATGATCACGTTTAGGCATCATTTTCCACCACGTAGTATCACTCAAATTCTCATGTAATCAATTACTGCTTGGAGAAGTCATGTGGTCCGTCAAACCTCACATATATAGTTAGAAAAATATCATCTGGAATGTCACTATCAGGCTGCAAAAGTAAATGCCCATGGAGAAAAATAAAGAAGTGCTAAATGCAGAAATCTAATTAGAATTCAGCTGAGTTCCATTTGGTATTTGACATTGTTCACTCCCACATTAAGAGCCTCTCCAAGGGCTGAGATGATTTATACCTGTAACGATATTGGATAAGTCAATTGTATTAAAATAAATGAAATAAAGATTATGTTTTCAGGTTACATTATTGAGGAAATGGGGATTTGCAATACAGAATATGTCTTAGAGGTATAGGTTTGCACCTCTAAAATTATATTATTTCACCACATCTGCCACCAAAGCCACAGTGATCCTCCTTTGGGCCCCTCGTCCTTTGCCCCCAGCCTGTAGACTCCCCTCCTGGCAGCCTTAGTCATAATCCAACCTGCTCTTCCCCCTCCTGTCTCTATCCTTCCTCTCCCCTCTTGGATGCCTCAGATCTATGACCAACTTTCAAGGTTTGCCTTTGTCTGACTTTTTGTCTGGTGTCGCTGTGTTCCAGATATAGTTTTCTATTAACACATCTTTTTCCTCTTTTGTTAAAGCCCCAACTAATTTTATTTTTACTGGTATTGTGAATGGACTTCTTTTTTCAATTTTCAATATTCATGGCTAGCACAAAGAAATACAATTTATTTTTATAATGTCTTTTTTCTTGTGATTTTGCTAAATTTACTTAAGCTTGTATAAATTTATATAAAGCTTTCTAAAACATTTCTTAGAATTTTAAATATGTATAATCATATTCTATGGGAATGAAAATTTTCTATCTATTATTTTTACTTCTTTTACTTGGTGTTTTGTACTAAAATTTTTAATACAATAATGAACAGAAATTCTGAGAATAAAAAGTGATCTTAAGTAAAAAAGCTCCTAGTTTCTCATCATTAAATATGATATGTTACAGTTTTGTCTTATTTGCCTTTATAAGATTGAGAGAGGCGGCCCTCTCTGGTGGTGCAATGAGTTAGGATGAATCACTGCAAGCTAGTGGCAGCCTCTTCAGTGAGAGTTCGATCCCCCCCACGGGAGGTGATTCACATGGCGCAGCAGACCTCTCCTGTCTCGTATGCGGCTGCCATCAGCAGTGTACTTCCTCAATCTGCCTGTTCTGCTCCCCACTCTGTCTCTGGTGAAGCCTCTCGCAGCCCCTGAGCCTCTGGCCTGTACCCCAGTTCTGTATGCATAAGTAAATAAATCTTAAAAAAAAAAAAAAAAGAAAGATTGAGACAGAATATTCTTAGTTTTCAGAGGGCTTTTTTCATGAATAAAACTTGAATTATGCCTATTCTTGATTTTTGATGTTTTTATATTAGTTCCTGCTTTATTTCATTAACGTAGAGAATTAATACGGTCTGTTCTTAAATATTAGGCCAATCTTGCATTTGTAAGATTAAACCCCATTTTGTCACAGTGTGCAGTCATTTTGACGCACTACTGCTTAGATTTGACATTTGATTAAATGTTTACTCTTATATTTGCATTAGACCCTTGAAGGTGACCCTATTATCCCAGTCTTTGTGAATCCCTGTGTCTCATCACCACCCGGCGACTGCAGGAGTGTCCTGGGCTTTGCTACTAAACAGACTGACTACAACAAAGGTGAGGGATGCACCCGGATATGTGGGTAAGATTGGGTGGTGGAGGACTGTGACCGCCATCTTGCGAGGAGACACTGCCTCAGGACACACAGCCGCACCTTGGGAGCTAGCGTGTGGAGGTGGTTACGGGGCAATCAGACTGCAGAGCCTCTGTCCTACGGGCAACGAGAAACAGAAACCCTCACCCCAGCACCATCATGGAGGGAAAGTGTCAACGAGCACTGGGCTTTGAAGTAAATTTTCTCAGTGTGGCTTCATCTGACACTACGCACAGCTGACGCCCTCACTGTAACCAGTGGACTCAGCAGATGAGTCCGAGTCCGGAAACACAAGGACTAGGACTCAGATGGCTAGTTCCAGGGATGATGTCTTTAATTCTGTGATCTCGATTTTTCTCTTCCTCTGAACACCTCATGCAGAACTGGATTCAAACATATTTAACCATCTCCAGACATTGTTACACATAGAAGCATTCCACTTCACTTAATAATGAAAGTGAAAAATGAAATCAAAGTCCAAAAGAAAGTTCTGGGGTTTACTGCTTTTCAGTTTCCAGGAGGTGTCCCTCACACCTTAACTCTGCATCTGGGAGAATAAAACAGACTTGTATCTATTTTTTCCCTTCAATTATTAACTTCTGGGTCCTCCCTGATAGCACAGCACTATGAAACTAGCCGCAGCTTGGGTGAGAGTTTGACCCCCTGTCCCGGAGGAGACCCACACCGTGCGGCAGACCTCTTCTAACCTGCCCGCTGCTCCCCTCAGCAATGTACTTCATCAGTCAGCCTGTTCTGCTCCCCCACTCTGTCTCTGGTGAATCCTCTCACCGGCCCTGCACCTCTGGCATGTACCCCAGTTCTGTATGCATAAATAAATAAATAAATCTTTAAAAAAAAAAGTCCTGATATTATGTATTATGATTTATTCATTAATAGTATTATTATTTATATATTAGTCGATGTTATTAGTATTATTTATTTATTAGTAGTACCCAGAGTTTAATTTACCAGTTCTCTCAAGAGACTAAAATTTCCAATTACATGGATTTTCAGTGGTCATACATGATTCTCCAACTGGGGCTTCGGGGAGGTACTGAGCCAATACTTTTACTCCAGATATTTCTTATTACTGGAAAATAAAAATAATTTTGACATTCAAATTGACACATTGATACCTTTATATATGTGTGACTATATTTACTGAATTATTTCACAATAAGTTTTACAGCAAGCATTTCATCAGAAAAGAAAAATCTGGGGCCCTCCCTGGTGGTTCCACAGGTTAAAGCACAGTATAGCACTACCAAGCTGGCCACAGCCGTTTCAACACAAGCTCTATCCCCAGCCCCGGAGGTGAACACATGGTACAACATAGTCTCCTGACCTGCCAGTGCTCCCCTCAACAAGGCACGCATCGATCTGCCTCTGTCTCTGGTGAATCCTCTCACAGCCCCTGTGCATCTAGACTCTACCCCAAATGTACATGCATAAATAAATAAATATTTAAAAAGAAAGAAAGTAAAATGTGATTATCAGGGTATGGTGACCTTTTAAATCTGAGTTTCTAACCCACATTCTTCTACAACATTGGAAACTGGGGACAGGGAATGTCTAGTGTTCATGACTGGGATTGAGTAACAACTTCAATAGCATTCATTTACAATAGCAACAACAATCATAGCAGTGGCAATGGAAATGGTCAATGGCCTGCCTTCAGGCATAACGCCACTTACAATAGATCCCCAGTCAGCTTTGAGGAAGGATGTTGATTTCTGTATTGTGTCATATGCCCTTTTGAAGGTCATAATACTAAACTTTTTCAATGTTTGTGATTTTAACATTAAGTATTTCATGTTTCCAAATAATGGTAGCTTTTTAAGTGATTCTGAGAGGAATCCTTTCTCTGTTAAATCAAAAGATGCAGAATAGATAGAAAAAGTTGCTGTTTAGATTCAGAAAAATCTAATTTTAAGACTATGGCTAAAATAACATAGATAGGGCTTTAGCAACACACTGTTTTCAATTTTCACTGCTATCAGCCCTCTACAAAGATTAATGATATTTATAAAATATCATTATGGCTATTGCAAAATGTCAAAGTCTTGCAAAAATAAACCTTCTCTTAGCACTTATTTGGATTAATTTTACCCTTCTTTCCTCCCTAATTACTTTTATAGGTTGTTTCCCTTGTAAATTTAATGATAGGATTGCTTTTGTTTAATAAAGCAGAGTCAATACAATAGGAATTAGTCTGTTTCTAATCAATGTCAAGTAGGAACACATTCAAAGTAAGATTGTAAATTCTATTGCAATGCTTTTCTTCAGGCTCACGTACTTTCTAAGTTTTTTTTCTATTTTTAATAACATATTGGCTAGAAAATTAACAATAAAACAAAGGTGGTATGACTAATTGGAATTGTTCTATGAAGGCATCCAATGGGCCTAGTCATTGTGGCTTTCACAGAGACACCATTATGGTATGGCTCATAATGACAAAATCTGTGCCTTGATATCCCCTGGAAGTAGCTACTCAGCCTATGATCACAGTATCATACTTATTCTGAGCAACTGACTTGTGTTTAACCTTATAGATACGATAAAACAAGTGGGCTGGTCTACCCTGAAGCTGTGAGACAAATCTATGACCAACTGAAACAATGGCTCCCCTGCCTTAACTATAGATCAGAACCACTCTGAAATGCTTAAAAATCTAGCATTGAAAGGCCCCCACCTCAGGAGACCAAAGAAGTCAGACTTTAAGGATGAAGGGTTTGGAATTCTTTGCTTTTGAGCTATCTAATCGTTTTAATCAGTAACCATGACTGAGAAAGCCTGACGCCAAGTACATCCATTATCAGAATGCATTTTGATAATGTTTATGCCCTTATGTCCCTCCATTTGTTTTATCATTGAATTTAACATGTTATTTTGCTGTAATTTATACATTCTTACAAGCTGTCATAGTTTTCATAATCAAATAAGCAATACAGCATGATTGATTTGATCAAATGAAGATGATACTCAAGAAAAAATTAGCTTTGACACTGGAACTCAAAATAAAAATACAAGATTCTCTATGATACACTTAATTGTCAATAAATAATTTTAAATATAAATGTTATACATTTATTTGAATTTTATGTGTCAACTTTCAATGCTGACTAACTTTAAACCCTAAAATATAAATAATAAATGACAGAGTGCTTTTTAATAAATATTGTACTTATAAGATGTAATAATTGTAGTTAATTGAGACAACAGTATCTTGCATTTAATAATTGAATAAAGAGGAGCAGTAGACTCAGAAAAAAAGTAATAATTTCAACATTTGTACTTCCTCTATGATATTTTGATACTGCATAAAGCCACAAATGTACTCCCTTTACTCAAATAGTAACAGTAAGTCAAGAATTCTGCGATAGACAGAATACAAAACTCACAAGGGCAGATTTTTTGGTCTAAATTTTACTGAAATATCCCCAAAGTCTGAAAGAGTAGGTTCTATTATAGTAGGTTCTCAATAAGCATCTAAACACCCTATAGGAAAATACATAAACACAATCAATGAGTCTTAATATTTTGGCTGCATACATGAAGATTATGTATATAATTAGGCTCAGATGTAATATAAATATAAGTCCCTACATGTATAGCTATATAGAGACTCACAAAATTGAAAAGAATATTTATCCAAATTAGAAAGATATTACTATATTTGAAACCAACATGGAGAAAAGGGGAGAAATCCATTCCCATTTTTCATAGTTTTCAAGTTTCTATTCCTTTATCAAATAGTAGGAAAAATTCCTATATGCAGCACAAAAATTATGCTTTATAGCATAAAACTTTACCAAATGAGTCCAGGTAAAATAGTTGAAGAATTATATCTATCCATTGATGGCATTTGTAAGTACAAAATTTCTCTAAAAGGGGGTAGAGAAATATTGACATTCTATTCCAAGCTAAAAGCCTATTTTATATTCAACTGCCACTTCATAGAGTAGCTTTGCATCAGTAAAATAGAAAACACTTGGAGTTGGTCACATTTCATTCCTTAATGGACCTGAATACCAAGCATCCTTCACTCTGTACTTGGGAGGATTCCAAAAAGACTATTTAGGCAGCTTCACTTTAGATAAAACTCTACGCTTAACACCACTGCCCAGTGAGCTTTAAAGAACAAGATTCCTAAAAAGAAAGAAAGGAAGAAATAAGTCTGTGCTCTCTTATTTTTGTGATTTTTAATGAAGGGCTACTTCTGGAAAACTTCAACAGGTATCTAAGCAATTTATTGTTTAGTCCATTCAAGAAAAAGGTGATCTATTCAGCATGGAAAGGAATCAGACTATACTTAGAATACATACTTGTAAAATGATTTCTTTCTAACATAAACTTAAAGTAACACTCTATATTCAATTGATTTATAGAAGATAAGCATTTTAGAGATGACAGAAATCTTAGATTGTATCGCTTTTCCTATTTATAATATATTTATTTTTTATTAGAAATATCCAAACTCCGATACAGGAAATGTTTGACACAAGGTCTTACATTCATTTCTAACAAAGACAGAACTATAACTCTGGTCACTGGATAAGTACTTTGCTGTCTCTCTCCAATGGAACACCTGCAGGGCTAAAATTCTCACATATTCCATTCCAGAAAAACTGATAGCTTAATAGGAATTTATGTCATTTTTTCCTTTATTTAATATATCTATAAGAGTTTTTAATAGCCTTGGACGAAGTTTTAAAGGCATCTCTAGGAGATAGGCTATATTTTAAAAATCTTTACAGATGTGCCATAAACATGGTACAAAAGAAACAAGGATGTAGAGCAGCTGAGTACACCTTACATAGGCCTCAGAAGCAAATGCACCTTCCCTTATAACCAAAAAAGGTTATAAATAACATCTTTCCAGGAAATAGTGCCTTATTGATTAGAATTAAAAATGCCAGCTATTGAAGATTAGTATCTGAAATGCATTACATTTAAATGATGATTGAAAAATACACTAAAGTTTTTGAACAATTACCAATGTAGTTCATCAAACAAGATCCATTAATGACTAATAAGCAGATGAAAGGTGGTCAGTTCATGACCTAACAGTTATAACTCAAACAGTTTGACCAGAAAACAGTACTGCAGTGAGTAATCTAAAATAGGATGAACAGGTTATGAACAGAGGAGGGTGTGGAGAAGGAGCTGAAGGAGGGAGGAGCATGGAGGATTATGGTGGTGAAGTGGCTGGGGGGAGTAAACAATGTTTTAAAATGAACAATAATGTAAATAGATATATCAATTAAAACATACGTAAGAAAAACTTTTTAAAAATTCAAAAACTGAAGTGTTTCTCAATTGCATTTTAAGACGCAGGTGACATGAATTTGTGATAGAAATAATATTCTTTGTTTTGAAGTTTGTTATAAGCAAAGTTTGGTAACATTGGAAAGTCATTTCTTCAGTAGCTTCATTCATTTGTCCAGTAACAGCACCCAGAGTCATCATGAACACAAGTCAGCAGTAGGAGGATTCTGGAACTGTTAGATTACTGGGGAGAATGGAAGCATAGCCAGTACAAGGGAGGATATAGGAAACAATAGGCTGGAAATTTAAATAGCTGATGACCTACTGGATATTTCATTTCTATTTTAAAATAAACATAAGAAAATTTAGAGAAAGTTACACAAAGAATAAGTGAGGCAAAAACCATGTTGTTTAAGCTGCATACTTTGGCTTTTGCTACGTCTCTCAAAGTCCATAGCTAGAGTCAATCAACAACCTATGGGCCTTCAAGTAAAATTAAAAGTCTCATTTCATAACTTTTCTGGAACTTCGGCCATATTATTAACACGTTCATATTATCAGTAAGACCAAGCAACTAAAGATCAAATGGAAATTCTAAAATGTGTACAGTAAAATGTATCAACATTATTCCATTTTTTTTTAAGATTTATTTATTCATACAGAACTGGGGTACAGGCCAGAGATGCGGAGGGTGAGAGGATTCACCAGAGACAGACTGGGGAGCAGAACAGGCAGATCGACGAAGTACACTGCTGAGGGGAGCAGCGGGCGGGTCAGGCGAGGTCTGCCACGCCAAGTGGATCACCTCCAGGGAAGGTGGGGAATCGAACTCATGCAGAAGTGGCTTAAGCTTCTTAGTGCTGTGTTTTAATCCGTTGTGCCACCAGGGAGGGCCATTATTCCATTTTTAACTCCTACATAAATCAATGAGAACAATATCAACACTATAATAGAAAAAAATGAGCAAAGTATGAACAAACAAGACAAATAAGAAAAGACAACGATAAGTATATACCAAAAATACAGTATTTCAGCAACAAAAGGTACAAATTAAAACTGCAGTAAAACATCATTTTTACTGCCAAATCAAATATAATGTAAAAGGACAATAGTCCATAGAAGTTAAAATGCAAGACAATGGGCATTTCTCTACTATGGCAAATCCAGATTTATAGCAACTTCATGGATGGCAATCATCATCATAGATTGAAGCCATAAACATTCAAACCTTTAGACCTGAAAGTACTAAGGCTAGAAATATACATTAAGACAATGATAAGGATAGTTGAGTCATACTGAAGCAAATTTGTCACCACAATTTATAATAAGAGTAAAAAAGTAAATGACAACATAAATATTGAGCAGTAGAAAACTTGTTTTTTAAATTGTGATCAAGTCAGAAATATGTACATTTTGAAGACTGTATAAAGGTATTGGCCAGGACAAATGTTCAAATAACAATAATATAATTAGTGTAGGGTGTTAGTTTAAAGCTTTGTATGTAGGGGATCATTATATTAATGTGATTTCTGGGTGGTGAAAATACAAGATATTTTCCTTATGCTTTTTTAGCATTTTGTAATAAGCATACATCGTTTTAAATAAGAGAGGCACTGAGACACGCATGTTGATTTTTGAGAAGTAGACTACCATAGCAAGAAATCTGGATACTTTCAGATTATCTTATAAGCATTAACATTAAGACAAAAGTGTGATGAAGGCTCTGTAGCATTATCTTGCATTAAATACTTAGCAGAGGAGATGCTTAAGAGCGATCTCTATAGCTTTCGTCAAGCGAAAGATAGGAAATGATACTCCCTACAGTGCAGTGCAATATATAAAACCGGAAAGTGCTTTGCTTGCCCTAGAGAGTGGTTATTAACTGGCCATACCATTAATTAGAACAACAGAGTTTCAACTGGAAGCTCATAGAATCATATTCAAAGGGAGATGTAACATTCACATAAATGGTCTTCTGTTGCCAAACTAGATATGAATGAGTTCATTAGGTAACTATATGTAGCTCTACAAAAACTCTTTTAGTGCCCACAATCTCCTACCTTGAGTTTGTGTCGTTGATAACTCCACAGTCTGTGTTGCTCTGCTCTGACCCTGAGTTCCATGCTATATCACTAATAACATAAAACAAAAGGTTGCTATTAATAAAAATGTGCCTTTGGACATTATTTTTTTTCTGCGATATGGCTTGAATTCTTCATATGTATGTAGATACATACATTAGCTATTAATTCTAAAAGTATTGAAATTGTCAAGAAAATTGTTATCTTCATAAAATCAATCTTTTTGTAAATAATAGATGTTAAGCCTCATAATTTCTTAATTTACATATAAAATAGATAATTGTACTTACATTATAGAGCAGTGTAAAGAATTAACTACAATCCTATATACATTTCATTGACAGTACAATCTATCTCAATTTTACAAAAAAAAAATCCTTTTCAGAAGCCAGTTAATTGGATCTATTTAACATTATATTATACTTTCCAGGCTTTAAAATTGCCCAATGAAAATTAGCAAATTTATTCTGATGTAAAATTTCAGTCTCAGTTCTACTAGGGTAGTAGAAAAAAATGGATTTTGATAAGCTAAAAATGACTCCACATTTTTATTAAGGATCAAGTTTCTTTCTCTCTCTCTCTCTTTTGTCTCTCTCTATCAAACACATACACACACACACAATACTGAATACCTACTACCCACCATGAAATACTATAAAGCCTATGTGAAACCTTCATCCATATAAAGCAGTGTATTGGCATACATATGATTTATATGATATGAATTTTTATTGGCATGAACCATTGTCTTAAATTATTTAAATGTATCTTCTGTGGATTGAAATAGCACATAAACTGATTACTCTGTGTTCAGATTTAGTTCTTAGATTTGAATACCTAAGAGAAAAAAAGGACTATTTATGTAGTTTACTCTCACATGGATTCTAATTTTTTTCATGTGCAAGTAACTGTTCAAATAACTTTAATTTAATCAACCAATAAGCACATATTAAGTATTATTGACAAAGGAGTCATTAGTTCAAAATACAAGACCCAATCTGCTACTTCAGAAACCTGCTGCTGTTGCTCCAGAACATCGAGTGACACCGTGTCTACTCTCTACTGTAGCATAAGAAAGAGAAATTTCAAAAACAACTGCCAAAGAATTGTATTTTCCTCTAGAAATGGGTAAGTGCTCCCCTATAGCTTGTGATTCATATGGACAGCCAAAGTTATGCTACAAAGAAAATTAGCGATACCTTATCATACCACAAGCAATCTAGATAAAGAGCTCTCCCGAGAGCACAGGATAGGAAACAGAACCCTTGGATGCATTTCGCCCAGACAATCGCTCAGACAATAAGTGAAGGGGAAGCTAGGGCTTTGCAGCCTCTGTGAAAACAGCATCTGCCCAAGCATGGTGGAATATGAGGGGTGGAGAAAAGGCTGATGGACATTATGGAGCATTTTTATTGTTATTACTTTAGCTGCCTATCTGTGCCTTTGATTCATGAGGCAATTGCAAAAGTGGAAAAGACCCTGGCCATTTGCTTCAGCTGTAATGAATAGATAATATACTCACAATTAAACAATATAATCAAGTGTCAAAATAAAAGAGAAGGAGCTCTTATTTGTTCCCAAATGTCTTTGTGTGTATTTTCCATCCTAAACAATAGCTGGGTGACTCTACTTTTACTACAAAACTCTGTATCCATAGGTAAGTAAGAGATATACCTTTAAAATTGCTGTGTCTTAATGTACTGTCTTACATGTACTTACTTAATGTATGGATAGATGGAAATTTTGTTGCTTGAATAGAAGTATCCCGCTGAGGCTGTTTCTTTTTTGACCAAGAAGTGTTTATTCAAAATATATAGTTATATAATGCGTTAATGACATTTTTTATGGTGAAGTGAATTTTATTCAAGTGGAATGCCGTGCCTTTCAAAACATGTAAAGTAATAGTGACTGTTACTTCTTTATGAGCCAGATATTACCTCCAACCCAGTGCATTCATTTCTATTCTACTGTATAAATGGCTTCCACTCTTTAATATCTCATTGCTAATCCAGGATAAGCTATTTGTACAGCATTCTTTCAATCCTCAGCATTTTGTGCCATTTCTTCCTAAAAGCATTAGTCACGTAAAACTAGATGGCCCATCCTCCATGTTTTTGCCTACCTAAAGAGAGTGTGTGTGTGACAGAGAGAGAAATCATTTTTCTTTATTATTAGTTTACTTTGGTTGAGGTAATTTTAGGATACCACTAATATGTAGTCAGGTAAATGGTCAGGAAAGACAAGCTTAAAAACGAACCCTTGAAAACTAATTAGAGAATCGTTGGCTTTAGAAGTGACATTTAACTTGAAAAAATTATGGAATATAGTATATATTCATTTCATATATTCACATGCTTCATAAACAAATTAAACAGTTCACTACATTTAATAATTTGATCTCGAGACTTCTTTCAGTCTTCTCTAACACTGGGAGCCTTCATTTCTTTTAATTCTTGACCTTGATGAAAATCATTGTGAATTGTCTGAAGCACAAAACAAAAATATTCCCCACAAGAGGGATGCAGAAATGAGAACGTGTGAAATACTATGTATCCTTTTCCTTCCTTCTTCCCTCCCTCCACCCTTCTACTTCTTCCTATTTTGCTTCCATGCTAAAACATGTGTTACCTTAAGCAAAGCATGCCTTTGTTATAGGTTCTGGAATCTTGAGATAAAGTAGTAATTTAAAAGAAAAGAAAAACCCTTGCTGACTATGCAACAGGTTAAGTGACCACTGATGGTGGTTCACTCATAAACTCTCTCCAAAGAGTAAAACAGGTTCAACATTACTTGACCTGATTTTATTTCATCATACCACAATACACTTGCATCTCCCTATTAAGTGGCTTTATGTGTTTTACTTAGCCATGTGTGCTTGCATGGCATAACCTTGCAGACCCCAACTAGGGGCTACAAAGAATCAGCCCTCAGGACAGGGGGTGCACTTTGGGAGTGTGGGTGCACTGAGGTGTGAGCTCAAAATCTTATACAGTGCTCTAAAGCAATGTTGCCTCAGTGAAAAGACTTAAAAATGTGAGGCAGATACAATATAAACAGCAGAGCTAAGAAACACTATAACTGCATTAAAAAATAAGATGGAGGGCCTCAATAGCAGACAAACTGAAACAATGGAGAGAATTAAAGAATTTGAAAACAGTGTCAAAGAACACACAAATAGAACAACAACTAGAGAAAAAAATTTAAAAAAATGAAAATAGTGTAACAACACTTTTGGGTAACTTAAAGGAAATAATGTCCATATTATGAAGACTCCATTAAAAAAAAAAGACATCTATTCAAAGAAAACTTGCTGAAAATCCTTTCAGTCTGGGAAATGAACCAGGCATCTGATCTAAGAAGCCCAAAGAATACTAAAAAATAATAATAATACCAGATTCATTATACTAAAATCAATTCTTTTCATCCCCTTTTATCTTAAATATCTTAAGTATTTTTTATTTAATAAATTTATTTTTTTAAAGATTTATTTATTTGTGCATACAGATCTGGGTTCAGGCCAGAGGAGCAGGGACCATGAGAGGATTCGCCAGAGACAGAGTGGGGAGCAGAACAGGTGGATGGACAAAGTACACTGCTGCGGGGAGCAGCAGGCGGGTCAGGAGAGGTCTGCCTCGCCATGTGGGTCACCTTCGGGGCAGGGGATCAACTGGTACTGAAGTGGCTGCAGCTAGCTTGCAGTGCTGTGCTTTAACTGGTTGCACCACCAGGGAGGATCTGCTTTAATAAATTTAATGGACATTTTACTTACAGATGTTAATCTTAAATTACTCTTAGAGGTTTAGTCAAATTTTAAATTTTACCACTCTCATTTGAACCTCTCCTCCTATTACCAGCTCCCTTCTTAAAGATAACTTTATAATCATGAAGATTCAAGAGTAATAGTTCTCCCCAATGCAAAGGTTTAAAATGCCCACAATTATATAATTTGTCCTCCCTCCCCAATGTGACTTTATTTTACATCATACTTCTGTATGATTTTTTTTTGCCTAAAGAAGTAATTCATCCTATAATGAATCAAAAAATGCAATTGTCTCACCAATTCATTAATTTTATATATATATATATATATATATATATATATATATATATATATATATATATACACACATATATATGTAGGGGCTGTGTGTGTATACACACACACACACACACACACATATAATTGAATCTCTAATTAACTTTCTATATAAAATCAAATCCCAGAAAAATCAAATAATAAATTTAAAGAAATTTAAAGAAATAAACCTACAAAAGTTTTAGAAGAAAATGTGGAAACATTTATCTATAAATTTGCAATATAGGAAATTCTTACTAAGGTAGAGATCGCTACATCAGTCATAAACTTGACAGCATGAGTATTCTTTTCTGAGCCACATAAAATTGTTTACCTGTGGCCTTTGGCCTTCAGCAGGCTTGGCCAGAAACTAGGCATCACCCACAGTTGTATGGGGTATCACTTGTGCACAAGAAGCAACAGGATTGGGTTCAATGGGACCGGTGTGGCCCAAGGCTGTCAAGAGAAACACCTGCCACGTGGCTGTGAAAAAATGGAATGAACCCCCAACTCCCTCCACATCTGCATACATATATGTTCTTCTCCCCTTCTATATACATGTTTTTCTCCCCTTCTATATCTATATCTATATCTATATCTATATCTATATCTATATCTATATCTATATCTATATCTATATCTATATCCCAGGATTTTTTTCTTCTCTCTCCTGGAACACAGGAGACAGATTGAACTTCATCACTTATTAGCACATAGCACTGTCTTCTTAGGTGACATAGGTATTAAAATACTATTGATTGAATGATTGTTCAAGCATTAAACCCACAGAAAGAAGTACTCTTTTGTTGTTTCATAACTTCACTGACAGCAACTGATTCTCAATTTCTGACCTGAGTTATAATCTCCTTGTGGACATAACTACCACTCAAAATGTTCCTTTTTATCTAATGTCACCAATTTCTAAACAAAAAAAGAAATTAACAGTAATCAGCTAGAAATGTTGCTTCAATTTAGCATATTCTTTTTGTTGCCTATGATTTGGCAAGCTTGATAGGTAATAACCAATGAAGAATTAGAGAAATGCTTTTCTGGAAGAAGTGTCATGATGCCTCCTGACCATTTTCTAGATCTTTCATATTAATGGATGCCTTAGCTTATATGCACTAGATTTATAAGAGAGAATAATGAGTATTAACTATGGATTCCTATTGTTTATTCCTAAATCAATACCCATAAAGCAGTGAAATCGTTTTCACATTTTGCTGCCCTTGAATTGACAATGTTGTTCACAGCCCTGTAAAAACATGGCACTTTTTGACATTTGCAGAAATAGCAATTACCCATAGTAAGAAGCACAAAAAGGCCTCAGTCAGCCTGTCTTACTTTAACTGTGTCCAATGACATGATCAAAATTGCTTCAGAAACACAGTTACTCAAGTGAATAACTATTAAAGTAATAAACCCAAGAGGAAAATCCATCTCTGCTAAACCAAGTAGGAGCTAAACACTACACTAGCAGCTTTACAACTAAACAGAACATATATTTACTTGAAAAAAAGTGAATATTTTCAGCATTTTACCTTATTTCTCCACTTAGTCACATCTTGAGATATCAAGTTACAGGAAGAATGTGGCCTCTGTAGTGGGGATTCCCAGTCTGGTCTGATCCTTTGTGGTATATTTGCTTCCAATTACAGCTCAAAACCCAGGGTGTCACCCCACTTTTCAAATGACCTGTAAAATTTCCAAAGTTCCCACTGTTGCCAATTTACAAGGCATTCTGGTCATTTCACTAAACCTATTTTCTAATCCAAATTTCTAATCTATCCAAAGGATCAAAATATTATCTCACTCTTCTAATCTTAAATATTAAACTCACTCTTCTAATCTTAAAGAGGCATTAAAATATTTCTCAACCTTACAGGAGTATCAATAAAATTAATTTGTTCAACTTTAATAAGCAAAAGAAATTAGGATAAAAATCATTACTATACCAACACATTAACTGTTATCATTTTTTAATCAGTCGCAGACATTGCTGTTTTGAAAATGGATTATAATCAGATTATTTTAAGGGCTTTAGAAAATACTATCAATACTATGTGCCCTAATTGGTTTACCTTCTGCTATTTCTTGCAGAAAACTATCATTTGAAAAGACTATGCACGTTTCCATAGCCACTCACAGTTTCCAGTACATTGGCATTTTTCCAGGGAACCTTCCATCTTTTGAGTCAGAACTGGACATCACACCCATTGCTACATAGGGACAATGGGATCCCACTTCATGAGACTCTCCTACCCTTGGTCAAGTTGCCTCACTTGCTACAGTAGCTTGTCAGTCAGTCAAGATATTATTCCTCCTTAAACTTCAGGGCCACAGAGCTAAGACCTCACACCATGACAGTTTATCTGTTACACCCACTGGCCTACATTATCATCTTATTTTTCTAGAAGGGTTTAAAGGTCAGTAATTTTTAGAAGGACTGAGTTAACCTATTTAGCACCTTAGAGATGCTGTGGTCCTCATCGGCCTATTTCTCAAAACATTATGGACTGAATGTTTGTGCCCCCACCCCAAATTCTTATTTTATGCTAACCCCCAGGTGATGGGATTAAGAGGTGAGACCCTTTGGGAGGTGATGAGATCATAAGGGTCCAGCCCCTATGATGAGATTAGTGCTCTTGTGAAACAGATGCCAGTGGGCTCCCTCACCCTTTCACTTCATGAGGGCACAGCTGTGGAGGGCATCCGTGAACCAGAAGCAGGTTCTCACCAAGATACTGAGTCTACCCACATTTTGATCTTCAACTTCCAGCCTCCAGGATTCTAAAAAAGAAAGAAAGAGTCTGTTATTTATAAGCCCCCTAGCCAGCTATGTTATCTTGTAGTATCCCAGATGAAATGAGATGAGAAATCAGGTGCTCTGTTCACTGGTAGCTGGTAGTGTCGCTGGCTCAGGATCAGAGCTGAGCAGCCCTGAAGGACCTCCTGCCCTGCAGCAAGAGTGATGCCCACATTCATATGCCCCCAGGTAAGGCCCATGTGAGGTGTCTGTTGGGTGAAGGGTACACATTCACCCTCACTGCTGCATTAGAAACATCACTGAGACAACATTTCAGGGCTTTCAAGGTCTCCCTCCACTTGGCTGAGAGCAAGTTGTGAGCACATGGCTACCTCCTACTTCACTGAATTTTGGAAACTTACTACAAAAATTAAAAAGTAAAAGAGCTCAATAGTTTTTCTAATTGATCACTTGTAAAAATGCTGTGTTAGGAATATGTTGGATTAGATAAACTTTGTCACTAGAATTAATTCCACCTTTCGTTTTGTCTTTTTCATTTTCTTTTATATGACTAATAGAAATTTTTCATATTTTTTTTAAATTTCTGTATGTAGATCTCATTTGCATCTCACAACTTTTTCCTAATGGATGTGCTACATACCTTTTGCTTTCATATACCTTATGCTCTAAAGACATCCATCTGTTTCTCTCTCTCTCTCTCTGTTTATCTCTCTCTCTCTCTCTCTCTCTCTCTCTCTCTCTCTCTCTCACACACACACACACACACACACAGAATATAGACACCCCACTTCAGAATTAGCCTGGCAGAAGAAAATTTTACGTAAGTTGTTTGTTCTTCTGGCTGAAATGTCACATGCCAAATCCTTGGAATATTTAATTTTTCTACAGTTAGAATGGAATATGCCTTTGAGTCACAACCAAAAAGACATCATCCTAATCAGAAACCATATCACCATTGGTAAGAAAACGTAATTTGGCATCATCACATGAAATTAAGATTTAGTAGCTTCATATTTTCTCCTTAAATGAAACAAATGCAAAAAGCAAATTGAGTAGCTCAAATTTTACAGTTAACAAAAAGTCCAAACCTACCATTTCCCTCCATTATTGAATTGATGTCTGCAGTGACAGTGCTAGGAAAGATAAAACAGTAATTTAGTTTGAAATACCACTTTTTTAAAAATTGATGGAAGCAAGTACTAGATTTATGTAATACAATGCTCTCTTAATAGACAATGATAGTATAGGACAGAAAGAAAATAAAACAAAACAAAATAAAATATGAAGTGTACCACAAAGAATTGAATTGCTTTTACTTCTAGCAATCAAGTGGTTGCAATGTTTCAGATGCTACCTGATTATATTTAAGGATTTAAATTTGAATTCCTAATACTCATAGAATACATTTTCTTGCATCTACCATGTCACGAGCATTCTAAGAGCTAAGCCTGCAACCTGCTCAGAGCATTGCCTGGTTTAATAATAGCCAGACTTGTCAGAGAAGACGACTCCTTCACTCTGGCAGTCTAATGAAGTTGATTTAATTTAGCTTGCTAAATTGCCTCATATTGTGAATTTCAATGTGCCATGTGTAACAGCTTTCTTTCTAGTGTTTCTTTTGTTTGTTTTTTTAGATAGAAGTCATTGTTGCATTACGTTTGGGGCATTTTCTCTTCATTTTTCTTTTTCAAAGGTACTGAATTTATACACAGTTAAAAATTGCATGATTAATGACATTGTTAGCCAAAGATAAAATTTGAAAATAATAAGCACAATCCACTTAACAAAAATAAATAAGACTTTTTTGGTTAATTAGTAGTGACATAGTAAGGTTATATGCTTAATTCTCCAATCATTCTTTATTTCCCTCTGACTTTTTATCCGTTTATTATTAAGAAAATTAAACACACACAAACACATATTTTTTTTTCTTGGCAACTCATAATCTTGGATTTATGATTACTAAGTAAAAAATTTCTACTGACATTGTGGCAAAGGAATTTGTCACAACTTTCCCTTTTCTTATAAAAATATAATTTCATGTAGTATCAAAGGCATACTTTATTCATCTTTACCACCTCCAGTTACTTTCCCTCTATTCTAGATCCCAAGAATCTTCAAGAACAGTCATTGGTGGAAGTAGACGCAAGAGGCACATTAATATCAATTGCAAAAATCTGCTTTACATGCTTTTTTTCCCTTCGCTCTGAATTTGTTGGGAATTAAAAAGCAAGCAACAATAATTCTAAGGAAATATTATATTGTCTTCTAAAGTCAAAAGAAGCTGGATACTTGCATGTAATAACTAGTGAAGTATAGGAAGAAATTGGAGGAAAATTAGGGAAGAGCAAAACAATTCTCCTCCTTTTCCTCCTTCTTCCTCTCCTCCCCCTCTATTAATGAGCTGCATTTTAAAAGCACATTTAGGCTTTCATAAGAGTATACATAAAGTACAGCGTTTCCACACGAGTTCTTACCTCCCTTCCCGTTGCACTGACACACCACACTGAGAAATCGAAGTGATGGAACAAGCTGTGTGAGGCAGGATGCTGCGGGAGAGCAAGAGCCTGGCCTTTTTATTGATGGAATAATCATACAGCACCAGTTGTGAGAGGAAAGAGGACAAAAGAGGGAAGGGTGAACTAGAAAAGGTGATGTTATCTACAGTCTCTAGGGTTGGGCGTCTGCCCTCCAGGCGCTTCTCATCTGCTTGATGACATGGGGTTGTTTTGAGATGCAACCCTGGGTCCGCAGCCAGGGTTTCAATCTTATCAATCAGGCTTTTCACTGAGCAGCTTTTGGGGTCCCTTGTCATGCGTTGATCCTCATACGCCCCCTCAACCCCTCATTCTTATGACCTTGCATAAGAATATAGAACTGCAGTTCACACACGCACACACAAAATGGTGGCCAAACAGGACATTTAGGATCAGCATACCCACACGTTCCCCTAATTTCCCTATTAAAAATTTGAAATAGGTTCTCTCCCTGGTGGCGCAACGAGTTAAAGCAGCACAGCGTTATGAAGCTCTCTGAAGCTACTGCAGCCCCAGTTTGATCCCCCACCAGGGAGCTGACCCACATGACATGGCAGACCTCTTCCAACCCACCTGCTGCTCTGGTGAGTCCTCTCATCCACCACAGCTCTGGCCTGTACACTTTTGTAAGCATAAATAAATAAATCTTTTTTTAAATCATTAAAAAAATAAATTTGAAATAGTGTGGTGTTTTTGTCACAATTGATATGCCAAACTGATACATTATTATTATTAACTAATTCCACAGTCTATATAATGAGTTGCTCTGTGCTGTGCCTTCTATGGGTTTTGGCAGATAACAAATAACAATATTTTCCCACCATTATAATATCATACAGTGTAGTTTTACTGTCCTAAAAATCTCTGCTGATTCACCCCTCTCTTCCCCTCCTCAAAACTAACAACCACTGTATTTTTTCTTATCTTGATAACTTTGTCTTTTTTGGATTATCCTATAGTTAGAATCATGCAGGATGTAATTTTTATGAATTTGCTTCTTTCACTTATATACTTTTAAGCTTCTTCCTGAAATGTTCACACTTGGTTAGTTCTTTTTTTTTTTTTTTTAATGCTAAAAATACTCCATTGTATGAATGTACCACTATTTATCCATTCACCCACTGAAAGATATCCTGGCTAACCAAGTTGTGGCAATCATGAAGAAAGGTGTGATAAATATTCAGGTGCAGGTATCATTGTAGTTCTAAGTTCTCAATCAATTTATTAGTTTTTTCCAACTCTCCCCAGGGAACATGATTCTGGGTCATATAATAAAATGTTTAGTGTTGTAAAAAGACTTTCAAACTGTCTTCCAAAGTGGCTATACCATTTGCTATTCCCAGCAATGACAAATATTGTTCCTCATATAGGGCAAACCTGCTGGTAATGAATTCTTTCCAGCTTGATTTATATGTAAATATATTAGTTTCTCCTTCATTTTTAAAAGGTGGTTTTCACAATGTAAAATTCTTGATTGATAGTCTTTTGCTTTCAACACTTTGGATCCGGCATCTCATGGCCCCCTGGTTTCCATAGTTTCTAAAGAGAAAGCAGCTGTTACCTTGTTCAAGGTCCTGTCTTCCAGGGGCCTGTTTGTTCTTACTACTTTTAAAACCTTCTCTTTGTTGCTGCATTTAGACAGTTTGATTATGATATATCTGGGAGTAGGACCCAGAGCTTATCCCACTTTTGTTTATGGTGTTTATCAGACATATAGATGATAATTTTATCAAATATGAAAGATTTAAAGCCACTGTTTCTTCAAGTTTCCTTCTGGCCTGTCTCTCCTCTGCTGCTGAAATCATACGAGTGTTGGTATATTTGATGATGTAAAAACCAACATAAGACTTTTCCAAAGGAGATTTTTTAAATCTCATTTTAATACTAATGTAGTTATATGTATGTATAAAATGTAGTTATAAAATCAGAGGAAAATACATGAAAACCATTAATTATTTACAGACTTGCTTTAGAAGTGAAGAAATAATAACCTTTAAGAAGTATCTTTTCTATATGGCATTACTTGCAAATCACACGATCAAGGAACCATTTATTTAAACACATTTTAAATACTTTAAAGAGTATACTTATTATTTTTCAGTATTTTTTACTATTCAAAGTTTCAATACACTGTAGTGATTTTACATCCATTTAAACGTTTGATGGCATATTTTTGTCCATATTATCCATATTTGTCATGTTAAATTTTTTGAAGTCTATTATCTTCCATTTTGTAAATGTAACGAAGAGCAAAACAATTCTCCTCCTCTTCCTCTAAAGAGTGAGAATTTTCTAAAAAGTGAGAATTCTCTCAAACTAAACTATAAAAATTATCTTTATTTCGTGAGAGACTAGTTGAGGAGTTTCAGTGACCATGACTACATTATCGGTATTCATTTTCTAACAAAAACTGAAAAATTGTATTCCCTCCAAACTATTTCTTAGGCAATCTACATACATTTGCAAAATTATCTTCTTGGCAACAATTACAAAGTGAATGATTTCAATGTAATCATTCATTCAGGATAAACCAATAAAAAATTCAGCCCATATTCTATAATGAGCACAATTCATGAGGACCATAAAAAAGTACATGTCAAGAAATTAGCGTTGTGTCATTGACACCAATGTGAAATAGCACATAACTAATGAAACAAGTGACATGAAACTAATGAAATATCAAGGAGAATTAATATGATGCCCTTCCTATTTCTAAAAGCATTTAGGAAAAAAGACCCAAACTCTAATGGCTCATATGGGGTGATTATCTCCAGCTTGTAATTTTAAAGCAATCATTGATCATGTGCAAGAGATTTGCTAAAAGCCATACCTTTACTGAAGTTAAGAACCTCTCAGCCTGCAGTGACTAAAATTTATGACAAGTCAGCTGCCAGTTATGCTAATTTCAGAGCAAAAACCAAACTAAGTGAATCAGTGAGTTGCTTTCCAATACTCATTCCACATTACATCTTCAATTTCTCAGCCTTTGTTCTAATTTCTGGTTTAATGAAATTATTAAGTCTACCTCTCTCCTTTCTCCCTTGCTCTCTTATTCTCTCTCTCTCTTTTTGTCTTTCTCATTTGCACTGTTTCTCTCTTTCTAACATTTCATTATGAAATTAATGCATTAACCTTTCAACTTAGAATAGCCATTCCTAACAATTTCATAACTAGTCTTTCATAAAAACTATCTTTACATTATTATTCTATTACAATGACTATATTTGATAAGTGAGTTGTAGCGCTATACGTTGAATATGTTTTAGAGCAAAATATGTTTTAGGAATAGAACTAGCCTCTCAAATGCTATTGATTAGAATATGAAGACCAATCATGAACTTTTCTAATTAAAATGTCTACTATTTGGCCCTCACTGGTAGTGCTGTGGGTTAAGCACAGCACCAAGTAACTGAAGCCACTTCAGCATGAGTTCGATCCCCGCATGTCCCAGAGGTGACCACATGGTGCGGCAGACCTCTCCTGACCCTCCTGCTGTCCCCTCAGCAATGTACTTAGTCAATGGGCCTGTTCTGCTCCCCTCCTGTCTCTGGTGAATCCTCTCACTGCCCCTGCACCTCTGGCCTGTACCCCAATTCTGTATGCATAAATAAATAAACCTTTAAAAAGAAATGTCTACTATTTGAGATGTTTGGCCTCTGATTTTTTTTCATTTTTATGTGTTTTAACTTTGCACAGAAAATACTTATGATGTTGTTTTTATGTCTGAGTATTGTTTGTAATAAATTTGTAAAATATGAGTTTTTTCCCCTTTTTAATTTTTGGCATCTCAATCAGGATAGGCTTAAACAGTTACACTGTAATACATATTATGAAACAATTATTGATTGAATGACAACTTTGCTTTGCCATGAGAATTATGTAGCAACAAATCTCTAAGAAGACCCAAGCAAATGTGTGTATTCTCATTTTAAAATAATAAGACAATGGTTCATAAAAACTGACATAACTTTTTTTTTTTAAGTTATTTATTTGTGCATATTGAACTGGGGTACAGGCCAGAGGCTCAGGAGTGGTGAGAGGCTTCACCAGAGGCAGAGTGGGGAGCAGAACAGGCAGATCAACGAAGTACACTGCTGAGGGGAGCAGCGGGCTGGGCAGGAGAGGTCTGCCACACCATGTGGTCACCTCCGGGGCAG
>NW_004567131.1:11803761-11875159 GCF_000260355.1 Condylura cristata
TATATATATACAGTGGAATATTACTCAGCAATCAAAAAAGATAAACTCATGTTTCTTGCAGCAACATGGATGGAGCTGGAAGGGGTCATGCTTATTGAAATAAGCCAGAAAGAAAAAGATGCATTTGCACCATTGAAACACTTTTATGGGGATACGATGGTTGCACTTATTTAATATGCAGTTTATTATATCAATACCTTTTTATGGTAGTAAAATATGTTAATATCACTATATGTGGAGGGCTGACTATGACACTATAACATCTCTCCAAGTAAGCAATGTATATGCCTGAGGATCTTGCACATCAGAAATCGGGACTACATACTGTTTGCCTCGGCTATAACAGAACACAGAAGCAAACATATTTGCTCAGTGTTCACTCAGCACTAACTCTCCCTCCTCTGCTGATAAAGTACTAATAAGAAAGTATCAATCATTTTTCTTCTGGGAAATGATTCCTTAAACCAAAATAAGAGCCTTGGTGGTTGGTTCACCTGAGGGAGGTTAAGGATGACATAAGTTTAGACATCCGGGTCATGAGCTCCATGGATGTTTCTTTATAATAGTTCACCAGTACCCTTGAACCTAGGCAAGGTCAACCACCTTCACAGTCAGCCTCAGCCCAACATCAGCACAAAAAGAAATCATGTTCTAAAACAATCATCTTTGAATAATCATCTGTTTACAGTAGATCTTCCCACTGTGGTGAATCAGGGGGTGACATAGACATTCGCATATGCAAAATTTCCAAAATTATTTTTCAGACATCTCTCACCCTCCCCCATGTTTCACACTTGTGTGTGAAATTTCACAGCAGCTGTTAAAATTCTCTCTCTCTCCTTCTTCTGGTTTCTTTACTTTGAAATATGTATATTTTCTTGCCCTCTCTCTATAGCCCTGTCCCCATACACACCACTCTCACAAGTGAAGCCTCTCCTCACCAAGGTCTACGAAGTGTCTTCTGCTCTTGGTTAGATGGATATTTTTTTACCATCACAGTGGTGATTAGAGCTCCCTCTGAAGCACACCCTCCACCACATCATTACTCATTGCAAAATTTTCCTTCAGAAGGTAGGATAAGAAGACAAAAGACTTGCAGGAATCAAGACTCCTGACTAATAGCGCTGACTCCTTTACTTCCCTTCTTTTTCTACTCAGCCCTGGGGATCTTACAGCCCTGGGCACAGGAGCTGTGAACAGGCATTTCTTTCAGTGGTCTTTGAAGTTGCTGACTGTTCTGAGCAAATACCTTCTAGTGTTTTCCATCTAAAACTGAAGATTTGTTGTCTTCTTTTCTGGCTGATACTTGGCTCATCAAACTTAACATCTCCAGATACTTTAACAAGGGGATAACACCCAGAGGACCAGAGAGAAAGACCAAACATGAAAGGAAAGGCTTCCACCTTCTTCTTACCTCTGTCCAAGAAGAATGGGATTTTTTTAATTAATTATTTTTGACAGAAATAACATTGGGGTATCCCCATCATGTATTGCAACCATAGTGCATCTACCACCATCTAGTTCAGACTCCACCACCACAGAAAATTATGCCTCCCTCCTCCCTCCTTATTTGTTACTCTCCCTCGCTCTTTTCCCCTTGGTATCTCAATTCTGGTCAGCTATCAAAGGTTAGATTTTCAGCTTGTCTTTGTCTGAATATTAATTTAGTTCCCAGATTTTCACCATATTACTAGCACCATCTGGTATTTATCTTGCTGGCTTATTTCACTTAAAATTATCATCTTTCAGCTGCACCCATGTTGCTGCAAATAGCTTGAGGTTAGCCTTTTTCATCACTGACTAATATTCCAATTTTTAAAACCCTCATATGTCTATGGCTTTTGTATTAAAAATTAATCTCCCAATTGTGACTTCATGAAATAATTTGTTGGTGATTCTCAACTTAGGGAAGTAATGTAAATGTGAATGTTTCCTTGTCAGTAAAGTATATCTGTCACTAAACTATGCATTCCCTCAAAAGTACAATTACAATATCATGGTAGTCTCCACAGTTTCTTTCTCCTTGGATGATATTTCAAAAATCTTTAAAAATATGGTCAAGTTTCTGTCCCAAACTGACCCTTCTTGTATGGTTGACACCAATAACCTAATCCCTCTGATACACTAATAGAATGGGGGTTATTCATGGAACTTAATAACTGCGTTATTAAGATTAATTAAAATGTGATACTCCTGAAGTTGTATTTTGAGGAACTATTCTACCAGACAGACTGGTCTCCACACTAATCAGGGCAGAACCAAGTGCTTCCTAGTCAAAGAGTATGGGAAAGCACTTGTGTTCATACTTGTATGGATAATGACATGAAATTGAGCATAAAATGGTGAGGTTTTCCTTTTTTATTTTAAGTAATGGATATTCAACAATTTCAAGTTAGTTCTTATGACTTGATTGATCCATAATGCAAAGTGTAACCTTGCATATTTTCATCTTTTTTTTTATTTTTACTAACTGCTTCTTAAATATGTATGTATAATGACAAAATTATTCATCATTACTATCTCATCATTAACACTGTTTTAATATTATCTCTCCCAAAGTATGCCTGGTCATGAAATTAAGCAAAATTTCTTCCTTGGGTTGCATTATTTGGAAAAACCTGGTTGAGTGTTTGTATCTGTTGTCTTTTTACTAAGTTTGACTTCATGGGAGAGGCTTTTTGAAGGTGGGGCGGTTGCTTTTGAAAAGGATAAACTTCTCTAAGGGCAAGTACCAGGAAAACCTAATCTCCTTAATTCTTCAAAATATAAGAAGTTAATTTGCATGCTTTAGTGTACTATATCTTACCAGTTACTTCTCTAACCTTCCTTTCTCTTGGCAAAGTCCCTTGTCTAAACTATTTAAGATGCCACTGGAAGTCACATGGGTGAATTACTCAGTTATTCTGTTCTCTCCTGTGCATACACCAGGTATTTATGGTATTACTAAACTTCTTTTTGACTTTTTCTCTTAGCAATCTGTGCTTGTTTGATTATCTGTTAGCCTGAAAGAAGTCAAAGGAGTAGAGAATGAAAACCTTTGTGTCCCAGGACAACATTTAACTGTAGCAAACAAGCAAACTCTCTAAGTTCTTCTCTCCAAAAGATATGTGGTTATATCTTCCATGAGCAAGAAACGTTTAAACCTAAAGGCGGGGGGGGGGGGGGGAATGGGCTTTTGTAATATTAGAAATTAACAAGAATTCTTTTCTTTGTTTTTTCTACAGCAACAGACCCTCTACCTACAGTGTGAATTCTACTCCAGCAGCCAGGGCCATGGTGATAGACAGGCTGACCGTCTCTCATATCTGCAGGGATGTTTACTAAGACATAAAGATCCTTCCAGCAGACTATTCTGTAAGTCCCAGTTTCCTTTACTTTAGGAAGAAATTTCCTTTCCTTTCCCCTCCTGGCCAGGAACATATGGATATTTTCACTTTATTGCAGAATGTCTGATATGACCCTGTAATAGAATGTGTTAGAAGACCATAGTATCAAATTATTTTAACACCATTTTACCTAAAAATTAATAGAGGATTGATCCCCAGAATTCAAGGACTTGGTTGGATTAACAAGCAAATTCTTAACATATCTGAGCTAAGTTTAAAATTGTTATTCATTACTCTTTTAAGGGTTTTTTAAACCTGTGATTTAAAACACACACATACACACAACATAGGCCCTAAGTCATAGAGAACATATTCTCCCAAGATTTCAAATATATGCTAATTATAAATGCCCTATAGGTAACTGTTTCAGGTAAACTTTTGCATAAAATTTATTAGACTATTTAACCTCCAGTATAAAAATGTAAATAGGAATAAAAGTGGAAAGTCTGTTTAGTCTTCATTATTTCAAAACATGCACACACATTTCCCCTTTCCACCTACCTATTGCACACAGAAGCTCAGCAAACAAATTTCTAATGCTGTTAAATAAATGTGTGAAAAAGAAACTGCAGATAAGGAGGTAGTTTGTATAAAATTAACAACTATAAATCAGAACCATTTTGCAGGGGAGGGGAAAGGGACAATTCAAAACGGGAGGGAAGAGCACAGGGACTATGGTGATGGGGCTCAGGTGAAACTGTGGGGGGCATTTTCTGGGGCTACACTTGAGAGGAGAAAGCAAACACTGTAGAAAAAGGAAGAATGATGTAAAATATAGGTAAAAGGGAAAGAATTGCTAGCACATCATACATACTAAAAAAAAAAAAAAAAGAAAGGTAGTTGTGAGTAAACAAAATGTAAGATTTCACTTACTCCTTGGTGACTCTGTAATAGTCCAGTAATGTCCAATAAACTTACACATTAAGAACGTATTTGAAAGCAATCAAGTCTACTTTAAAAGATGTAGTCACATATAGTATTCTTTATCAAATTTATCAAAGAATTTTCTTTCCTTTTTTATGTTCTGGCATAGACTTGTATTCAGGAAGTTAAATAACCCCACAGTTATAGTTACAGTATTCTTGATCTATTACAATTGCAGGTTTCTGGGAAACCTGTTAATTTTCTTCCTCCTTTAACCTCTCAACTGACCCCAAACCTACTCTCACCTAAATTTTAAGTGAGATTTAGAAAAAGAACAGGAATGGTTTTAATGTGTGATGGGACAAATATGTCTCTATTTTCATAGACTCAATGCCATAAAAGATAGTTATTCATATCAATAAAGAGTGTGGCAATGTAACCCTCTAACTGAAATAGCAAATCCCCAATTTCCTTTACTGGGACAGGTGCTAAGAGAGGACCTCCCACCCTACAACAGCCTGCCACCATCTAGGAAGAACTGAGCACCTGCCACCAGGAGGGTTTCTGTTCCAAGTTCTGCAGATGACTTTTTTTTTTTTATAAAGATTCATTTATTTGTGCATACAGAACTGGGGTACAGGCCAGAGGCTCAGGGGAGGTGAGAGGCTTCACCAGAGACAGAGTGAGGAACAGAACAGGCAGATCAACGAAGTACACTGCTGAGGGGAGCAGCGGGCAGGTCAGGAGAGGTCTGCCGCGCCATGTGGATCTCCTCCGGGGCAGGCGGGAATCGAACTCATGCAGAAGCAGCTTTAGATTCTCAGTGCTGTGCTTTAACCCGCTGTGCCACCAGGGAGGGCCACTGCAGATGACTTTTTTAAAAAGATTTATTTTATTTGTTTACTCATACAAGAGCTGGGATACAGGCCAGAGATGCAGGGGGTAAGAGGATTCACCAGAGACAGAATGGGGAACAGAACAGGCAGACTGACTGAAATACACTGCTGAAGGGAGCAATGGGCCGGTGAGGAAAGGTCTGCTGCACCATGTGGGTCAGCTCCCTGGCCGGGGATTGAACTTGTGCTGCAGAGGCTTCCAACAGCTTCATAGACGTACTAAGATGTAATCCCTTGTGCCACCAGGGAGGCTCTAAAAATGAGTTTTCTAACCAGCAGATACATGTTAGTGCACAGGAGAACAGTAGAAGCAAAGATAGCTTTGGAAGCAATTACTCTCAAGTTTCACCTGTGAATCTGAGGATGAAAGAAAAGAGGCTGGTGCTGATCTTCCTGATGATGTGGGCACCAGTGCCCTGAGAGTTGTGTTTATGTTGCATTTGTGGGGTTATTTAACTTCCTGAATACAGGTCTATGCCAGAACATAAAAAAGGAAAGAAAATTCTCGAATCTTTGTTTTTATATATATAAGGTGAAACATTGATCTGAAAACTTCACAAAAATTGTACTAATAAAAGCTCACATTAAGTAGTGAGATTAAAAAAAAGAATATTAAATAAAACGTTAGCAAACAGAACTCAACAACAAATTTTTAAAAGCCAACTACACTTATAATCCAGAAAGCCCTCTGTAAGGAGTCGATTCAACTTAAATAATTTTTAAATGATTAGTTTCAAGCATCACTAAATCTCTCATACTGGATGGGTAACAGTTAGCATCCTTTACTGATGCTGTGAGTCAATTCACTATTTCTAAACACAGTACCTCTAAATGTTCATAAAATGGCAAGCTAGAGTATTATGTGAAAGAGTGCATATGTAGGACTTTATCCATCATTCTCCATATTCCATTTCTTCTCTGTCCCTATTTTTAAATCAAATTTAATGACATGCCTCTTTATGAAAAGCAGCTCTCAGCCTCTTTCATCAATACCTTCCCCTAAGGCCTGCTCCCAATTCTACTTTTTTGGCATTCATCTCTTATTTCTAAATCGTATTTTCATACTGAATTACTTGCTTTTTCAATTTTCAATATTAGCCTTGACATCTTGTTACAAAATATCAGAATTTAATGCATGCATACTCTCACTCAATCTCATGATTCTTTTTTCATTCTATTATCAAATACCAGTGTTTAATCAATATACTCTGTTTCCATTTTACCACTATAAGCATTGTTCATAACTGAGTCAAATATTACTGGATATATTTGTTCTTCACTGTTGAGTAATTCATTTTTCCAACCTATCATTTTATTCCTGATAGCCTGTCTTCCTCGCATGTTCAGTAAACCCACCCAAAACAACCTGGGCATCCTCATCCTTCTGTTCTTGTCACGCACATTGACCTCTCTGTGCGCTTAGCAACACCAGCTCCTCCATGTGCTCTAAATCTCCAAAATAACACTGGAAAAATTATTTGCAGCTTTGATATAGCAGATAAATGACTATACAGATTTTTAATATCATGTTCTAATATTCTAAACACCCCCACCTTCAGATCAATTGTCTATAGACTTGTAATGTCTAAAGATTGATTTGAGCCAAGAAACTTTACAATCCTATAAAGTTAAAATGAACTTGTATAAAACTAATTAAGAAACTGATTAGGAACAATGATTTTTTTTTGTAATCTTCTCTTTTTCTCCTTCTGACTAGATCATTCTATTTCATATATAAGCATACTAAAAATAAATATTTAAATAAG
The DNA here is from genome assembly GCF_000260355.1 of Condylura cristata. Lineage (NCBI taxonomy): Eukaryota > Metazoa > Chordata > Mammalia > Eulipotyphla > Talpidae > Condylura > Condylura cristata. Next base: position 11,810,674 of record NW_004567131.1, read on the forward strand.
CCTTTCCTGGCTCTACCTCACCTTCTATTATTCCATTTTCCTACTTCTATCCCTAGAATAGCTCCTCAAAACAAATATATATACTTCTATCTCCAAATCCTCTCTTCCTGTTTCCTCTTGAACTTGGTCAGGTGAACTTTTTCACCCAAGCATATAAAATCCTATTTATCTTTCGTTTATGTGACTAGCAATAGTACTTGGTATGATTGGCAATTTGTCCTCATGGAAATCCCCTCATATCATTTCAAAATCCATACATTTCTTATTTTCCTTAGGCCTCATTGGTCTCTCCTTTCATACCCTTCACTGGTTACCTGCTATTTCTAAACCAGCTAAATGTCAGAGCAATGTGCAGCTCAGTCTGTGGGCCTGTCCTGTACTGACACCTACTCATCTCCTGATCTCAGCTTGACGCATCTTGAAATGTCACCTACATGGCAATAACACACCTTTATCTGGCCTGGACACCTCTCTCAGACTCCTACTCTATCAATCATCTCTCTAGATCTTCACTTGGATATTCAATAGAATTTTTTGATGACTATGCCCAAAACATTCCTGATTTTATTCCACGTCACAGCTCTAACGTTGGTCCCAAATAGCTCCTCCATGTTTCTACAAATGACTCATATTTGTAAATGTGAGCTTCATCCTTCCTGTTGCTCTGACCAAAAAGCTAGCATTCTCCTTTAAAAGTCTATTCTTCATGCAGCACCCTATCCCATAGCAAGTCCTGCCAGGTCTGCCTTCAGGATTATGTCCACAGGCCAGCCATGTCTCACCATACCATGTGTTACCACTTGTGATGAAGGCACACATAGTCCTTTCCTAGACTCCACAATAATCCTGCTACTGGTACTTTACTGCTGTCTTTGCTCTATTCTCCTCCTAACCGCCTATGTGATCCTATAACCAGTAAGTTTTACAAAGGCATCCATCTGCATTATGTAAAGCCAAGACGTGCAATGGCCAAAAGTTGAGGCCATCAGCCCATTGTGAGCCTTCCAGCTCCTTCCATCCTCATCTCTTAAATATTTCTTCCCAACCCTGTTCTCCTTACTGTCCCTCAAAAACAAAACTGCACCCCAGCCCTTTGTCTTTTCAGTCTACTATTCTATTTTTAGCATCTAGAACAATGCCAGGTAGGTACAAATACTTGATCAATAATTGTTAAAGGGAATGCTAAAATATGAATGAATGTCCTTAGTTTTCGGAGCATCGATCTCTAATTCTTTAAAAACTCTTCAATATAAATGCAAAATACCACTAATAAGGTCAAACACATTAGGCAATCTATCAATTTCATATTTCCCCTCTCAGGAGCAATGAAGATAAATACAAGGATAAAATCCCCAAGTTTATCCAGAAGTCCTTTTTCTTTATCACTATTTCAGTTGCAATACATCCTGTGATTTTGTAAAGAAGATATAAAAATAAGTGAGTGATGGCAGGAATAAACATTCTGAGAGTCTTTCTTTCAGACAGTACAATTCTGTCACAGAGGAGTCTTGCCCCACACAAATAGCATCTTATATTGTACTTACCATATTCAATTACCCAATGCACCAGATTGGGAACAAAAGAGTTCCAAAGATAATAACAAACACATTTTCTTCCATTTTATATTATATTAAGGTTTCTGAGGTATTGTTTTTGTTTGTTTTGCACACTGCATTTAGAAAAGATTTTATATACTGTACAGGGCTTGCAATGTATTCATGATCTAGGCCTCAGCCTTTTAGCACCTATTTAATAACATATCGTAAACTTGAATATTATTATTATTAATATATAGGCAATCTACTATATCTCAAAACAAAAATAAGAAAAAACTTGGGAAGAGCATATTTTAACATTTAAATTTTGGAATTACTTATTTCTGATAAGCAAACCATTGTGTTCAAATATCAGAAATGCATGTAATATAAAATTAGAAAAATATCACTTAAAATTAGAATAATATCAGCCCTCCCTGGTGGTGCAGTAGGTTAAAGCACAGCATGAAGAAGCTAAAACCACTTCAGCATGCGACCCACAGGGCGCAGCAGACCTCTCCTGGCCCACCCACTGCTCCCCTCAGCAGTATACTTAGTCAGTCAACCTGTTCTGTCTCCTAGTCTCTCTCTGGTGAAACCTTTCACTGCTCCTGAACCACTGGCCTGTACCCCAGTTCTGTATGCATAAATAAATAAATCTTTTTTAAAAGTTAGAGCAATATATAAAAATCAAATATCTGATTATGCAAATACTGGATTGACCTGTTGCTGCTTACTGGCCTCAGAGTAACTTTTTAAAAGAAAACTACTGTCAAGTCATGAAAAGACATGGAGGAGTCATAAATGTATATTCTTAAATCAAAAAACGCAATCTGAAGACTATGTACATTATGATTACAATTCTGTGGCATCCTGGAAAACGCAACTGGTTACCAACAGTTGAGAGAGAGGGAGAAAGAATAGATGGAGCAAAGAGGATTTTTAGGGAAATGAAAATACTCTGCATGATTACAAGAGTGATGAGTCCATGCCATTTATCCAAACCCACAGGAGATACACCCCAAAGAGTGAACTTTTGTGTAAACTATGAATTTGGGGTGACTACATGTCAGTGTGTGTAACAAATGAGATGTCGATAGAGGGGAGGTGGTGCAGATGTGGGGTGCAGTATTAGGATATTTCTGTCCCCTCCTTACTTTTACTGAGAGTCTACAAGTACTCTAAAACAATAAAATAATATATATAAATATAATATATATAATATATAATATATAATATATAATATATAATATTAAATATATATAATATATAAATATAAGTAATAAGGACAGAAAAATCAAAGAACAAGCACAGATTCTTCCTGTGTAAGGAATTCTTTCGGGATAAAAAATTCTAAATATAGAATGAAACGTGTGTATCTAATTATTAAGTCCTGGCTGTATGCTACTAGGATAGTTCCTGCCTTTATGTTTTTGAAAGTTTGTGCTAATAACACCAAATGCTTAAGGGTTTCGGATATATGACCCTATGAAAGCAAGGGTTACAGAGAAAGTAAAAAAAGCTGTGTGTGTGTGTGTGTGTGTGTGTGTGTGTGTGTGTGTGTGTGTGTTATATTAGATAGAGAGAGAGATACAATTTTTTTTACAGTCAACTTCAAGGTAGATATCACCTTTCAGAACTATCAATGAGATTTCTTTGTGTCTTTGAGAAATTCTTTGTGTCTTTTGAGAAACTATACCTTGCTTTCATATCTCAGACAATAATCCTGTTGAGATCAATCTGTTCAGAGCACAGGAACTTACCAATAAGAACTTCAGATTATAAATTCAACACAGGACAAAAATGAATTTGTTTTTATTTTTCTGTATAGTATATTTCTAGATAATTCTGTCATTTCTTGCTGAAGCTTTATGAGAGTTGTAAAGGCAATGTAGTGAAAATTAAAGTTACCTAAAGTTTGTGTGCTTTACTTTTGGTAATATTTAAGTTTCTGTAATCATATTTGGTATAATATTTCTTTAAAGACCATACAAATATATGCTTGGCATGCTCTAAAAAATTAACATGCAAAATATGCCTTCATTTTTTGTCAGACTGCAAGTAATCTATTTGACTCTCCTTGAGGCAATCTGGTTAGAACAGTGTATCTTCAAATTAGGGTAATGCCAGTAATTACATGATATTTAGGATGTGCTAGCTTGGGTAACAAACAATACAGATACAGAGAATTTATTCCAGTTTATAGTAGAGACCCAACGACCTTGACTTAAGTGACAAAATGAGTCTTTCTGAAAAGAAGGTAAATTATTTAGATAATACAAATAAAGTGTGAAGAAACATGCATGCACATAAACCATTAACAATTTATTAAAGCATCATAATTTTAATAAACATTCACTTAGAATTGAGAAGGAGAATCAGCCATTTGGCAAAACCTGGGGACACACTGGACATCCATGAGTGAATGGTACACAACAAATTTTAGGGAGGACTAAAAAGAAAAAATTCTACCCAAGGCAAAGCAATGAAAGCTTTCAGATAGAGGCCAGAAAGTCTGGTAGAACTTCTGTCAGGCATTATGGGGAGGAAGAACCCCAACATGTCACCACATTCTCTCCTCTCTCTTGAAACTGGCTCTTCTTTTAATCTCCTATCTCCCAAATGATGTTTTTTTCTTACAACTCTCCTCAGCACTTCCTTCAGCTTCGCCCCCTAAGCTTATTTTATGATGAATAATAGTTATATCACTTCCAAATTTTAAAGCTCATAATGTGATTCTTTGAATACTTCTACCATATATTTACATCACCCATTCTATTCCAATACTATCCTCAGCCTGTGGGTCCTTGGATTAGTTTCCTATTGCTGTGTACCCTATGATGACACTTGTTAAAACAGCTCTATTGAAAAAAATATCTCTGACCTATGAAAAATGTCGATCAAAGAAGAGAGAGCTTACAACAAACTTCCTGAATAATGAGAGCAGTTAGAGGGATAAAATGACATAGGAACAGGGAATAAGAAAAAGCTGGAAACTGTTTTTATTATAGCACCGGAAGTTAAATATAATGGAGACTAATAATTGAATATTGAACATGGCAAACTTGAGACATGGATATTATTTAGTTGATGCAGGTCAGTGATGTGAGGGCCACTGGTGGATGGGCATTAAGGAAAAAATGGGAAGGAAAAGGGAATGTTCCAGCAAGTTTTGCTGCGAAGGAGAGCCGAGACATAGGACATACGTGAGAACATACATAAAGAGACATTTTTGTGGTTTTGACCAATATGACCCATTCTTAATTTTCTATGCAGACATAATATTAGTTTAATATATAAACGTTTAGCGTTAACAGGATATAGCTATATATTGGGCATAAGAGCCGAGCAATAGGAAATAGAAGGCGGGAGGAATTAAGGGTGATTCCAGCTTCTTATCCTAATCAAGAATTCTCACCTGGAAATCATCAAGCTTCAATTTGAAAACCATGAGTGTTAACTGCAAACCAAGACTTCCTAATTCGTTGTGGTTTTTTTTTTTTTTTCCTAGGACGGATAAAGTTTTTCCATTTTTTTCATCCATTTTCTTCAATTTTTATGATTCATCTTAAGTCATTCCTTTCTAGAAACACAAAAAAGTCTACTAACCTTCACCTTCTTCTCTATTACATTATTCAAATATTCTGAACATTGTTATTTTTCCTATCACCAGTTTTCTTTCCTAATCTAACATACCCCAATTATATTTAGCTATACTGTATCTTTCTAAATCTTTCCATTAGTCTTTTTTATTTGAAGCCACTACATTCTATTAGTCACCCAAATTTAAAAGTTTTCAGCTATTTTAACTTCTGTTCTCAGCATTGACATAAATTATTCTCTAAATTATCTTAATTATATCTCCATTGTGCCTTTCACATTCATTCTGTAGAATCGTGCTCGAGATTTCATAATAAGTTCACTCTATTCTCATTGACTGTTCTCATCAACTTTATTTTTTTTCTTGTCAGGTTGCTATGCCTGTGCATTTTCTTTCTTGCATATTTTTCATTAATAGCTAACACCGGCTGTGCCCACTCATTATTAAATGCACCCTGTTGAATTATGGATGCACAGAGAGAGTCCATGAGAAACCCTACTCTGTTGGCATCATAGGGCGTTTTCTCCACTGACTCGAAGTGAGCCAAACCTTGATTTGAATATTCAAGAGGGTAAGTTTTATTTGTGAGAGCAGAGCTGGAGAAAAATAAAGGAATTAACCGTTCCAAATTCCTCCATGATGTGATACTAAAATTACATATTTGTTCAACACTGTTTTCAAGATGCATAATCTGGGCCAGGACAAAAGGAGGAACCTACACATGGTTCCTTTTTTTTTTCTAGAGCGACCCCAGCAGTGCTCATTTACCTTGATGTGTTTCACTTTGGGCCAAGTGGATAGACGAAAGAACAAGCCCCAGAGGTGAGAGAATTCAGTGCTGTTTGATAGAGAGTGGCTTTGTTGGCACTTTTCTCTCTGAACAGCAGGATTACTGAAAATAACAGGCTCCAACGCGTTTCTTTCAGAGTCACCAAAAATAGTTCTTTTGTCATCTCTCTTAATGGAGCTAAAAAGTCGGTTTCATAGAAATTAGAAGCAATGCTAAAGCTTGTCTGCTTTTTCTTAGCAGGTACGCAGTTGAGGGCAAGTGAACAGTCTCTACTGATGATTATATGTTAAGCAAAGTTGGGCGGGGAGGAGGGGGGGGGCGTTTAGAACAACCAATTTCTTTAGCGACAACCAAAAAAGAAAGAGCAGAGTAAAAGGAAGAAATTGGAATGAGAGCAAAAAGCCAGTACCAGTGCTACACATTCTTTCTTCCATCCTGAACACAAAGAGTGTCACATTTTCCTTCCTTTCTTAGTTTGCTCCACACCTGCCCACATGTCAGAGGTAGAAGGCGGAACGAGCTAAACAGTGTCTTCCAGTGGTCAATCAATAGAATTAGTGAATTTTAAATGTTAATGCATTCCATTCTGGACAATGGGGAGGACATTCCAATTCTTCAATATTTTATCCTTGACTTAGATGTACCAGAAGATAGAAAACCTGTCTAACATGTAATTTATCTTCTGTATAGACTTAAAAATGAAAATAAAATATAAAAAGAAAAATTTGCTCATGAAGAAAAATCAATTGCCTACATAGCTTGCTATCCAATATTTTTTAGCAAGCATTATAGTAATTTGTCTCAAAGAGAATACGAGTGTTTCCAGATACAAGCAGAAAGAAAGAAAGGATTTAGATTTTTGTATTCCAAGTGTATTTCTAATTTTCATAGATTCCTGTATATTTCTGATTAAAATAATTATTAGATATTTAAAGTGAAATATAAAAATTATGATCTAGCTAAACTAGAAGATGAATTTTGTAGGTTTTAGGTAACTTATCATCATTCTTGTGATTCAAAATGCCTACAACTGCCCAATGCTGTCAAGCATAATGGAAATGTCAAAATGGAATAGAATGAAAATGATGATATTAGCATTTGTAGCCATTGAACACTTTCAAACTATAGCTCAGGACTGAGGGCAACGGACATCTCTTCCACTTTCCATAATCAAATATATACAACTTGTTTTGACAATGGCATCCTTTGCTTGAAATGGAAATGTATATGTGTTCTCATGCCATTGTGTCTGAGGGGGATGATTTCTCTCAAGCCTACTTTTCATTTATTTTGGAAACAACAGGAATACAAATGGCAATTTAGGAATGGAGATGCCCATTAATATTAGTCATGATTTACAAGGTAATTTTAACTGTATTAGTTATACTCTTAGCTTTAAAACACCCAACAAGCACTAAATTAAATTCATTTGTAGTACATATTCACTCACTCAAGAACTGTATATGAGTGTTCCTGGCTGCCAAACCCACAACCAACCTTCAAGGAGCTTAAAGTCCAATAACAGAAAGAAACAAATTGAGCAATCTAATGCTGTTTCTGATGGTGTGATAAAGGATGCAAACCTTGTGAGTCGGGAGATATTTCATGGAGAATTTAATGTCTAATATTTAAAAGAACCAGATTGGAAAGTTGCAACTTGTTTAAGGGATGACAGAGGACTGTGTAGTAGAGGTGGGGGAAAGACACAGCAGAGAAGGGTCTCTTGTAAATAGCTTATAGCTTATGGTGAATCCAGCCATGCTGAGACATGTGCCATCAGCAGCAGCAACCGTGGCTTTGGTCATGGCTTGCCCTGTGGCCCCTGTCATTGAATGATTGGGACTTTACACAGTAGAACTGGCCTTGCCATATCATGTGTGTGTTTACTTGCAGCATTGCCATGAGGGCACATGGGTCTAACATGAAATATATATGCTGCATTATTCTCTGTGATGAAGATGCAGAGATTCTGAAATGAAGGAATAAGATGGAGCTTTTAAATAGCCTTTGCCATTTCATTTTAAACATTACAAAGTACAGGTTTACTTAAATATACAATAAAAGTTTCCATCTTCTGCTTCTTCCAAGCACACTGACCTCTTTCTTTTCTTTTCCTTTTATCATTCTTCCTGTTTCTTTGACATGTGTTCCTTTACTTCTAGAGTAAAATTGACTGACAGAATTCAATTTGTAGATTTCAACTGAAGCTGTCTTTTGATTATAACTGCGGTGTTTGAGTCTATGAATGGAACACAGATGAATAACCAACCCTAGGACTGAGTGACATTTAATAAAAATACTATTTGTTTAACTTGATTGTGATGTTTCTGAATCATAAAACACTGAGCATTATGATGGCTGCCGGGCTCTCTTATCTACTACTTGATTTTAAGTGACATCTGTGGGATTTTTATGTAAATTGATGTTTTCTTTTTTCTTACTTACAGATCAGGAAGTAAAAGGATTCAGATTTTTGACATCACCGAGTACTGTAGGGACAAAATATTAAATGTCTTTAGGAGAAATATGGCTTTAATGCTGGAAAGCATGACACATTATAAACCCCTCTATCGCTGTAATCAGCCTCCTGACATTAAAATAGCATGCTGCACATACATCTATTTCCAGATCGAGCATAAGGCGGTAGGTGAAAACATACCACAGAAGGTTAGTCACTGCAAAGAAAGTGAATGGGGATGTTCTGAAGATATTTATGTAATATTTGTGGTTACTTTGCAAGGCTGTGCTCCTTTTAGTTAATCTCTAGGGTGTTTTTGGTGAGTCTGTCACCTGAAGTGCGTGACTAATCCAGATTCTGACTCAGTAGATTGAGAGAGATTAACCTGCTCACAAAATATTCATTTCATGGGTGAGGAGCTCTCTGGATTGCCATCCTGTTCTACTTGTAATACTCTGAGAATATTACACAATCCTGGAGCTCCATTTCAGTTTACATTTTCATTTTATTTTCCTTTTCTCTCTGATTTCCCAGGGTCTCTGTTACTCCTTCTTGAAAACGGGAATGATAGCTGCTTAGTATTTACCCAGAGGAGATGAAAACTTATATCCATGTTAAACCTGCCCATGGGTTTCATAGCAGCTCTATTTATAATTACCAAAAACAAGATTCCTTCACTGGAAGAATGGAGAAAATGTGGTACATCCAAATAGTGGGATTATTCAGCACTAAAATGAAATGAGCTATCAGTGATGAAAAGACTTGAGAAACTTCAAGTGCATATTACTAAAGAAAGACGCCAATCTGAAAAGACTGTATAGTGTGATTTCAACTCCATGACATTCTGGAAAAGCAGAACTACAGAGAAAATAAAACAACCATGGCTTGCATGGGGGAGGGAGGCTGAGTTGATGAGCGCAGATTTTTAGGGCAATGAAACTACTCTGTATGATGAACATGTGTTGAGAATCATTTGTTCAAACTCATAGAATGCACACCATGCAGGGTAAACACTAATGTCAGCTGTGGACCTTAGGTGACGATAATAGTCAATGTTGTTTCATCAAAAGTGTACTGTCTGGTAGGGAATGTTAAAATGGGAGGAGCAGTGTGCCAAACCACATATAATGCTGTAACCAAAAATGAAAAAAAGAATAAAAAGAGTTTCTACTTTTCAGTATGTTTATGAATGTTTCAAATATGTGTGAGTGTATTTAGTTCTTCATATTCAAATCGAAGCAAAATCAATAATCCTTTCCTAAAAACCAGTAATATTGCAAGAAAAGGAGTTCACTTCCCAAGTTTTTTAATGAGAAAAATAATAATGCACATCAACCCCAAATTTACAAGCAATTTCATAAAATGTAACAAAAACATAATAAAAGATCCATGTGCAAATTTTTAAGTTTGTTCCTTATAACACAACAGAGGCTGCATAATTTCCAAGATGACAGAGAAAAATGAAGATATTAAGCTCATCAATTTTATTTACCAATTTACTTTTGTGAACTAAGTAAAAAATTGGACATAAAATTGGAAGTTGAGAATTCATTAATAAAAAGGAAAAAGAAAACTTTGCAGGTGGATAGAAAGGAGATAAGTAGTGGTCTAACAGCTTGTTTAATACATTTATATCTGTTTGCAAATAGATCTAATAGGTTTTACTTCTGAATTTTATAAAGTGTTAAGGTAGTACTTCACTCAGTATCATTTTATAGATGACTAGCTGATAAAATGTATGATTTTTACATAATTTGTCTATAATATAAAAACATTTAAAACAAAATACAACCCATTGTTAAAAGGCATCATATAATCCTTTCCCTGCAGTCAATCTTATTTGAGCAAATGGAGAATAAACTTTAAAAATAATCTCGAAAACCATCTCAGCAACAGCACCAGAGAGGCTGGGAAACTGCCTGCTGCTTAGCTCAGACACAACAGCTCTGTAAAATTGTAAAAGACCTCCTGTTTTTGCAACAATTTGTTTCACAACCAATAATTAAAAGATTAGGAAATTCCACCTATTGTTACAGATGTGGGGTGCCTTCCTGGTCCCACCCTCGGGTTCTAGGTTTTGCATAACATTGAGTCATCCATAGGATCCAGGCTCTAAGTCTTCCATAGAAGTTTTCAGGTATTAAAGGATTTACCGGGGTTCATTACAAGGACTTATCTTAAATTTAAACTAAAGCATAGTGTCATTGATGACATCTGCTTGTCCATTCAACTCCATGGATACCTGGGGCAGCAAATATGTCCTGAGAGAAGCAAGGGGCAGGTTCTCATGAATGAGCCATGCCAACGTTTTCAGAATTGCAGTAAAAAACTTTCGACGTCAGCAAATTTGCTACTGGAAGAGTATGAGACTACAAATACATGAAATTGGGAGGCCTCAAAATTCATTCAATGGGAATGAGATCAGATCCACAGTTTTGAGAGATGGGGTCATGAGACGACTGGATTTTTTTCTTTCATACATCACTTCCCTCACTATAGTTCCTCAGAGTCCTGAACTTGGCCACATTCCTGAACTCCACATTAGCACAGTAGCACCGTTTGATGCATTGATTCTGGCTCATAATTTTTGTGGTAAGAATTAAGTCTTTCTTTGCTTTTGATATTCCATGAGCTTCTACTAGTCTCTCAGACTTTCTTTTACTCAAATCCAAATTTGCAGTTAGGAAGCAACTTTATTTCCACTTAGATTGCTCTTGTCTCTGCAAGGCACCCAAGATTTCAGGTACAACAGGCTATTAAGCAAAGTCAACTATATTATTTTATATGAATTTAGCTCATTTAGTTCAGTTCTTGTGTTTTAAAAACACATTACTTTGAGAAAATGTAAACAAAATTATACTTAATACAACTCTTTCCATTAGCATGTAAATTGTAACTTACTTGAATAGCATCATATCCTTCTAGTGCCTCTGTTTAAGTCATTGGAAAGAGACTTAATAAATAATTTCAGGAATATAAAAATTCCAGGAACGATATCTTCTACCTTATAGCTACACAAAAATTTACTCACTGGGATGTACACCTGAGGAGATATAAATCTGTTTCCTGAAATCATATACAATGTTTTAAACCAATGCTACCTCAATAACAAAAAGAAAAAAAAAGACTTTTTTAGGTTAACATTACTTACCAACATTATGTATGATTTAGAGGTATAGCATCTCCCCCTTCAGGTACAGCTACCACAACACACCTACTACCAAACACCCATAATCCTCCACCATTGTCTACTTCCCTCTGTGTTCTTTCCCCTCCTTCTCTGGTAACCTCAGTTCCTACAGTCACATTTCTAGGGTTTATTACTGGCTGACTCTGTCTGAACCTTTGTTTTGTTTCTCATTGGATAAGTGAAGCAATCCAGAATTTGTCTTTCTCCTGACTTATTTCACTTAGTTTAATGCAGTTCCATCCTTGCTGCTGCAAATGGCAATGGCAATTTATCCTTTTTTTGCCTGTTAGTATTTCATGGTGTGTGTGCGTGTGTGTGCGCCACGTCTTCCTCATCCACTCACCTGTAATGAACATAGGTGTGCATACATCTCTCCAAATTAGTGGGGGGGGGGGGGGTTTGCGTTCCTTAGAGTAGATAACTAGGAGTGGAATTGCTAGGTCATAAGGTATATCAATTTTCAATAGTTTGAGAATTTTATTTTCAATTATAATAATTATCCTGAGTCCCTAATGCATATGTACCTTTCTTTCTTTCTTTCTTTCTTTAAGATTTATTTATTTATGCATACAGAGCTGGGGTACAGGCCAGAAGTGTGGGAGTGAGAGGATTCACCAGAGACAGAGGGGGAAGCAGAACAGGCAGATGGACTGAAATACACTGCTGAGGGGAGCAGCGGACAGGTCAGGGGAGGTCTGCCCGCCATGTGGTCACCTCCCTGGCTGGCATCGAACTTGTGCTGCAGGGGCTGCGGATCACTACATAGTGCTGTGCTTTAACCCATTGTGACACTAGGGAATGCCTATACTTCACTTTCTATTCATTTTTATTCTGGTTTCACTTTAATTGCTACTTACAATTACTTTCTATTTTAGGCAGAATGCTCCTAGAAATAATAATATAATAACATCAATTTAAAAAAATTGTCAACATATAACAAAACCAATTTTATCATGGGCTGATTGCTCTAAAAAAAAAGAGTTAAGAACCTATAGCATAGTTCTGGTCATGAAAATATCATCAAACTTCCAAATACTCAAAACACTTCTAGTATTAAAAATATACATATAGCACACCCATTCTGCTAATAGACATTCAGTTCATTTCCATTTTTCCCATTATTTTAGCATTACTGTCTATCTTTATTGACTATTAAAGTTTCACTTTCTGTGAATTGTTATTCTTCTCTTTTGGTCTTTTTATTGGTGATTTGCTAGAGAATTTTAAGTAGTTTGATTGCTAATTCTTTTTTTAATAACAGTTTATTTTTCATCATTTTGTGCCTTTTTCCATCTCAGTTGTAACCCCTGTGGGCTTCCCATCTCATTGCTAATTCTTTATAGATTACATGCACTGACAATTATCTATTTTTCCCATTTGTGACTTTTGAATTACAAGTAATATTTAATATTTGATCAAATAACTAATTTATTATTTCAGCCAGTCTATTAATTTGATGTATGTATATATGCACTCATGATGTATCTATTTATTGTCTTCATAATTTTTGTTTTTCCTTTATGATTTGGTTTAAGTGATTCTTTTTCTCCTTTATGGTCATAGAAATTTTTCTATATTTTCTACTGCATTTTTGAAGTTTCATTTTCCACATTGAGTTTCCCATTGGGTAAAATTTATTTTTCTATCTCTACTTTTTCAACCTAGATACCCAACTTACAGTAACATTTACTGAAACAGATACCAATTTTTTTTTAATCCATACAGGATCTAACAACTTCTCTGGGACAAACCTGATATTAATGGAATAAATTTATTTGATTAAATAAACTGGCCCAGGAATTATGGAAAGGTCTGTTAACTCATTAAAGGGCTCAGTACCTCAAGGCCCCATGCGCTGAACTTTGAGCAATAGCACTGGGTCCAATTCTATGTCTTTCTCATTAGAAAGCTGCAGATTCTCTAGGCTGAAATATCTGACTTGGTTGCAGCAAAATAAAGTTATTCTTAATGTGAATCAAAAGTCATACTTTGTAGCCCTCATATTGCAAGAATGGCATTTTGTATGTAGAGACTAGTAAATTGGCAGTCTGCCTTGTTTATCATTTGTTTCATGAATTAGATTACAGTAAGACCTCACAAAATATTTATTAAGAGAAAAAGAAAACTGATTTAATATTTGACTGTTCTTGGCAGTCTGAAAAATTCTATTAGTGAAATTTTCCAAGTTACACAATAGAAAATTGAAATGATTGAAAAATATTCTAAATAAATGTTGCAGAAAATAAGTCTGTAAAAGGTTAGAAAGTCTCAAGATGGACATATAAAAAAATACCACTTAAGTACATATAAAACAAGAACCTCTGAACTGTGGCACTATCCTAAGCTTTGACATTCTTGAATTAAGTCTTGTTACAACAAAATAACTTAAAGGTGACATGATATAATAAAAGGTGACTTTGCTATGAAATTGTGCCTGAGTCTCTGTGACCCAGATGTGCTAGAGAAATTGGAGCTACCCCTTGTTTGTCTGCTACACAGCCAGGAGTTAGAGCAGTGTTTAACCCCTTTTGTAAAGTGTTTATACCTTGCATATTTTGTGATGAACTTTTTCTAATAACTATCAAATCTCAGAAAAGTATAATTTAAGAAAAGAAACACAAGTCATAAGTGAATATTTCAAAGTAATCTGAATTTATGAAAACTGTATATTTATGACTATATGCATAATAAGATATGTGATACAAAGATGGCTTATACAATATGATTTTTGTACATATTATTGTATTGTTATATGTTTTGTATTGTTATATTTTATATACATGCACATATATATTTATGGAGAAAAGTGTATATCGGAAAATAAAATAAAATATTATCAGAATATTTATTCCCTGATAATAAGGATTTGAGCCGTTTATTTTGGTTTTGCTTTTACTTCTATTGCTATTTGGTATTCTCCAAATTTTGTTCAATGAATTTGTATTACCTTTACAATTATTTTATATGTGTATGTGTGTGTGTGTGTATTTGCTTCGAGGCTGAAAAGTAAGTAAACAGACAAAAACCTTAATATGAATGTCCTAAACTGTAGTAAGTGCCTGAAGTCAGTTTTCCTCATTCCAGAGACCAACGGTCCAAAATCTGAGAAATGTGGACACTTCTGCCCCCTACTGTCCACTTCAGTAAGTATCCAACAATTATCAACCTGCTATAGCATGAATTTCTGTGAAATTACAGAGCTCCCTCCTTAGAGTGAGCTCTGAGACTAAGAAACTTCAGACTTACACAAAAGTGAACTTAAAATCAAGGAATATCTTGAATACAGCTAATGAAATAAACAAGGAAAAATATGAACTTAACGTCATAAGAAACACAAATAGAAAGGGAACTATAGATTTCCTTTTGTTTTAAAAAAATGTAGTAGCATATATTAAAAGTGCTTATTAAGGCCCTCCCTGGTGGCACAGCGGGTTAAAGCACTGCACTAAGAAGCTTAAGCCACTTCCGCATGAGTTCGATCCCCGCCTACCCTGGAGGTGATCCACATGGCGTGGCAGACCTCTCCTGACCCGCGGGCTGCTCCCCTCAGCAGTGTACCAATGATCTGCCTGTTCTGCTCCCCACACTATATCTGGTGAATTCTCTCACCCTCCACATCTCTGGCCTGTACCCCAGTTCTGTATGAATAAATAAATCTTTTAAAAAAAAAGTACATATTAAGATATTATGTATTAAAATTGTATATATTAGTATAGTATATATTGGTGCAAACATTTTAAACTATGTCTTAGTACATTTAATATTAATAATGCTAACATACATTTATGTACTTTCATAACATTAGCATACTACATACATATTTTACAGTATTTATTTACTTTGATATATTTTATATATTTCAAGTGTATATTTTATACGTGTACTTCTTTATCTGTAGTGTTTGTATGTATAGCATGGAGCATCATATGCCAGATAGTGTGCATATATAGAGTACACACCGTACATATACTATACATTCATATATACTTTTATGAATGATTTTGCATTTGTCAGGTTTACTATTTTTTAATAAGGAGTCTAATCCATGACCAACATCTGCATTTTATCTATCACTGGTAAAAGATTTTCCTCATTTTGAAATTATTTGAAGTTCCAATTTCTTTCAGAAGCTAACACATCCGAGGTTTTTTGTTATTGTTACTTATTAAATTCAGGCCTTTCTCAGAGCCAGGTCTGATACAGTAAAGTCTTCAGATCTACTCTCATAAGTAATTTATTTACAGTCAAGGCAAGACATTGAAGCCAAATTCCTCTCTTTCTCAATAGTTCCCACTGAATTCAGTTATGTGTTTGCTTGAAGGGAAATGTAGACAATGTGATCAATACAACATTGCTCTATCCGTGACCGAACTGAAACCTGCATCAACAGTCACCATTAAGGAAGCAAAAGGGCTGAAAAATGTCAAGAACTAAAACCCTCACACCTTTCCTTTTCTTCCCCTTCCTTCCCTCCTGTCTCTTCCTCAGAACTCCTCCCTCCACCTTCCTTTTCTCCTTTATTCTCTCTTCTCCTCTACTCTCCCTTTAATCTGCCTGATTTATGGGTGACCACTGAGAATTAGGGCCATGTAGCTTGGAGCACGTGAATCATGGTGACCGCTACATAATCTGAAAGCCAAACTCTGGAATTAAATGGCAAAAGAGAAAAACTGCACAAAAGTCATCTTATGGCAACTGAACAGCTTGACATGTTGAAAAACAACCATATTTTGCTCCTATTACTCTTGAGGGAATACAAAGTAGCCAAGAATACAGTTAGGCAATATCTCCTTTTCGATAAATTACTGAAACTATATGCCAGATAGACTCACGTACAGACAGTAACTTTGCACTTTGTATCTGGCAGTGGCAATGTGAATCATTGTCATTTGAACATGAATCCATTATCCTCGTGCTGGCCTGGTCTGCTCTGTCGCCAGCATATTGGTGAGCAGACTGCAGTGGAAGTAGCCAGCAGCAAACCGTGCCAAGCACTGCACTGACTTGTTCCGATCTGTGTGTTTCTCTTTTCTCCAATTTCTCAGGGAGAATTTGTCTTTGCCCTACATGTGGAAGAGCTGGAAATGGGTGCACTACATCTCTGCTCCTCACCCAAAAGCGTCTTTCTAGCCCACGTGTCACCTGCTCAGGCTCCCCTTCCACAAAACCCGTTAGCCACAAGCAAAGCAGGAAAGCAGATGACCACATTCCAAGTTTCCTTTCAACTATGAGCGGGTGGCTCACCAGGCTATGATGATCCAGCCTACCAACTTCTCCTTCTCTAAGTGTTGTTTCCTGTGCTCTTTCCTCCAGTGATGTCCCCACACATGTGCCAACGGCCCCATTTTCAGCCAGACATCTCCATTGCTCTTATCTGTGTCTGGTTGACACTAAGATTATCTCTTGTGTTCCTATTGCTTGCCAACATACTTTAATGCCTTTGAACTCCAACACATAAAGCAAGTGGAAATGTGTACTACTCTGAAGACAGAGCTGGTGTGGAAAGCACAGCTATCTCCAGATTGTGTCTGACTGTCCATTGGAAAATTCTGCTAAACTCCGAGTTATTGTGGAAGAATTGAGCAACGCTTCCCCACCTCAAACCAGTCTCAATTTCCATGAATCCACACAGAGACTGATTCATGTTTAACTACATATTGTTCATACATATAGCTTCTTATAACTACCATTATAGATTACAAAAACGTATTCCCAGAAAAATTGCAGTTTTACAATGATAAAGTGTTAAATTGCGGAGTCTTTTAATCATATCATCATAACTCTGTTTTCTTAATCTGTGCGGCTGAGTTTTAATCATGTAAAACTTCAAAAGCATAACCTGAGAAGGCAATCAGAAAATGCTGTATGTTTTGTGATCCAACCAGATAACATTCTGGGAAAGACAAAATTATAAAGACAGTAAATAATTAGTGGTTGATTAATCAGGGGTGAGTGGAAGGGAAATAAGAATATGTCCAGCACAGAGTTTAGGGCAGTGAACATATTTGGCATCATATCATAGTGGTAAATTCATGTCATTAAGCATTTGTCTACTCCCACAGATCATCTAACACCAGGAGTGAATCCTGACGCTCACCTTGGATGCTGGGTGGTGATGATGTGTCCATATGTGTCCAGAAGTGCCCTCTACTGAAAATGCTGACCATAAGGAGGCTGTGCTTCTGTGGAGACTGGGGCTATCTGGGAAATCCCACACCTTCTTTCAATTTTGCTAAGAACCTAAAATGGCTCTGAAAAAAATAGTATCTTAAAAAGAAAAAAGGTAGCCAGAAGGAAACTTTTTTAAGTTGTTGTTTGCTTGTTTGTTTTCAGAAAAAAAAAATTTTTTAATAAAAGCATCAGAATCTGGTGCACAGTTAAATTGGTGGTGGAAATTCTATGGGGACTACACCTGAAAAATGAATGTAAACAATGTAAGGGATAAAATTAATTAAAATTTTTTAATTTAAATAAAAAGCATTGAAGTCATTTAAACACTTCTCTAGTGAGAACAGATAAATATTTTTACTACAGTTCTATTATCCCACATACAATCTCAACCCCAATTAATCTGACTTTAGTTTCCTCCTTTACACTTAGACGTCTTTGTTTCTCTGTCACATTCCCCACAAGTGCCAGTCCTCAGACCAACCTGGCGAAGTAACACACCACTCCAGAGATCTTAATTTTCTGGAGAAAGGGAAAATTATTTGCCACATTTTGTTTTTAATTTGGTTTATCTTGCGGGGTGTTTGGTTTTTTTGTTTTTTTTTTTGGGGGGGGGGCGGGTCTTTAGTCCAAATCAAAATAACTCAGGAGTGACAGGAGCAAAGCACCGTGATAAGTAAACAGGTCCAAGGGCATTTCACCCAGCGTCTATTTGCAGATAGCAGCTGCATGAGTCATGCAGAGCACGTCTCTCGGGATCACCCACTTCTGACTCAGGACAGAGTTGGGTTTCCAGGCCCTTAGCACAGCCCAGTACACTGGGTGATGTCAAGTAATCCAATTACACAAGTCAGTACTCAAACAAACGCTGTGTTCATTCAGCTTCCAGTCAGAGATTCCGATGGCATGGCCTAGTCCGTCTCGGTGGCACAGAAAAGGCTCTTGATAACAGAAACCACTGCAAGGCCAGCTTAGATGTGGTTCCCGGCATAGACAGATTTCCCTGTCGATATTCTGTGTGTCACTTAGGGACAGGGTGTCACTCCAGTAGGCTAGGTTTCACCGAGTGTTTTCAGTTTCCTTGTTAATTTTTGAATGCCTCTCTTAAGGAATCTGGGTGAGGAAAAGGCCTATTTTTATTCACAATGAGTTCTCCATCTGTCTTGGTATTTCCTATAAACAGGGATTAACGGCCTGCACGTTAGCATATTTTAATCTGTCAACTATCCAGAGTCAAAATGTCTTTTTAAAGAGTAACTTGATGATATGAACATTCTGTCTCACTATTTAGAACAGATAGCTACTAAAGATTCTAAACCTCTCAAAGAAGAACGGCGTTGAAAATAAAACGGAAGAAACTTTGCATTCACGACAATGGAACTACATAGTGCTTGCTTTGTTGTTAAGCCGGTGAAAAGGCGTTCTCACCAAATGTTTACACTGGGCACTTTTATTTCTGGGAGTTCTTCTTTCTTTGTGTGTTGGAAATAGTTTTAAGAGCAGGAGTCAGAAGATGGGGTTCTTCCACCATTGATTAATTGTATCTTGAATACAGCCTTTCAGTTCGCTCTTCTTTGGCTTCCTCGGGCATAAAATGAAACCAAAATAGCCTGAGTATGACTGCAAAGTTATTGAAGGGATGAAATGAGAAGATGTGAAAGTATATAAAGAATCTCCCAAATATGTCAGATACTGTCATGATTGAGGCTAAGAGGCTTTTGGTGAGATTTCATGATGACAATATAAATAAATAGGCACTAAAGACTCACAGCTTCACTAAATCAACATTTTTCAAAGGACTGTATGACAGATGCCATTGTGAGGTTTTTTTTGTTTGTCTTTTTTTTTTTTGCAAAATTGTTTAAAGAATTGGAAATGAGAAAATGAGCTGCTCCTGTTAAAAATGACTCCTGTGTCCAGATATGTCCATTTTTAGCCACTTTTTAAAATACATGTATGTATATATTTAGGATAAAGTCTGTTTCTCCCTTTCATGGTTGAGTCTTTTTTTCTCACATAATTTTTAATTGAGATAAAAACAGCATGAAATTCACATTTTCAAATGTATACTTGAGTGGTTTTCAGTATATTCACAAAAGTGTACATTCATCCCCACTCTGTAACTCCCAAATATTTTCTTACCACTAAAAGAAATCCCATTCCTATTAGCAGTGACGCCTTTTTCTCCAAACCTTTCAGTTTCTGACAAATATTCATCTAGTACATTTTCTCTATTGATTTGCCTTATGTAGATGGGCATTTTTCAATTATAAAATATCCTTCTTTAGCAATACTTTTTAATTTAAGTTATTTTGATTGATTTTAGTGTAGCCCCAGCAGTTCTCCTTGTCTGCTCTTTGTGGGGTCTATTACTTTCCATCTTTTCCCTTTTTTCCTGGTGTCTTTTAGTCCAAAGTATCTATTTTATAAATACCATAGGGTTGGAAAGTATTTTTAAGACATTTTGCCAATAGCAGAATGTTGATTAAAATGTTAATTCATTTACTTTTAATCATCTTTTATTGAGGTAACCTTAGTGTGCAACATTGCATGACTTAGAAGTAGACGATCTCCTCTTCAGGTGCTGCTCCCAAGCCACCCCCACCCCCAAGACACTGTAGTCTCCACCACAGTCCACTGTGCCCCTCCCCATCCTTCTCCCCTTGATCACCTCAGTTCTGTATCCAGGTTTCTAGGGTTTGTCACTGGCTTGACTTTATCTGGCCATTTGTTTTGTTCCTCTACACTCCACCTTTAAATGATTTCTGATTTACTTCTTTTAGCTTATTCCTCTCCAGTTCCATTCATGTTACCACCAATGTCCAGAGTTTATCCTTTTACATACAATGAAATGGAAGTTGATTTATTTGCACTTAATACACTTACTACTGCACCTGCCATAGTGCCATTTGTTTTCTATACATTTATAACATAGATCCATTCCTCAATTTCTCCACTATCTTCTTTTATATAAATTTTTTTCAAGTGTACCACATTAATTCCCTTGTTATTTCATTTGTTACATTTCTTAGAATTCTTCTAAGTACTTGAACTGGAAACTCAGAATTTAAATTACAGCAATCTATTTGGAATTAACACCTACTTAATTTCAATAATTTCGTTCCAATGTAATGCCTTCTTTCTTCAGTTCTTGAGCTATTACTCTCAAACTACATCTTATGCATACCTGACTGAGACAGATTTATAAATACTGGTTTATATAGTCGTTTTATACAATAGAAGAAAAAAATCTTACAAAAATACATTTTATACTGGTCTTTATATTTATCTCTGTAGTTATGTTGCCCGGGACATGTTCTTTATTTGGATTAGAATTATTGACCTCGGTCCTTTCTTTTGGGCCTGAATCAATGTCACTAATATGGTTTAAAAAGCATATGTGCTGGCTATGAATTCTCATTGATTTTCTAGGGAATCTAAATTTCTGTTTCATTTTTAAGGAGAGATTTTGCTTTTGAGATTATTGGTTGACAGTCTTTTCTTTCCACTCTTTGATGATGTCACCCCACTGCCTTCTGACCTCTGTATATTCTGCTGTGGAATTAGCTCTAAATCTTAATGAAAACTGTTATACATGACCAATCACTTTTCCTTTGCCGCTTTCAAGATTCTCTTTGGCTTTGGCTTTCAATAGTTTGATTATGTGTGAATCTCTTTAACTTTATCCTACTTAGAATTCATTGAACTTCTTGAATGTGTAGATTAATATTTTTCATTATATTTGGAACATTTTAAATCATTGTGCCCTTAATTATTTTTGTATCTTTCTTTCTCTCTTCTATATCTTAGAATCCCATTATGCATGTAACGTGATGTTTCTCGGTACGGGACTAGGTCTCTGAGCATCTTTTTATTTTTCTTTATTCTTTTTTTTTTTCTGGTCCGTATATTGCATTCTTTCAATTGACTTATCATCTAATTTGTTAATTCCTTTTTTCTGCTTGTTCAAAACTATTTTTGATCATCTCTAGTGATTTTTTTTCCTTTTAGCCCATACACTTTTCGACTACTGAATGTCTATGTATTTTTTTTTTTTAAAGATTTATTTATTTGTGCATACAGAACTGGGGTACAGGCCAGAGGCTCAGGGGCGGTGAGAGGCTTCACCAGAGACAGAGTGGGGAGCAGAACAGGCAGATTGACGAAGTACACTGCTGAGGGGAGCAGCGGGCGGGTCAGGAGAGGTCTGGCTCGCCATGTGGTCTTCTCCGGGGGAGGCGGGAATCGAACTCATGCGGAAGTGGCTTCAGATTCTCAGTGCTGTGCTTTAACCCGCTGCGCCACCAGGGAGGGCCAGAATGTCTATGTATTTTTAAATAACACAGAATGTCTATGTATTTTTAAATGAGCTAGTCTTTTCATACTTTCCTTTAATCCTCTAGACATCACTATATTTGTTTTTCCATCCTTACTTTAGCTTCCTAGAACTGCCATATCAAAGTACCAACAAACGGCATAACTTAAATAAACAGAAATTAAGCATTGCATGAAACAATAACATTCTGGATGAGACTAGCCCAAAGTCAGGGTGTTCATAAGAACATGTTCCCTTTTGACCAGTCTCCAATGGGGCACCTATCCCCTCTCTCTCTCCTAGCATCTTGTAGTGTCAGGCAGTCCTTGGTAATCCTCAGCTTGCTGCTATGTTACTTGATCTCTGCCCCAGTCTTCACATGGTGTTCCCATGTACCTGTGTCCAAATGCTCCTCTTCTTATACAGAATACCAAGTCATATTGGATAAGGGTCCACTCTAATGTAGTATGATCTCATTATAACTTTAATAATTACATCCGTGAAGACTTTTTAACTAAGCTCACATTCTGAAGGTTATGGTGAGTATAGATTGGGAATTAAAATCACTCAACATAGTACAAGCATATTTTCACTAGTTTGTTCTATGTTCTAAGTTCAAGTTCTAGTCAATCTCAGAAGTTTCTAGTAACTCTTTTTATTTCTTTGTATAACTTAATTCCTCCTCAAGACAATGTTTCTTTTTCATCTTTTTTGGCTTCTTTATAGTTTTCCCTTCTGTTATGTACCTCCTAGGACCCATGGAATGTGAAAATACTACCACTGATTGATTTCCACAATTGCCCTGTAAAAAAGCTATTGCACTGTATGAGCAAGTCAAAGACAAGGCTTAAATGGAGTCTTCTGGGAACTTCCACACAACGAAAATAATGACAGTTTTCTGGGAATTGGGCTTAATACTGTAAGAGGTGACTATCCTGGTTTTTCCATGATGTTTCTAAGGACCCCTAGAGCTAGAGCAGGGAGAGTCCACAAAGGAGTAAAGATGGGGAAGGTACACTAAAACTCCACAGAAGTTGTTGTTCTTACCGAGATTAGACTTTTTTTCTTGAGCAAACACTTCTAGATTACTGTCTTAGGTTCATTTACTGAAATATGAAGCAGGCCTATTCCGACCATTTTTGCCAATATTCTCAACATCATTTTTATAGAGAGGAGGATTTACACAAGTCCTTACTCTGACATAAAGACTTCCCATCCACATCTCATGCTGTATCTTTTCAGACAGATAAATAATTTTCCTATTGGGCCTCCTTGGTGGTGCAAGGACTCAGCACTATGAAGCTATCAACAGCCACTGCAGAGCATTTCCATCCCTGTCCAGGGAGCTGACCCATATGGCAATGCCGACCTCTTTGATCTTGCCCACTGCTCCCCTCAGCAGTGTATTTCAATCAACCTGCCTGTTCTGCTCCCCACTCTTGTCTTTGATGAATCTTTGTACCACCTCCCCTGCCCCTCTGGCCTACACCCCAGCTCTTGTATACATAAATAAATAAAAGAAATCTTTCAAAAAGTACAATAAAAAATGAAACTTCCTTATTTTGAATTCACCAGAATCAAAGAAAACATACACTTTAAAATATGAAGTTCTTAATTTGACTCAGTAGCACATGCATCATTTACAAAATACACTGAAGAAGAAGATCACTTCCTGATCGTGAGACAGTTAACTTTTTGAGAGTCATCAGCAAGCCATTCCACATCTTGTTGTAAAGTATAATTTAGTCCCCAGGCAAGTAAGAGTACCCAATTCTCTCCCACCTCCAGAAGTCACTTAACCAATATAATATACATTAGTTATTTCTTACAATCAAGTTCCTTTTAGAACTTTCAACTCACTGCTGCTACACTCCACTATGATTTCAAACTCAAATTTTGTTCATCATAATGACTACATCATTCAAACAACCTTGTTGTGGTTCAGATCTATTTAAAGTAGAATCAAATATGTTATAAAATTCCATGATGTACTTTGGCAAATATAATGTATTTAAAAATCAGAAAATTAATCTAGAAAGGGAGTTAAGAAAATTTAGCATTTCTGGAACATCAGTTCTTGTGTAATCGCTGTTGTACCTAGCATTTTCACATATTTTACAGAATTTGCTATTCCCAACAATATTTTGAAGAAGATAATAGAAATCTTATTGTACCTATTAGAAAATGGAGATCTTAAAAAAGATGTCTAATGGAAACTGCCCAAATGCCCAAAAGTGGATGATTGGATTAAAAAGATGTGGTACATATACACAATGGAATATTATTCAGCAACCAAAAATAAATAAATAAACACATGCCTTTTGCAGCAACATGGATGGAGCTGAAAAAGATCATGCTTAGTGAAATAAGCCAGAAAGAAAAGAAAAAATACCGGATGGTTTCTCTCATAGCAGGAATATAATGGAGCAGGCGAGAAAAGAATGAAAATGATGAACAGCTATATATCAGAGATATTTTGTGGGGGTGGAGTGGAAATGGGATCAAAAACAGCAGAGGGAGGGAAATGCACTGGACTATGTTGATGGCACATGGGTGATTTGGTGATGGGAAGCTCAAGGGGATTGTAAATGAGATGGGAAAATGCACAGAATGATGTAAAAATAAACTATTATATATAATTAAAAAAAGATGTCTAAGTTCCACAACTAATAATTGATACATCCAGGCTTCAAAAGCCTGTTTGCTCAGTTTTTTATTGGGCTTTGTTTTTACATATGTTAAAAAGAGTTTTATTTATAAATTCTTTGAAAAAATTGATGTCTTTTGTAAATATAAAGAGTGTCCCAATTAGCTAAACTTTCATGAAGTTACATAGTTTAAAGCATTTCTACAATTAAGAAGACATAGACTGTATTTTCTAGTTGCCTTTCTTAGATAAGAGGGAGAAGGACAATCTTTGTTCTTAGTGTCACTAAAGAACTCAATAAAGAATGCAATATTACTGGGGATACCTGATTCATGCAAATGAGATCTGGTGTATACATCTTAGTGTCTGTAGAAAAATAACAGATGGGTGGGAATTTCAATTAACATGCAGAAAGGTCCACAATAATTGCCTAAACTACTTATTGTTTTAATGTATTTGTTTTAGCCATTTTAATTACATATTTGGATTTCTAAAAACCAGTAATAAAATTAATGTTCCAAACCACTAAAATTTTCTTGGCACATTCTCAGAATTTAAGCATATGGCACTTAACACTATTTCATGAGTCATTTTCTTAAAATAACTTTCTTCTTAAAGTTATGATCCTTTCTTCTGGAATTTGATTTTGCAAACAACTTTTAACCAATTGATATTTCCAAATGCTTATTTCCTTATTAAATAAATTTATATTTGTTGTTTTTTAATTAAAATAAAAATATTTAACAAGTAATGCCACCGTTTTCGCTGGAGCTAAACAATCATATCACATTTTAGTTGCATTTAACTTGTCCTTTTATCTCAGTCACTTATAGGGTAGTGATTCTGCTATTACATATTAAGTGATTGAGCATTATCTGGCTAATGGATGCAGAAACTTTTGTGTGGTCCACTCAGAAAAGGAGTCATATCGCTTCCTAATTGACTTCATGGACTAGAGGCTATCTTTCCTACTTTAAAACTTAAATGTTGGCCCTCCCTGGTGGCGCAGCGGGTTAAAGCACAGCACAGAGAAGCTTAAGCCACTTCTGCAGGAGTTCGATGCCCGCTTGCCCTGGAGGAGATCCACATGGCAAATGGCACATGGCGAGGCAGACCTCTCCTGACCCGCCGGCTGCTCCCCTCAGCAGTGTACTTCATAGATCTGCCTGTTCTGCTCCCCACTCTGTCTCTGGTGAATCCTCTCACCCTCCGCATCTCTGGCCTGTACCCCAGTTCTGTACGAATAAATAAATAAATCTTTAAAAAAAAAAACTTAAATGTTTATCAAGAAGTCTCTTATGTCAGTTACTGTGCTAACTACTTAAGCACTCTTATATTTCTCAGTCCCTTAAAGATTGTAAATATCTATGAGATCATTTCTTTGGTGATTGGTGTTTTAATACCCACATAAAGAGAGAAGAGAATAAATAGTTCATGTTTTTAACTTATACAAGATTGGGCACTTCAAATAGGACTTGTAAAATCGCAAGACTCTTGAAGTGATACTGTTCACAATAAAAAGGCTAAACTATGCCCCCAAATAGGCCACAGATAGACAGAGACTTAGTCATCTTCCTGAGTCTCTGAATTGGGGGAACTGACCTTCACAAAGCTCATTATCAAAATTTAAAAAGTTGTGGAAGTCCCAAAATGGAAAATTAAGAAAAAATGGATTTGAGGAATGCCTTTCTACTTGCTATGTAAGATGCTACTAGATTCATAAGTAAATTAATAAAATCAAATATATCTTTAATTTAAAAAGAAAAATATTGAAAGATGAAAAATATTACATTGATTCCAGCCAAAGAAAACTCAAGGTCACTTTTCATGTGTTCTGCTTGGCCATGTGTTCATGTGTTCAGACATGGCCAAGGAAGTGCCTACCAGACAAATTTTCCCACAAATAACTACAAACTTCTAGAAATTTTTTTAATTGCCTAGAGGTACATAGAGTAAACAAAAGGACTATTACAGTAAGAAATAAGATTGGTGGGAAGAATGGCATGGGGTCATTTTCTACTTTTTTTAATATTTCAAGCCTGAGAAGCTTTATTCAGTAGGAACAGGGTAAAATATTGATTAAAAAGTCCATATTTCTTCTGGCCTAAAGAATCAATGTGCAGAATAATCATTGCCACAGGAAAGTGAGGGAAATATTCCAAAAGGAAGAAATCCAGAAAGGTATAGCCCCATACCTTAACATAAACATTCATTCAACTGACCAGCTGATCTTGAGCCATTTTTACACAGGGTAAACTCAAAGCAGTTTAAGCTTTACCAGAGAGACAATACTTGTAAGTGCAAGTTAATATTTAAAAAGTCAACACTGTATTTAGGAACACAATAGAATTCAGTCATTATACATTCAGAATATTCAGGGGAGGTACTACTAATGCAGTCAATAGGTACAAAAACAAGACAATTTAACTAATTCTCAAAAGAAAAAACATTAATGGAAACCAATCCAAAAATGAACATATACTAAGAAAAGCAGAGAATCATTTTCTATTAACTATCTAAACCATACACTGTTGCATAAAGGAAAATATGTTTCCAATAAACAAAAACATAAGAATCTTCAACAGAAAAACAGTAACTATGAAAAAAGCCTCAAGTAGAAATTCAAGAACAGATAAGTGTAGATATGAAGTAAATATGTACTTGATTGGACTTAACAACAGACTAGAGTTAATAAAAGTAAGTTGTCATTGAGCTTGGAGACAGATAATAGTACTATTTCAATTTAAAGAATAAAGGAAATAGAAACTAATGATTGATAAACCTTCCACTAAGTGAAAGATATAATTTACTGATTCAAAAGGCTTGGTGAATCCCAAAGAATGGATGTGCATAAGATAATTAAGCACATCATAGTCAAAATACTGACAAAGGAAAAAATTCTTACACCATAGTAAAAGGACATATTACCCAAATTCAAAAGGGTATTCAAATAACTCTGATCTCTTGTCATAAGTGTGAGAAGGCAATTAGACAAAATAGTAAAAAGCCAAAGAATAAAACTCTGTTGAATTACAATTTTATATCCAACAAACATATTCTTTCAGGTAAACAATGATGATGAGTTACTACTTGACTTACACTTGAGAAATCCTACTGTAAATTCTTCAGACTGAAAAGAACTATCATACCAGGTAGAAATTTAAGTCCTCAGGGAAGAAGAAGTGTAATGTAAAAAATGAAATGATTTTTTTATATAAACTACTTTAGGAAATCTTGAAAACAACCCCTAAAACTAAAAAGCTAATTTTTTTTTAAATCACAAAACAATGGACTTATTACCTATAACCAGTAAACAATATGAAATGTAATAAAATATATTTGTCAGATATAAAATAAAGGCCAAATTGGAGGAATGGTCCACAACACATGGTACAATTAAACAAAAACATGCAACTAAAGATGCATTTTTAAAATAATGATAATACAGGAAGCTAGCTAAACAGCACAAGAAAGAAAAAATAAGGAACTGAAGCAGAGGCCTGATTGGAAATGAGGAACATATTACTGAACTCTGGAAGAAAGGCTACATTGTGTTGAAAAGGAGGAAATCTAGCCATATTGTATTCTGCCAGTGTGTGGAAAGCAACACTTGTAATCAAAGAAGTTGAATATTTAACTGAGTAAAAAGTAGAACTTGTAATCAATGAACTTGAATATTTACCTAAGATTTCCAAACAAGGCATGGAAGAGTTGATCTCATTTCTCCTTGTAGTTTGTAGCAAAAGGCTAGAAGAAACAGGTAAATTTGAACAATGTACTGCTAAGCAAAGAGGAACCAGCACTTGATGATTTGGAAAATTCTGTCTTTCCAGATAATGTGTTCTGGAAACAGGGCCAAAGGCACAACTGTAAAACTTTTTGCTAAAGTTCCATGTTTGACTCATGGGTCCAATCAAGCTTCTTAGCAGAAATCAAGCATAGAAATGAGTTATTCAGGAAATATCCATTGCATGAAGCTATTATTTAAAGGTGTAAACCCATGCTTGGGAGACTCAGAAGATTTTTAACAACTTTATACTGACAGAAATATTGCCAGTCTGGACCAACAGAGACAAAGAAGGGATGAAATGAAGGAAGAGAATAATTCTGAGGGTAAAACTATGAACCAAAAATCCAGAGAAGGCATGTTGCAGGGAAAGTGTTAGGGGCGAAGGATTTCCTGAACAAACTACATTTACAGGTTTTGTGGACTCCACCCCTATTCCAAACACTAAACCTACAATTCCCAGCAACATCAAAGGGAGAATGGCTAGGACCCAAGGACAGGGATAAGCAGCCATTTTGAAACTTTTGGGCTATAAGATGACATGTTGGTCTGAGGCTCTCTCTTTCCCTTGGCCTCGTGGCTGGCAGCTGGTCATTTGGCTCTGGATCAGCTTTCAGTGTGCTATTGGGGTTCCAAGTCAGCAGAACAGGCAGAACACTTTACTTTACTTGTAACTCTCTTTCTCTCCTTCCCTGGGTTGTTTCTTTTCTTTTCTCCTTATAAATAAACCCATTATTGATCTTTGTGTGTGTGTCTCTGCAATACAACTGAATCTTAAACACATGGGTGAGGAATCATAGACAGGCAATCCAGTTTACATTGGGTTGCTGTAACAAAAGGATGTCCTGAATGAACTCTACAGATACAGACTTTGTGGGTACCACCCCCAGACACCAGCATTATAAATCCTACATCACCAAAGGGAGGACTGCTGGGACTGGAGGGTGGAGTTAAGCAGCCATGTTTGGATATAAAACTGGACATGGTGACCTTGGGAGTCTCTTGGCCTCTTGCCTCATGGTTTGTCTCTTGGCTTTCTGCCAGCATTCAGCATGCTATTGGGGGGTCCAGGTCAGCAGAACTGGTAGGGCAGAACTGGGGGTCCAGGTAGTTTATGTCTTTCTCTTTCCTTGAGTTATTCATTTCCCTTTCTCTTGTAAATAAATTCATTATTAACCTTTTTGTGGCTGCCTGCAGTTGAATCTTATAAGTCCCTTTAACACACAGGCAGACAACCCAATGCATATTGGGTTGCCCTTCATCAGACAGAGTTGTCATCCTGGAAGTTGCCAAGGGCAGTACCTACAGCTAAAGAGGATAATTCTGAGCTTTATAACCCAATGAAAATTGTCTTGATTAGTTGAAAATTTCCTCTTTGTATCACTTTTATAATAGAAGTATTTCTCTTATACCTGTCCCACTTTTATATTTTGTAAGTAGAGAACCTATTTTCTAGTTTTGTGACTCTGTGTATGGAAAGGAATTTTGGCCCAGAATGGATATACCAAGAATCTCACCCATTCTTGGTTTAAATCTTTTAGATAAATAACATTTACTGAGTGAATAATATTTAGGTTCAAGGGTTTTTGTTCTTGTTGTAGATGTATTTATTTATGTATACAAGAACTGGGGTACAGGCCAAAGATGCAGGGGGAGTAGGGAGCAGAACAGGCAGATTGACTGAAATATACTGCTGAGGGAGCAGCAAGCGGGACAGGAGAGGTCTGCCACACCATGTGGGTCACCTCCCTGACTGGGGAGCTGCAATAGCTGTGGGTAGCTTCACAGTGCTGTGCTTTGACCCCTTGTGCCTCTAGGGAGGGCCCTAGATGAGGTCTTAATAGATTTAGAATTAGCCTTGGGATAATTTAAGAATTCAGGGGGTGTTAGTTCAGATGGGTGAATATATTTGCACATGACCAACCTGAATTTTAGGGTATTGGATTGAATAATACACTCACCACAAAGGAAAAAGTCCATGTTTATCTGCAGCTTATGAATGTGATCTTATTTAAAAGCAGTATCATTGCAGGTCTAATCAAGTCAATCTATTCAGTTTATTGGAATTTGTCATAGAAACCTCCGTAAACTAATACCAATTTATTAAATGTCCTGGACTAATGGGTGTATGAGGGTTGTTAATGAAATAGCTAATACAGGAAAAAAATAAATTATTATTATTAGTGACATAATATCATACTTATTAGAACATTTAGAAGTTAAGCAATTAAAATAAATAGGAATATTTTTAGATGTTTATGCTGTAGGCTCAATACACAAATAATGACTATCTGCCAATAAAATATAACTATACAGTGTGAGAATAATAAATGACAATACAAAGAAATATTTCTGAATAGCAACCAAAAACTTTAAAGAACTTCAAATTAAAGTGTTTAAAATAATAAATGCAGGTTCATTGTCCTTTGTACTATAACAGAATATACACTGGTGACTTAAACAACACACATTTAATTTTTACAGTTCTAGTGGTCAGAAAGTCTAAGATTAAAGTTTCTGCTGTCTCAGTTCCTGGTAATGTTAGAGTGCAAGGAGAGAGGGGCACCCCGGAACCCCCAAATCTACCTGTTCTGAATTCATTCTGCCATCCACCTCGTCAATACAAGACATTATGTCTTGTGACCTTTAGTGGAAAGGAACTTTAAATAAAACAGTGTGCAATACAGAAAAGACAAAGAACATAAGTTCAAAATCAAACTGAACCTGAATTTCCCCATCCCCTCATGGGTAAAAGTCTACCAGAAAGTCTACCAGATTGGCCCAAAGCAAGGCCTGAAATCCCGCCACAGGACTAAAGTACCTTCTGGCCGGGACCCTTAGAAAAGGGTCAGAAATGGCCAGACAAGTCTGGGGAAAAAAGAGCAAAATCAGAATCAAGGTAAACACTGCCATAGTCAACCTCCCCAACGGGTCTCTCACCCTCATTGTTTTAACCAGTCCAAAACCAAGAAGAAGGAAGCACAGTTTCTTCACATGTCTCTGCTCCATGTGGCTCCCTCAGGTCTCCTTCTGGCTCTCCATGCTGCTTCCTTCCTCTTCAGATGCCTCTCCAGATCCCTCTCATCTCTGTCAGCTCCACCCTCCTTTTGGGTGTGGTAGGGAACCTGGAACCTCCCCTTTTCCTGGGGACCACCCTGTTACAGTAAGAGTTCACTTCTGGTTTGCAGAGAGTCCTTCTTACTGTGCCCTCACATAGAGAGTGAGTACTCTGTTCCCTTCATCCTGTTTATTAGGTCACCAAATCCATCTTAGGACCTCAACCCTCAATTAATTCAAACCCAATTACCTCTCAAAGGCCCCATCTGTAAATACCACCACATTGGAGATTAGTCTTTCACATGAACTTGGGAGTTTCACAAGCTTTCAGTCTACTCCAACCTTTATGGAAAAAGAAAAGTCTATATAAAATTTAATGGAGGAGAGAGAAAAAATAAATGGGTCATCAATGAAATTATAATCAAAATTCTAAAAAGGATTTTCAGAGCATGCTAAAAAGTAAAAAGAATGTCTCAAAAAAAAGAAGAAGAAGAAGTTTCCAGATAATTCTTTGGAGAAAAAGCTGTCATTTATCCAGAATCCCCCTAAGTCTGCTTGGGGGTTAGTAGAACCACCTTCTAAGACAAAAACAGAAAGAGATATGTAAACACATATTATCTGCCCACATCTATAGTCGTATCACATAGTAAATTCCATCAACTATGTGCATGGATGTGGTCCTTGTTTTCCAAGTGTCTGACTTCAGTTTAAATGGATACTATTACCTACAAAACACTATGATCAGGGAAGGGAGGGAAATGCACGGGACTATGGTGGTGGCACAGGGGTGATTTGGTGATGGGAAACCCATGGGGATTACAATTGAGATGAAAAAAAAAATGTGAAAAATGATGTAAAAATAAACTTTTTAATAAAAAAAAAAAAACACTATGATCATTACTTTGTATTACGTGACTAGGAAAATAATAAGCAAATGAAGCATTAATAAATCAGAAAAATAATTAGAGTTTTGTAAGCAGAGTCAGCAACTCTAACAGCTGAGTTTCAGTTCTGGCTGAGGAGTTCTCTGTGCCTCCCTACATATCTGAACCAAAGTTTGCTTTGGGAAAGCAAATAAACTGAGGCTGGTTTCCTCCTGCAGAATATAAATGAGGAAATTGAGAGTCCATATTTGTCAGGTGAACAGAACTAATACAGAAAAACAAGTCAAAAGATCTTCCTCATACTCAGTAAATTCCCCTCTCAATAACAAGAATAGCATTTTTTGATTCTCCCTTACCTTTAGTAATATTAATGTAATATTAATATTATATCATCTTACAAAAATGGTATTTAACAGCTTATGCTATTCATTATCCAACATCATTTCCACCATTAAATACCATTCAATAAGAATCATTTTGATAAAGGTAAACACTCAATGTTTGCTGATGAGGAAACTGGGAAGAAACAAAGACACTTATTCAAGGTCCATGTTGACTCAGTAGGAAGCTCACATGGGAATGGAAAGTTTCTGGAGTGGTGCATTTTGCTTGGACAAGGAAACCACCCAGAGTTATCTCCATTTGAAAATGATTCATGCATGCCAGGCTACCACAGATGATGACCAGACCTATTTTATTTGTTTCTTCTTACTTGAACTTGTTGTTCTCATTATGTGGAAGTCATGAGTCTTTATTTTTTTTAATTACTTCTTATATTCTAAAGCCAAAAGATAAATTGGAGAGTGAAGCCATCACACTTTTGGATTCTAGCACTACCCTTACCATCCCCCTCAACACTCCCCTCCACTGCAAAGGCTGAACTCAAAATGAGGAAGATAGTATGGGATGGAGCTACCAATGTGAGGAATATGGAAAAACTAAACTAAAAGCCAGAAAAAGACAAGATTAAAAAGTAATTCTCAATATCTGACTATAGATAGAACTGAAGCACCAAGGTTGGGAGGGGGGAAGATAAGTAAGAATAAGAAAGGAAGAGTGCACAATGGACACTCGTGCTGGACAGTGGGTAATTTGATGGTGGGCACACTGCTGTGGCAATACCTGATAGGGGTATCCAAATTAAGTAATTTTAAAAAATAAATAAAAGATGACAAAGTAGTAGTGAGTGTTCATCAGACCCTGGATGTAAGGGTATGGATGCTGACAGCGTGGCTGATCGGACTTAGATGAGCTGTAGAACTGTTAAGGGGAAGGATGTCCTAAAGGAACTCTGCAGTCTTATGGACTCCACCCCCTACTCCAGCTTTCTGGACACTATACCCTACTCCAGTGATT
This sequence comes from Condylura cristata, assembly GCF_000260355.1. Classification (NCBI taxonomy): domain Eukaryota; kingdom Metazoa; phylum Chordata; class Mammalia; order Eulipotyphla; family Talpidae; genus Condylura; species Condylura cristata. The sequence continues at coordinate 11,844,462 of NW_004567131.1, forward strand.
GGAAACTACAACTCCCAGCAGTACCAGGGAGAGAACTGCGAGGACCATAGGCCGGAGCTAACAGGAATGGATTCTGGGACATTTGGAGGGATAAATAGGGCACGATTGCATCTCACGGGAGCTGGCACTCTGGCTCTCTCGCTCGGGAAACAGCTCTCCAGACCGCATGACTCTGTGTGTTCAGTGAGCCTAGCCGTAAGGTATTCCACTTACTTTGTATCCCACTCTCTTTCCCTAGGTTGTTTCCTATTCCTTTCCCCTTTTTGTAAATAAACCCATTATTGACCCTTTTGTGTGTACCTGCAGTGTAACTGAGTTGTGAGCGCACAGGTGAGGCCCCACAGACAGGCAGCCCAGTCTACTCTGGGGCTACCCTGTAACAGAACTGGTGGGAGAAGAAAATGTCAGAAGGAGGATCCAAAGCCTAAATTTCAGGAAGCTGAGTGAGGGATTTTCATGATTTCATCTTTATGAAGCAAAGTGTATAAAGGCTGACATCAAGGGCAAACAAATGAAATAATTTATACATTACAGTGGCTGAAATAAAAATGATGCTGTGAGGTCCAGGGTCTCTGAAAGTGCCTGTGAGGAGATTGACGCCTTTCTTCCTTTTCCTGAAGGAGCGCCCTTAGTACACCACCCCCGCCTGACCGCTAGCTGGGGTGAACAGGCTCCAGAAAGCAGAGTACTCCAACATGTGGATACTGATCTGCATGTAACAGGTACAGATCTCATTGTCTCCACCCCCACTCCAAATACTGGAACTACTAATCCCATCAATGCTTCTCCAATCAAGGAGAAGCACGCTGGGACGTGAGGGTGCAGCTGAGCAGCCTGGTTGGGATAAAACCGGATATGTAGGCTCTGGGGACCTCTTGGCCTGGTGGTTAGTGGCTGGTCATTTGGCTCTCGATCGGTTTTCAGCGTGCTGATGGAGTCCAAGTCAGCAGAACTGGTAGGACATTCTAGTTTAACTTGTTTCTCTCTCACTCTCCCTGGGTTATTCCTTTACCTTTCTCCTTATAAATAAAGCCATTGTTTAACCTTTTTGAGTGTGTCCATAATACAATTGAATCGTAAGCGCAGGTGAAGACTCACAGACAGGCAACCCAGTTCACATTGGGGTGCCCTGTAACATGCTGAACAGCAGAAACTTCAAAAAGCTGATCAGGATCTGTGTTTTCTGTATTACACACTAATTGTATTAGAATTTCTTTGCATTAAAAAAAAAGCTCACGGTGATTACAACTGAGATGGAAAAAGGCACAAAATAATGTAAAAATAAACTATTACATTATTTTTAAAATATATTGATTACATTTTGAAATGACTATTCTGGGGTGTGTTAGGTTAAATAAAATATACTATTAAAAATTTAAAAAAAAATGCTGATCAGGAACAACATGCAGAGGGGAAGATGAGAGGGGCTGCCTAGGAAAGAAGACATCTAGGCAGCAGCAGAGGAAAGTGTTCAAGCGAATACAGAAAAGACCAAATAGAAAACTCCCGGAAATAGAGATGGTGGCAGTACAGTGAGACGCCTCAGCCTCCTGGGGAGAACGGGCTCCTGCTTAGATCCTGCTGCTGAACATGAGGAAACAGGGTCCTCCCTGGTGATGCCACGGGTTAAGGCACAGCACTATGGGGCTGTCTGCAGCCACTGCAGCCCAAGTTCAATTCCCTGCCAGGGAGCTGACCCACATGGCACAGCAGACCTCTCCTGACCCGCCTACTGCTCCCTTCAGCATTGTATTTCAGTCCATCTGCCTATTCTGCTCCCCACTCTGCCTCTGAGGAATCCTCTCACCCCTGGCACCTCTGGCCTGTACCCCAGTGCTTGTAGGCATAAATAATTAATACAACTTTTAAAAAGAAAAGAAAATGAGGAAACATTCAAGAACAGAGTTGAAGTTAAAGTGAAAACTCCTGAAGAACTAAAACCTTGGCTTGTGACTACTGTGCTTTAATTACTCAGCCAAAACAGCTCCTTTATCTTCCTGCCAAGAACAATATGGATTCCATTGGAGAGGATTATGCAAATTATGAGAAATCTCAAAGAAACACAGATAACAAGGAGTGTGTTGTGAATGAAGCGGTGGTATAAAGTCTAAAAGAATATCTGGTATAAAGTCTAAAAGAATATCTATGCACACATCTGGCTGGGTGTTCAGCCTTCCTACAAGCAGGGGCGGTCACAGTAGCCGAGGGCCTGGTGGACACCCTGACACCCCAGGCTCCCCAGGGAAAGGTACACTTCACCTGCTGAGACCCACCGTCTGCACGAATTGGAGTGATGCTGGCCTACATACCTCTGGAAGAGAGACTTGTTTTATTACTGAACTATCGCCATGATTCCCTAAAATACCTGGCTAAGAATTCCACATCTCTGATTCAGGACCGGCGATTATTAAAGGATCCCTCACAAGAACCCTAGAAAGACTGCGAAGCACCCTTATTCGGTCGGGATCTCTGTAAACACATTTTGTCTTTAGCCCTCGTGTACAAATGCTGTGCTTCAAAAATGGGAGTGTAGAACAGAATTGATGTTTGTTTTTTGTTTGATTTTCAACAGAGAAAATAAAAAGGGTTACAGCTCCTTTTCTCTGATTTTTTTTTCTCATTGCAAAGTTGTTACCAGTGTAGTCAGTGATGGACAACAGAGAGACACGTCGTCCTGTTCCATTGCCTCACTGACAAAGCTGCCTTTGAATGCCGCCGGTTCTATTCCTTTGACACTACACGCTTTTATGCTGTGGGTCCAGGCTGGATGACAAGTGCTCTGAAGGCTGGTGCCAGAGGTCAGCTCAGTGTCTGTAACTGAACACACGCTACCATCTGTGCTCCTTTGTCTTACGGCGCTTGAAATAAAGAGTTCACCCTTTGCAAGTCCTCGGTGCATTGCTCCTTCGGCATCTTTCTCACTCAGATTGTTGAAGATTGCTGACTTGTCTCACAGTTTTTGTACTTGTGTCTGATGCATTTTATCTGTTTGTCTGTCTGTCTGTGTAGCCCATATAAGCGTGGTCATGGGAATGAGAAGTTGGGAAGGAAGAAAGTGAGGAGATATATTTAGCACTTACTGGGTACATATTTTCTTGTGATTATTGTCATAAATGCTATGTATGTGTTAATTGTCTTACAATTGAGGAAGATGGGAGACAATATTATAAAATATTTTAAATTATATGCATCTGGTCTGTAAAAGTAATGCAATTTATATATTTACAAGATAAAAAGTTTTATTTAGGTAGTGTTATTATTTTCAAATTAAACTGCTTACATGCAAAGAGAAGTACTGATAACAAAAATACTGATTGGAAGAATTAAGGGAATAGGAACTCAAAAAAAAGAGATATTGTTTGGTTTTGACTTGTTTACTTATTTTTTAATTCTCTCTCTCTCTTTCTTTTATTAGTATTTTCTGCCTCCAAAGCCTAACAACCAATAAATAAATAAAATTGGGTAACTGATACTGGAGGACTGAACAGACTACATCCTCAAAGCCTTGACACAAGTTATTTCTTCCTTGAAATTAAAAGTTATCCCAGGACAGATGACATGCTGGTAGCCTTTTACTTTAATGTAACTTATTTTGCCCTATCTTTTAAAATATAACAACCAGCTAAGAAAGCAGGACTCCAAAATTGCACAAAACCTTTCAGAGACTGGGGTTTAGGTTAGGGAAGCAGAAGTGTATGTCACAGTGAGTAAACCCTGTCCCTGAGGAGAAGTTGCTTGAGCCCTCCCAACCTGCTTCCCTCATCTGTAAATTAAAGACAATAAAAATCTCCCAAGGCGGCCTAGCCATTAGGTCTCAGCACTATCACCACAAAGGCCTGAGTTCGAGCCCCAGACAGGGAGCTACTAACCTCTCCTGTCTTGCCCACTGAGCCCCTCAGCAGTATATTTCAGTAAATCCTCCTATTCTGCTTTCCACTATACCCTCTTACCCCCTGCACCTCTGACCTATATTCCAATTCTTCTATACACACACACACACACACATTTTTTTTTTTAAGATTTATTTATTTATTCATACAGAACTGGGGTACAGGCCAGAGGCTCAGGGACGGTGAGAGGCTTCACCAGAGACAGAGTGGGGAGCAGAACAGGCAGATTGACGAAGTACACTGCTGAGGGGAGCAGCGGGGGGGTCAGGAGAAGTCTGGCTCGCCATGTGGTCTCCTCCGGGGCAGGCGGCAGGCGGGAATTGAACTCATGCGGAAGTGGCTTCAGATTCTCAGTGCTGTGCTTTAACCCGCTGCGCCACCAGGGAGGGCCACACACACACACATTTTAAACAAAAATTATTGAATGGATTGACATGTTAACATGTGTAGTATTTGTGACAAGAGCTGTCAGAAACTCTAAGGGTGCAAGGTTTGTCCTCCTCACTCTCCTCCTCCCCAACTTCTCTCTTTCCTGGAACCACCCACTAATGACATTGCTGTTTTACTCATAAGTTTATTGCTGATTTTGTCTTAGGGGAATGCTGGATGCTTAAATAAAAATCAGATATAAGCCCTCCCTGGTGGCGCAGCGGGTTAAAGCACACCATTGAGAATCTAAAGCTGCTTTCACATGAGTTCGATTCCCACCTGCCCCGGAGGTGACCACATGGTGTGACAGACCGCTCCTGACCCTCCTGCTGCTCCCCTCAGCAGTGTACTTCATCGATCTGCCTGTTCTGCTCCCCACTCTGTCTCTGGTGAAGCCTCTCACTGCCCCTGAGCCTCTGGCCTGTACCCCAGTTCTGTATGCACAAATAAAATAAGTCTTTAAAAAAAATCAGATATAATGTTTTTCAATTATCTTTAACAAAAGACTGCAATTGGAGGGGGTATAAATGGTACATTGATTCTCACCAAAGTTTTTAAGATGAAATAAAGGCATCACCAAACTACCTGTCAATTTTAAGCTATTTTATGTAATCTCTTCTTTCCTAAAATACCTGGACTAAAAACATAAAAGGTTTTTTTTTAATCTTCTTTTCAAGAATATAAAATATATGTTGGTTTTTTTTTTAAAGTTAGGGGAATATATGTTGTGAACTATTTCTAAACTTTTTTGTTTTATGTGATTTTCCTTTACAAATCAATTTTTTCTTCCTTTTGAGTTTCATTGAAAGATTAAGGTCACTTGAATTGATTTCACAAAACTATCAGGATGCATGTAGTGACCACACTTTATGGTTAACAAAGAGGTAACTTTGTCTCTAATAACTTGGATTTTTCGTCTAAATCATAAATATGGTACAGAGGATGGGCATTTCCAGAGACATATTCTGAGAGGCAGACAGTGTCTTTAGCTGTGGCAAGGATCAGCAATAATTTACACTCTTCAGCAGGGTGAATTCTTTATGAGCTCAAAGCTAGACAACCAAGGAATATAAAATTAAGCTTTCAATTTGAATTTTGTATTTAACTCATTCTGAACCCAGTTTTTACTAAATAAAAAATGTTTTTAGTAAAATATTTAGTAAACATTTCTGTATTGTGTGTGTGTAAGTATAAAAAATATTGTGTGTGTGTTATATACATATATATGTAACCTATGCTATGGTCTTAGTAACAGAATGATCCCAATGGAATCCATCACTGACCCATCTCTCAAGAAATACAATAAAATATGTGTGTGAAAGCACAAATATGATAGAAGGAAAATAATGCCCAATACTGAATATGAATAGAACTCTATGGAAGTTTAACAAAAAATATTGAATATATGCTGTAAACTGGGTTTTTCCATATTTCATATTCAGAATGAAATAATCAATATAGTATATTATAGAGATAAGACTACTAAGAACATTATGTCAAAGAGGAAAGGAAAACTAGAGTAAATATATGGCTAATTCTGGCTTAAAATATCTGTTTTAATTTTTTTAATGATGGGTTAATTGTGGGGAAAAAAACAGCTTATTTTGCCTCTCATTTTTATTTTATAGCTCTGACAAGTTGATGCCAAGAACATGAATAGAGTGAACAGTCTTCCAAATGGTTCCAATTTTACCTGGTAACATAAATTACCTTAACTTACCTTAGTTAGGAGTGAGGGAAGGAGAGCAAATTCTAAAATGTAATCTGTATCTTTCTTCTATGTTTCTATCCACCACTCACGTAGCATGCGCACAACTTTGAAAACCTGTTGTCACATGTACCTACAAAAACTATTCCATCAAAAACCAGCAAGTAATCGCCAGATGCCTTGCAATTTCCACTAGTGCCAGACCACGCTGACCACCATTACTTCCCACTGTTAGCTTGGGGCAAGTCATCAGAAATACATGCTGTGAATTAGACTCACTGTTCAATGTCAGCCAGTATTTAGGGGGTAGTTTCATTATTTTAGTCATTTAGATTATGATTGCAATAAAAAAAATGAGTAAAATGATCTCAAAAGCTATATAACACTTGTTTTAGGAAAAGAAGAATGTAAGGACAGTCAAGGGAGATGAAATAAATATAGACTGATTCATGAAAGAAGAATTCTGAATATAAAGCATTTGTATTTGTTTTAAAGTCACTTAACAACAGGAATAAAATTTTAGAATAAGCAGTGTTACTGTATTAAAATAGTTCATTAAAAAATCACAGCTCAACCGCCAAACGTTTATCTGTCTACACTTACGTGAATAATTAAAATATTGTTGATGCCGGGCCCTCCCTGGTGGCGCAGCGGGTTAAAGCACAACACTGAGAAGCTAAAGCCACTTCCCCAAGAGTTCGATCCCCACCTGCCCTGGAGGTGATTCCACATGGCCAGGCAAACCTCTCCTGACCCGCCCGCTGCTCCCGTCAGCAGTGTACTTACTTAGTCGTCCTGCGTGTTCTCCTCCCCACTCTGTGTCTGGTGAATCCTCTCACTGCCCCTGCACCTCTGGTCTGTACCCCAGCTCTATATGCATAAATAAATAAATCTTTAAAAAAATATATTGTTGAAGCCAACAGCAAACACATATAACCAATTCTAATAGAAACAGCTTTTCTCTGATACCTCAAAAACATAGAAATATTAACTCAAGTAACAGAAAACTTTGAAAATTCTCTCATTCAGCCCAGACTTGCTTTGACATTTGTAGGAATAAATCTGAAGCATCTCCTCTAATGTACCATTAAATTTTTATCAGATGGTAGCCAGAGTGCATGAGGATTACAACTCATTTTAGTTGAATAATGTATGCTACAATGTATATCATTTGTGTTAAGGTAGCAATCATCACTTGGCTAATGTACATCAATGGACCCAGCATTAGCCAATTTTGAACTTAAGCACTAATATCTTGATAACAGAAGAGAAATGTTTTTATCACTTTGAAAATGCGGTGGAAGCATATACATCTAGGTCATCTTGTCTTCCGTTTTTCAGGTATTAGAATTGCACCACTCACTATTTAATATGTTCAGTGAGTTGTTCAAATGAGCTAGACTAGTCTGAAGCAACTTTTCAGGATTTTTTTTCTTGAATGTTCTTTAGTGTTACACGCTTAGCTCCTGTTATTACAAGGGTGCAATCTTCTCTCCAATAACTGGTGCCCTTATACTTTCATCATCCTCTTGCTAAGAACATAACCAACATTTTAAATCAGAGAGAAATATGAGGGGCTACTTAGATCAATGGCAAAGCCTTCCTGGTACATAATTGAGGTAGATTGAATTTTCATTCTCAACTAGAGGAAGTGGGGAAGGTGAAGCACAAAGGAGCTTTCTGGCATTCCCACCCACCTCCAATCCTTGCCTAATGATTCTACTTGTAATAAGAGTCCACCCCATAGAGCAGGTTTACATGTACTTACCATTTTCCAAATAAGCAGTAACAAATTTAACCTTTTTGAAAGCTTTGAGCTCTCCTTTGTCCCTTATGTATTTGCCTTCGCAGAGAACTCAGTTACACACCCCGTATCCTTTTATTTCTGCTTATTATTACTGCACTGGAGTATAATTTTAGTAAACTTTTTACCTCCTGGAAACAAAAGAGATATTCTACACAATACTTTGAAGAGAAGATAGTCTGTTGAGAGACAGTATGTTTAAGAACAATTACTAGGAAAAAAAGCTTTCCATTTATTCAGTTTTTTTCCACAAGAAACTTCTTTGGTTCATCAAGAGAGGCTACCAGGCCCTCCCTGGTGGCGCAGTGGGCTAAAGCACTACACTGAGAAGCTTAAGCCACTTCCGCATGAGTTCGATTCCCGCCTGCCCCGGAGGAGATCCACATGGCAAGGCAGACCTCTCCTGACCCGCCCTCTGCTCCCCTCAGCAGTGTACTTTGTTGATCTGCCTGTTCTGCTCCCCCCTCTGTCTCTGGTGAATCCTCTCACCCTCCGCATCTCTGGCCTGTACCCCAGTTCTATATGAATAAATAAATAAATCTTTTTTAAAAAAAAAAAGAGAGAGAGGCTACAAAACTGCTCAGGAAGGAGGTCTGGTCATCTGAAATTATTTAGGTAACGCTGTTCCAGAAGCCCTTAAATTTCCATCAATAAGAGTGACTTGTGATTCAGCAGGACTGGAGGAGATCCACAGTAATAGTGGTCCCACACACACGTCCAACACAATTATCTCTGACCTTCACTACGTGAATGAGTTACTGAATCGCTTCATAACCTTCACAGATGTCTGAAGAGAAATTTCTAGGTGAGTCTGAGGGAGTGTTGATCAATAATTAGTAGAAGCAAAAAATAAAAAAAGTTTTAGTGTGGCAACACAGGAAAAGTAATTACTTGGTTGAAGGATTCTCAAGAAGAGGACAGAAGGCAGACTTAATGGTTACTTTGTCTCTGTAACTATTCTGCCTGCATCATTAAAGGTGAAGAGGAAAATTAGAACAGAAAGAGTATTACCCGCCCTCAGACAGTGGTTTGTCTTTGTTGTAAGGATTGCGCCTGATCCATCTTTATGTATCAGTATACCTTAGTGCACAGCTCATGTCAGAGACATGTTAAATATTTGTTGACCAAATGGATGATGACAAGAATATAATTTTAATTTTAGGGTTTCCTAGCATGCCATAAAAATATTTTACATTCTTTTAAGTAAGCAATAACAACTCTAGATGTGTTAAGATTGTTTTTTGTTTTTTGTTTTACCAGTTCCATAAAAAGTGGGTTTGGGAAGGGCGAAGCAGAACTGGAATTCAAAGCCAGCTGTGATTATTTATAGCAGGCTGAGAAGTATTACACAAAAATCCCTATCAAGTGAGTTTTCTCTGGAAGAACAACATCTGATGGTCAAAACAATTGGAGGGGAGGGCTAAAAAGTGACAAAATATGCTAAGTAGCTGAGAATGCAGAAAGAAACCAGAGCAATCCTGAAGAACAGGGGAAGTGGTTACAACTGCTTCTTATATAAATAGTAGAGCAGTCCAATTTAAAAATCAACTCCTTGTATTTGAAAAGAACACAAGCCCTGTGTCAGAAGCTATGAATCAGGCTTCTTTCAGAGACATGTTGTTTTCAATGTAGCATCACTAAGAGCAACAGACACAGAAAAAAAAAAAAAGGAGTTGTATTTGCTATACATAGCACAGATTTCAGTCAAGTATCTCACAGGAGGAAATAAAATGGCAATAGCATTTGTCCATCTAGTTTGCTGATGTTGAGTGTTCAATGCTTTGGAAACCTGACATATTTTGTGATTCCTGTTTGCCTATACTTTATTCATTCAACAATTTTTTTAGCTTTTTAGCTGCTCAGTGTGTGCGGGAGATCTGGGAGGTGCTGCAGAAAGAGCAATAGGAAGGAGCATAGAGCCAACAACTGCAAAGTCTTCGTGTGAGGCAGTAGGAGATATAACCAGAGTGAACATGTAACATTGGTGATAAAATATACCACCTGGCTTCAGTGACTGAAAAAAAAGAATAAAAATGAGGAAAAATTGACAGCAATTAAAAGGTAAAGGTAGATGTGCCACTTGCTGTGTTTGAGAGGAAGGCAATGCAGATGCTCTCTGCAGCAGTGGTTTTCAGTCAGTGAGGGGAAGAGCACAGAGGTGTCCAGGTGGAGCGCCCTCCAGGCAAAGGGGACTGCCACGCAAAGTTCTGTCACTGAACTGTTCTGCAGGGCTGGAAAATGAGCTGAGACCAGGGTGGAGTGGAGAAGTAGAGAGAAAAACAACAGGGAAAGGAAAGTGCAAAGCAAGGCAGAGCATGGCCAGGTCACACTGCCCACCTTTAGCAGGGATAACATCTCCCCAAAGCCTCTGATGGTAGCCCCGCTTAGGATTTGTATAAATTTTGCCTGATTGTTCAGCTGGGATGCACTAAACACTGGTAAATTCTGCTAGAGACAAGCCTATTTCTATCTTCTGACACCAAATGTGTGGGTTTTCCATATCAAGACATGTTCCCATTCTCTTCAGACACCAAGGCATTTTACAATTTAAGTCAATTCTAATAGAATTACCCAAGCTAACACACACCCCAGAGCTTCAGAGCTCTGTCCCACAAGACAGGTCCCACCACAGATGCCAGCTACAGGCAGTAGTGGCAGGTAACCCACTCCCTAAACCAACTTGGCAACAAAATCAGGGGTTCCCACACCCCTTCCTAAAGTTCAATAATTTAGCATAAATGCTCACCGAATTCATGGAAATCATTTACTTACATTTACTCATTTATTATGAAGGATATTACAAAGAATACAGGGGAACAACCAGACAAAGAAGTTACTGCAAACTCTCGAGTGCAGTAACTTCAGTCCCCTCAGAGCTGGGGTACAGTTGGCCAACAGGTACATGTCGGAGTTCTCTGAATGTTAGGGGGAAAGGACATCTTCAACGAACTCTACAGATACAGGTTTTGTGGACTCCACCCCCAACACCAGACACCAAAACTAAAATTCCCAGCATCACCAAAGGGAAGACTGTTGGGACCCGAAGGTGGAGTTAAGCAGCCATTTTGGATCTTGCATATAAAGCTAGACATGTTGGGATTTGGGGGTCTCTTGGCCTCGTGGCTGGCAACTTGCCTCATGGCTCTTCTTCATCTTTCAGTGTGTTATTGGGGGTTCCTGTTCAGCAAAACTGGTAGAACACATTAACTCTCTCTCTTCCTCTCTCTCTCCCCATCCCCCAAGTTAATTTCCTTTTTCCCTTTTAAATAAACCCATTAATAACCTTTTTGTGTGTGCTTTCAGTTGAATCTTAAGTGCACAGGTGAGGACCCACAGGCAAGCAACCCAAGGTGAACAGGCTGTAATATGAACTGCACTGTTTAGTGACTTTTGTGGCAGTTTTATCATGTAGACATGATCAAGTAGCAAATCAGTCCAAGTAGCAAATCCAGCCCTTCCCCCTTTGGGAAAAATTAGAGTTAAAAATTTCAGGCCCTCCCTGGTGGCGCAGCGGGTTAAAGCACAGCACTGAGAATCTAAAGCCGCTTCCTCATGAGTTCCATTCCCGCCTGCCCCGGAGGAGACCACATGGCGTGGCAGACCTCTCCTGACCCGCCCGCTGCTCCCCTCAGCAGTGTACTTCGTTGATCTGCCTGTTCTGCTCCCCACTCTGTCTCTGGTGAAGCCTCTCACTGCCCCTGAGCCTCTGGCCTGTACGCGAGTTCTGTATGCACAAATAAATAAATCTTTAAAAAAAAAAAAAAAATTCAAACTTCTCCTCGCGGCTTGCTTTTTCTAGTGACCAATCTCCTTTCAAGAGCCCATCCCGAGCCATCTCATTAAAACCGAATTCCAAGGGATACCCCCATCACTTAGGCAATTAAAAGGCCTTTAGAAGTTCTATGTCAGGAACCAGGGAGCAGAAATCAAATATTTTGTCTCTTAGCCCTTGCAAAGCATCATGAACTAGAATTCTGCACTTTTCTTTGTTCAGCCTTATGCTTCTTAAGTAACTGAGGGTCATACGGAAGAACACAGATGTTAAAACAGATACATTGCAGCCCTCCCTGGTAACACAGTTGGTTAAAGCACAGTACTGCAAGTAAGCCACAGCCTCTTCAGTGCGAGTTCGATCCCCAGCCCTAGAGGTGGCCACATGGTGCAGCAGGCCTCTCCTGACACAACCGCTGCTCCCCTCAGCAGTGTATTTCCTTCATCTGCCTGTTCTGCTCTCCACACTGTCTCTGATGAATCCTCTCACCGCATCTGTACCCCATTTCTGTATGCATAAATAAATAAAATTTTTTAAAAAAACTGATACATTGCAATAAAACTGTAAAACAACCAATATTATTTCAGTTTGCCTTCCCAAAACAAACCATGCTAGAATAATATCCAACAGAACTGTAAATGCTGTTGACATAAATGACAGAATGACATCAGCAGGAACTTGAGAGGTCATTTACCTTTCAGTCAATCCCACGCATCCCACAGGTCTAGCTCATGTCTGACCGCTTATATTAATTAATTAGGATATTACTCACAACTCTGAGATAACGTGCACTAATTATCTATGTCATTCACTTGGTATTTACAATTTACATATAACTTTGTACTCGCTCATGATTATGCTGTAGATATTTCATTTGCGTGCTTGGTAACAGGAGCTCCTAGTGAAGATGTTTGCAAACCTTGGCATCATATAGGTGCTCTACCTGTATTTTCCTATTTGGTTCTGAAATTCTATAAGAGCAGAAATCTTTCCATATTCCTCTGCATTCCCTATACAAACAGACACAGAATCTTTCAAAGTGTAGATACAAAATAGCTGTGGATTGATGGGTGGACATGAAAAAATATACACAAACATGAACTGGATTGGTATTTAACCCGTTTCACTGATTACTTCCAGCAGAATTTGATTTATGATTTCCAATTCAGTATTGGATTTACCAAACCCATGGTTTTTACTCTCTTAGGTTGTGTAAATCTCCCTGACTACCAATGAGTGAGTCATAGGACAAAGGCAAGCAAAACCAAAGACCCCTGGATCAGTATCTGCTTCTGCCTCAACCTCCTGAACTCTTGTATAACAATGGAGGGTACTGGAACTTCCCCCAATCTGGTGAGCACTGTGTCTCTGATATTGAGAACTCAGCAAAATAAAGGGCATGTAATTATTTTTTTGTTTTATTCTTGTTTAGAGAGTAGTAGGAGATTATTAAGGATTTTACTCTGATTTGCTAGGGATTTGAGTGGAATAAGGAAAGACCTTCTGTTTATGCCCTCACATATGAATCCAAAGTGTGTTCGAATAAAATATATAAAAATTTTAAAAGCTTATTTGGAGCTTATTCAGTGAGAGAATACCAAGGGGGAAATAATCCTCTGTATCTTGAGCTTTTACTTTATAAGAGATATAGAAAAATCTCAGTGAGTCATATTAATTTGGCATAAATATGCAGGACTAACACTTATGATATAACTTCTGCAGTGAATGTTTCTATGGTGTATGACTTTTCCAATTATGCAAAAACAGTATATTATTTTCTGCTGAAAGAAAATTATTACAAAAAAAATTATGGGCCTAGAAGACATATCACTCAGAGTGATGTGCTTCCAAACAATATGATATTTGTCATTAAACATATTCAGGCGATTTTAAAATTACAGTTCTTCCTCAAAATGTCCAAGCCACTTATTAAACAGAAAACAAAAAGAGATATGAAAAACTTTGTGTGTTCTTAATGAGGACATGAGCTTCTGTCGTTCTTTCCATTGAGCTCTTTAATGTTGCAAGTAATCTTTTCCTTTCTGACACCAAAGCAAAAATACTGACACTCCATTAACAAAGTAGTCGGGCAAATTTTCTGTGGAGCCAAGGGACCCCTGGACCAGGACAGCATCCCAACTTTGCTGTCTATTACTATAGTCCCCAAAGAGAACCAGCAGCTTCAGATGTATGTGTGTGTGTGTGGATATATATACATACACACATGTATCTTTTGTTATGTACATATGTAAGCTAGACATAGATGCATTATATTAATTTTATATGCATGCATGTGTTCTATACCATACATATATACCATTGAGTATTAAAACTAAAGGCTTTCAAAGTTATAACAACAACACTGGATGATGCTCTTGGATTATTAAAATTTTCATTTAACATCTGGAAGACTTTGCCACAGAAGTCTCTGGTGTTGTATGTACACAGATAAGATGCTCACGCTTATGTCTTGGAATGTTACTTATCTCTTTATTTCAGGTCTGGGATTGAACAGATCAGGAACAGCTCTGAAAAATATTCAGTTATTTAAAATACTTTGAGCTTATCTCTTCAGTGTTTAGTATGATTTTCCTCTGAACTGAGTGAATTCAGTGATGTAGAACTTTTTAAAACAAAGTGTAAAAGTCAAAGGCATGTTGTATTGTAAGCCTAAGGTCAAAAAACTGGAAGCCAAACACTAGAAATCCCATACAGGGATATTCAGAACCTGTTAATGTTTTTAGGTTCCGGGTAGATGCCACAAATCTGTGTTTGCATTTATGTCTGGATTGGTGGCCATAACTAGTTTGTTCTGTAAGTGGTTATGTACTGTTTCTGTAAGTGGTTATGTACTGCTAGAAGGAAAATAATATATAGGCTGAGAGATAATTCATTTTAACTAAGTGCAAATTTTAATAACTATTTTATCTATAACGACATTAAAGAAATGAATCATCATACAAATTAATATATGTGCATAAATGCATATATAATACACATATTTACACACATACACACAGAGCGACTGATACATTGTTTACCCTTTGTAAACTTGGATTAAAGTGAACTAGGAAGGTAGAAAGAAACATCACATATTAAAATAAGTTAATCTAATAAAATGAACTTTCTTTCCTGTTAAAATGACACATCTATAGAATTTTCAGAAGTTTTTGCAGCATTTTAGAATAAGCAATGGCATCCTCCTCTTCCTAGGATCACTACTTACAAAGTGACTGTGATAGGTCAAGAGATTCAGTAGGCACCTCCATTTTCTTACCCACTAAATAAGCAGTGTATCAAAAATTGCTTTGCTGGGCCCTCCCTAGTGGCGCAAGAGGTTAAAGCTGAGCACTATGAGGCTATAGCAGCTACTGAAGCATGAATTAGGTCCTCTGCCAGGGAGCTGACCCACATGGCCCAGCGGACCTCTCCTGCCTCACCAGCTACTCCCCTCAAGCAGTGTATTTCAGTACACTCCCCTCAAGCAGTGTACAGCAAGCAGTGTATTTCAGTAGATCTGCCTATTCTGCTCCCCACTCTGTCTCTGGTGAATCCTCCCACCCCCCACCCCAGTACCTCTGGCTGTACCCCAGTTCTTGTATGCATAACAAATAAATCTTAGAAAATAAAATAACAAACTGCTTTGCCACAGAGTCTAATGGAGGATGACGTGCAGAGAGCTGCGGCACAGTCCTCTAACCCTGACTCTCAAATGGCAGCCATGTTTCCTGTGTCATTCCATCGTTTTAGTGATGTCTCCGAGGCTCAAATTTGACAATGTACATGAAATTGATGTCCATTTTTTGTTCCACTTACTACAAGAAAGTCTGCTGATTTTAATCCTCATATTGAGGAAGTTTATTTTGAAACTAGTGCATTTTATGGAAATATTAGTGTTAAGGGGAAGGATATCCTAAAGAAACTCTGCAGTCTTATGGACTCCACCCCCTACTCCAGTGATTGGAAACTACAACTCCGAGCAGCACTAGGGAGAGAACTGTGAGGACCCAAGGGCGCAGCTAGCAGGAATTCTAGGACATTTGGGGGATAAATAGGGCGTGATTGCGTCTCTCCCTCTCTCGCTCGGGGAAACGGCTCTCTGGACCACATGACTGGTGTGTTCACTCAGCCTAGCCATAAGGTATTCCAGTTACTTTGTATCCCACTCTCTTTCCCTGGGTTGTTTCCTATTCCTTTCCCTTTTTGTAAATAAACCTGTTATTGACCCTTTTGTGTATACCAGCAGTATAACTGAATTGTGAGCGCACAGGTGAGGCCCCACCAACAAGCGGCCCAGTCCACTCTGGGCTACCCTGTAACATTAATGCCAAGAAACCAGTTACAAAAGAAATGAATGAAAGAAAGTTGGAGAATCAGCATCTATTTGATTTATTAAGTAGAATAATGAATATTCATTATCTCTGAATATTGGACAACTTCCAAGTAAATGTACTTTTTTACATAAATAGCCTCAATATCAGGTAACATATAATTCTTTGTATTTTTCTGGCTACCAAAGCAGGATTTAAAAATGTTTTCTGTTCATAAGAAAATGGGAATTTTCATGGACCCATTACTTTTTAGATAGTATGAAAAAGATGAAATACAGGGAAACATTCAAAACATTTAAAACTCACACTGAACATGCCATCATACAACTACTGACCCATCTATTTTCCCCACCATTAGGCATCAGGTGGGATGGTGGTAGAATGCACAAGTGCACACAGAGTTCAGTTCAAGATGCAAGTAGAAGGAAAATGAAGGAAGAAGACATTTAACTGTTCTAAGAAATTAAATATACTTTAGTTTTTCATTATTAAGAAATAACCTGAATTGTTATTTTATTCATGTTATCTCTCCTGCTAATTCTCCCTATTGTCTGTAAACTGCGACAATATTGATTATGCCAGGATATGAATGAGAGTAATCAGGTTATGTGTAGAAGAACAGGAAGAATCAATTTATTTTATTTTATTTTATTTTTTATGGAGCTAACACTAGTTTACATCATTGTTATTATTTTCGTAGTACAAGATTCCCCCTTTCAGGTGTAGATACCAAAGGAGCAGCCACCAACTCACTCCTAATTCATATCATTCACCACCATAGTCCATCATGCTCCCTTCCATCTTTGTCCTCACTCTCCTTCCCTCCTCCGGATGCTTGGGTTCTAGAGTCTGCTTGCAAAAGTTAGTTTCTAAGCTTGTCTTTGTGCAGCTTCTCTATATTCCACATCTAGGTGACACCCTCCAGTATTTATCTTTCTCCTTCTCACTTATTTGAATTAGCTTAAGCCCTTCCGGCTCTATCCATGGTGCCATAAACAGCATGAGTTTATCATTTTTGATCACCGAGTGTTCCATTGTCAGTTCTTTTTATTTCAGCTTAGTTTACCATGTTGAGTTTATCCCACTGAAAACAAAAATTCATTCTCCGTTTTTATCTTAGACTAAATCTATTTTCTACAAGACTTAAGTCAAATTAATTTAGTTAACCCTGAATTATATATATCTCTATATAAATATGTATAAGCAAAGATCAAAATTAAATATGCTCATGCTTTTAGAAGAGAAAGAAAAATAAGAATTAAAATATTTTGCAATTCCTAAAGATGTGGTGAGAGTGAAACTAGGTAGACACATTCACTTGGACTGAAAGCATCACTCCAGCTGTGTGACAGAGTCTAAGCCTCTGAGTTAGAATGGCGAGCCTTTCTGACAACCAGAAGGGAATCTGTAGGGATTCTCACTGCAGAAAGAGCTAATCATCTCGGTACCACTTTTTTGCCTGCAGCAAGACAGTCAGCTCTGCAAGCATAAAGACATAAAGGAGAGCTCTATAAAATGCCCTCCACCGCACAGCCCCAGATGGGCATGCAGAGAGCATTCCAGTGACATCAGCCAGGTGACTGAAGCACCATTGGCACTTGGGTTCAGTAGCAAAGTTGTTAGACATATATTGGAACTTTTGGAAACTTTGAACTGCAAAATCTACTGCTTTTTCCTAACACTATGTCTTCCATTGTAAACTAACACACTGGGGTGAGGCATTTACATAGGTTTTACATAGAAATGATGATTTTAGAATCTACCCAGGCAATTTTGCATATGTTAAATGCCCCCCCCCAAAAAAAGTAAACTGAAACAAAGTTTCAATTTGAATCATAAGCAGTCTTTTGTTGGCTGAATGATACCCCGCTCAGGTATCATTTGGCATGAGTACTTAGATCATTACTTTACTTATGTAACAAATAATCTTGATTGTATGCAATATGTTGGGCACTATCATATTTAAGCTGCAATCAGAAAATGCTGAAACTTTGCTCCATTAAGAGCTTAGGTTATAGTGGGTAATATAATAAACTATAAAAGGTAAAAAGTGATATTTTTAAAATGGCAAATAGAAAACTGCAGAGAAACCACAAATGCAAAGATGGTTGTATGGGGACTAGAGTAATGAGAGCACAGAGTGGGAGTAATATAATAATTAAGAGTTGATCAACATAGACCTTTGCAGAGGTTCAGAACACGCACCCCAAAACATTCCACTTTGGCATAAGGGTAGTTTGCACAGAAGGCAATGGATAAAAGCAGATGCAGGGCCCTCCCAGGTGGCGCAGCGGGTTAAAGCACAGCAGTAAGAAGCTTAAGCCACTTCCACATGAGTTCAATTCCCTCCTGCCCCAAGGAGATCCACATGGTGAGGCAGACCTCTCCTGACCCGCCCACTGCTCCCCTCAGCAGTATACTTCGTCCATCTGCCTATTCTGCTCCCCGTTCTATCTCTGGTGAATCATTTATTATTTTGTGTTTTACACAGTAGGCAGATAAATATCCTTTATTGGTTAAGGCATGAAATAGAGTTATTTCAAATCTTTAATGGTCAAAGACTTAACTATAGGAGAACTGTGGTGAAGGACTGAGGCCTGTAGAGGTGGGTGTGGTGTGACACATACATCTAAAAAGGTGTGATCCTATACCTCTGAATCAAATCCAGAATTGTAGACCAATGTTATCTCAAATAAAAAGAACTAACTTGGGCCCTCCCTGGTGGCACAACAGGTTAAAACACAGCACTCTGAAGTGATCCACAGCCACTGCAGCACAAGTTCGACTCCCAGTCAGAAAAGTGATCCACATGGTGAGGCAGACCTCTCTTGACCCACTCGCTGCTCCCCTCAGCAGTGTATTTCAGTCCATCTGCCTGTTCTGCTCCCCACTCTGTCTCTGATGAATCCTCTCACCTTCCCACATCTCTGGCCTGTACCCCAGTTCTAGTATGCATAAATAAATAAATCTTTAAAAAAAAAAAAGAACTAACTCTATAGTTTAAGAATTGTGGATTTGATATCTGATATCTAATTACATGTATCCAAATTCCAGTTGTACTCTTTTTTGTATTTTTAAACTTAGATGGCAAAATTAGTATTTTCATTTCTCTTTCTTAATTTTAAAAATGAAGATAACAGTAAAGTCCACTTCATATAATGTATAAGTTATGTGTAGTGATTAGCATAAAGTCTGGTGCATAAACATCTTTAAATAAATGCACTTTATCAAAATCTAATATACAAGTTTTTCAAAATTTCTTATAACTTGGGGAACTTGGGAGCAAATGGAAACTCAGGAGAAAGGAAAAAAGAAAAAAAGGGAATATGCATATAAAGGCAGTACAATACCAGGGAATTAAAGGTAATACTCACACCTGAAATTGTGAGAGTTGTGGAGGGGACTTTTAAATATAAATATTTCAAAGTGTCAAGATGAATGCATAGCAGACATTGGAGCAGTGATTATGAATCTGACCCAATCAGGCAGCAATTACTAAAACCAACTGCCTGTAGAGGCGCCCTCAGCACAGGAGCCAAGCGCTTTAGATTTGTGTATTTTTTAAAAAAAGATTTATTTATTATTTATGCATACAGGCCAAAAGAGCAGAGGCAGTGAGAGGACTCACCAGAGACAGAGTGGGGAGTAGAAGAGGCAGACGGACAAAGTACAGTACTGAGGGAAACAGCGGGCAAGACAGGAGAGGTCTGCTGCACCATGTGGGTCAGCTCCCTGGCTGGGAATCTAACTAGTGCTGAAGTGTTGCAGATAACTCGAAGGACTGCACTTTAACCCTTTGCACCACCAGGGAGAACCCTGTATATATTTTTGGATTGAAAATACCAAAATTTCTTGGCATTATCAAAAAATATGTATTTTGGTAAACACAAATTCACAGTAAAAACTTAATGCATTATTGTGTGTTGGTTTCTTTTTTAATGCTACACAAAGTTATTGCTGAAGTAATTCCACTGATGCAATGTTGGGGACCAAGGCCAGCATCTGGCGTCTGTCAGCAGTCATAAAAAGGTGAAATGGAGTCTGGATAGAGAAAAACATCCGGGTTGTAAAAGGCATGTGGGAAGAACTCCCTGCCCCCACCTTTTCCTTCTCCTCTTTCTTCTCTCACCCACCTATTATCAAAACACTGCTCCATTCTCGCCCATTTTTGCCCCTCGCGAGAACCATGTTATCAAACACTGCTACATGTCTAGTGTCCATTGGCTTTCTCCCTTCCCGACTTCTGCATCCCCCACCTCTTGTATTTTATATAAACCAGATAAAAACAAAATAAACTCTCTCTCTCGCTCTCTCTTTGTTCTGATACACGCGTGTGACTCTTTCTTTTTGTTCGCCAGACCTGGGGCCCTGACTCCCTGGCCTTGCAGGTCAAGGCCCTCAGCAATGCAAGATTCTAAAAGATTGTTTAAAATAATCATCTTTGAAAAGAGGAAACATTGACCCAAGAATAATATTTATTTGATAGTTGAAATTTTATCCTTTTAAAGCACATGGAAGATAAAAAGTAATATTGATTAAGATGCACAAAATCAGTAGTTATTCAAGAGAGGGGTTCAAAATATGCAACTTCCAAATATACTGATTTGCATATTAATTACTTTGAGCTCAAGCCACCTGACACAGGAAACAACAGACACAGGAAAGGCTCCCTGGCCTCCATGTCTATGTAAAAATAGGTCATCAAACTTCCTCCCCACCAGGCCAGGAAGAACAGAATAATATCACCAGAGACTGACAATAGTCACCAAAAAGGACTTGCACAAACAAACCTATTACAACAATTCTTATCTTCCATTAGTTTCCCCATACAGTCTGTAGTCACTGTCCCACAATTCACTACCTCTAGTTAACTCCTGTCTTACCCACCACACTCCCCAATACACACACACACACACAATTTATCATTCTTGTTTTTTAAAGAATAAGCTTTGGATCTTTATTTTTCTTATAAGTGCTCCTTATTGACACCTTAAAAATTAAATAAAATCTGGCCCTCCCTGGTGGCTCGGCGGGTTGAAGCACAGCACTGAGAATCTAAAGCCGGGTTAAAGCACAGCTTCCGCATGAGTTCGATTCCCGCCTGCCCTGGAGGTGACCACATGGCGTGGCAGACCTCTCCTGGCCCGCCCGCTGCTCCCCTCAGCAGTGTACTTCGTCAATCTGCCTGTTCTGCTCCCCACTCTGTCTCTGGTGAAGCCTCTCGCCGCCACTGAGCCTCTGGCCTGTACCCCAGTTCTGTATGCACAAATAAATAAGTCTTTAAAAAAAAAAAATTAAATAAAATCTGTATGCTAATCTATGATATGCCCGATCCTTATATCTAATTTTCAGATTCAGCTACAGAACCTAAGCAGATAGATAGAAGACTTCCTTTCCTACAAAAGAAATAAACATCTATGCAAAAGTCCCTTCATGGCCCCACACACATGTAATTGCAGCAGTGTTCTTTTGCTGTGCCCATCATGATGCTCTGGCCTCAGGAACTAGACAAGGTTGTTAAGTGGGTAAAGGATGCAGCGTATTCTTTGACCGCTTCCCAACATGAATAGGGTCTACTTTGCCCTTTCACACACAGCAGAGGTGGAATTATGTCAACTCCATGCAAAGTCTGGCAGAAGATTAGCATCTTCTATTCTAATCTTTGGAATATACAGAAACTTACCAGCCTGCTGGTAAGACCACCTGGTAGTAATATCAGACAAGAGAGATTTTCAAACACATTCTCACTGTAAACAAACAAACAAAAAAAGACTTTTATGACATAAGGGTTTAGCCACCAGGAATCTATAACAACTATAAGCATAAATTCACCCAAGTACAGAACTAAAAGAAAAACTTGACCATAACCAAGTAAGATTTATCCTGAGAGTGCAAAGCTTGTTTATAGTCTAAAAATCAATCAATGTAATATATGATATTAATAGAAGAAAACACTTGTCAAAATCCAACAGTCTTTCATGATAAAAACACTCCACAAACCAGAAATAGAAGGGAGTTTTCTAAACCTGATAAAGTCATCAACAGCTAACATCATTCTTAATCATAAAAGATTGACTATTTTTCTCATAAAATCAGGAGCAAGGATGTTCACTCTCATCAGTCAATTCAATATTGTAATCAGTTTCTACACAGAGCAATTAGCCAAGAAGAAAAATAAAAATAAGATTAGTCAGGAAGAAGTAAAATGATCTCTGTCTGTAAATTACCTGATGCTATGTATAGAGATCAATATATAAAAATTAATTATATTTCTTTACACTTAGCATGAAAAACTCTAAATGGAAATTTTTAAATAATCCTGTTCATAGCAGTATCCAAAAGTATAAAATTCTCAGACTAAGAGTAATAAAATAATAATTAGACTTGTATGCAAGAACCATAAAATATTTTTTAAAAAAATTAAAGAAAATCTATTAAACAAAAAGTCATCTTATGTTCACGGGTAGATAGAAAAAATTAAGGTGACAAAATCTCCCAATTGATCTACTAATCCAGTGCAAACCTTGTCAAATTCCGAGCTAATTTTTGTCGCAAATTACAAATCTGACCTTAAATTTCTTTTTCTTTTTTTTTTTTTAAAGATTTATTTATTTATTTGTGCATACAGAACTGGGGTACAGGCCAGAGGCTCAGGGATGGTGAGAGACTTCACCAGAGACAGAGTGGGGAGCAGAACAGGCAGATCAACGAAGTACACTGCTGAGGGGAGCAGCGGGCGGGTCAGGAGAGGCCTGCCACACCATGTGGTCACCTCCAGGGCAGGCGGGGATCGAACTCATGCGGAAGCGGCTTTAGATTCTCAGTGCTGTCTTTTAACCCGCTGCGCCACCAGGGAGGGCCCTTGACCTTAAGTTTCAACTGAGAATGAAATGAATCTAAAATAGCTAAATCTATTATGAAAAAGGAAAAAGTTGTAAAACTCACACTTCCCAGTTTCAAAATTTACTACAAATTTACTGCAAGATGACAGTGATAAAGACAAAGTGGTTAGATTTTAATAAATCTATGTAATATAGATCAATCAATTTGATCAGCATACTAGAATTGAGAGTCTAAAAATAAACCTTCATATCTATTGTAAACTGAAATTCTACAATGTAACAAGGCAAGTCAATAGGCAAAGAACCATCTTTTTAATAAATTGCACAGAAATAAAAAAAAATCCTTTGATTGGCAGTTGAATTAAAGAACAATGGTTCATCCATATAGTGGAAGATGGTTCAGCAAGAAGGAATGAACTACTGAAATAGTCATCAACTTAGATGGATCTTAACTGCATTATATCATGTTAAAAAAAAATAATAATAATAATAATAATAATCTAGTGCCCTCCCTGGTTAAAATGCAGCACTGCAAAGTTGGCTGCAACCACTTCAGCAGGAGTTCGATTCCCTGGTGGGGGGGAGGGGGTGATCCACATGGTACATGGTGCGGCAGACCTCCCGTGGCAACCCTGCGCCCCTCAGCAGTGTATATCATCAGTCAGCCTGTGCTGCTCCCCACTCTGCCTCTGGTAAATTTTCTCACCATCCCTGTACCTCTGGCCTGTACCCCAGTTATGTATACATAAATAAATGTCTTTTTTTTTTTAAGAATTTAGCTCCAAAAAATTTTATATTCTGTGATTCAAAGGACAAATTGGTAGAAATTGTGACTACAGATGTCACCACTATAAGGATTTTTAGGGGGATAAGAAACATTTCTACATCTTGGTGATAATATGCACTCTACACATTAATCAAAAATTATAAAAATGTACACAAAAGAAAGGTGAATTATCGTCCATAAATGTTACATAATATTAAAAGTAATAAAGTAATATAAGATACTCTTTTAAAGTCCATCTATCCTTTACCTTACATAATTCAAGAAAATATTCTGACTTCATTTTAATGTAATTCTTGGGTTACTTTTTAAATATAATTTGCCATAATTATTATTTATGTAATTTCTCAAAGAAAAGGACTCAATCATTTTTGAAAGCTGCTTTAAAGGTAATATTTTGAAACAAACTTAAAACAAACCATGTCTGAAAATAATTGACCAATTAAGTATTTTATATATTCTGTAATATTTTTAGATTAAAAAAAATTATCACCTATTCACCTATTCAGTTTTCCATTTTGGGAAATCTGAATCAATTGAAGTACTGAATTATATCCCATTCTAAATGAAAGTTTGAATAAGTAACTAAGTTATAGATTTTGAAGACCCTCCAAGGAAAGTAACTTGTTTAATTGCCTGCTCTTAATGATCTCTAGAATCAACTCCATCTCCTGTTAATGGCTTTCATATTAATATTTCATTTCTATAACAACTTAAAATTATAGCCCTTGTTGTCCAAATGCCAATAAAGTGCTTCCTGCCTTTCAATTGAGACCAAGCCCACCAAATAGCTTACACAGGGTGGGGGGAGGACAAAGGAAGAAGGCTTTTATTCAGTATTATGAACCCAACCCATTTCTCTGATGAGCAGATTGTTGTCTGAGCTTGAATAAATAATAGAAACAACAGATGAATATTTTCATAGGCAAATCCCACAGAGTTAAGGATAATGATATCTGTCTGCTTCCTGAGTTTTTCTGTCTTTACCTTTGTCGTGAACTGCTTCAATGACTTTCCTACATGTATAGCTGTCAGCTGTCTTGTTTATCTGGATTTTAAGAGTATTCGACCAACTTTACTGACTGCCAAAGACCATGGTTTATGAAGCATGACTTCCCACAGGCTTATTTCTGGCTACCAGCTAAGGCTAATTTCAAAGACATTGTTACTACTGCTACTACTACTACTATAGATATATGTACTTAAATCAGATTTTAAGATTAATCATTTTTAATAAAGGAAAAAGAAAGGCATTGCTGAGTCTTTTTCAAGAACACATCTAACTGCTGTTATTCTCTTCTCCTCCTTGAATCATATCCTGTAATTCAAACTCAGGCTAAGGTTGTTCCATTTAAAATAGCCATATACTGGGAGAATAAAAGTGCCCTAACAGTCTGAAATGATAAAGGTATTTGCAGGTGTAATTAGCTGAAAATGCATGCAAAAGCTGCCACACAGCCTGTAAATAGATTAAAGGTGTTTATTTTCAAGAGGAGGTTGATGTCTTCAAACACAATTAGCAAGCTTTAGGCAGTGAATTGGGAGGAAGCTGGGTTCATGCACAATTGCACACGTTGATTCCAAAACAATACGTGAGGTTGAGTTGGCACCGTTTTCTGACAATAACTTTCTTCAAAGTTTATCTGGAAAAATGTAGTCAACTTCTGGCATATATTGACCAAACTACTTCCTGGGAATTTTTCTTTGAACCACAAGGGTGAAGATGATTAATCAATAAAGAACTTGAAAATATGGCTCGGTATCTCAATGGAAATATTCTGGAAAGACTTAAAAACAAAAAGAATACTACTAAGAAACAAAAAAAATTAACTCTGCATGAACAAATGAAATGTGTAAAATCTTTTGATATTACGGGGGAAGTTTAATCACCAAATGGATATTTGATATAAGATGAATTCATATCAGATTTTTAGATATAGTAATGAATGCCACCATGGTTACATTTTGTAGAAGGTCTTACCACTAGAAATAAGCATTGGGAGCCCTCCCTGATGGGGAAGTGCTGCACTGCGAAGCAAAGCCAAGCCGTGGCCGCTTCAGTGCAAGTTTGGTCCCCAACTGGACATGATCTACATGGCTGGGCAGACCTCTCCCATCTCACCAGCAGCTCCATCTGCCTGTTCTACTCCCCATTCTGTTTCTGGTGAATCCTCTAGCCAACCTTGCACTTCTGGCTGTACCCCAGTTCTATATGCATAAATTAATAAATCTAAAAACAAAACTTAAAAGAAATAAGTATTGATTACAGTTGCTATGATATCTATAATATGCTTCAAAATAATCTAGGAGGTGCAGGTGAGAAAGTGGAGGTGACAGATGAAGCAAAATTATTCCTCAGTGGTGAAGTTATGTGACCCAGGGGGAGCCCTGGCAGAAGGTGCTCTATTTTGTACCTCCTGAGTATTTTTTAGATTTTCAACAATAACAAGTTAAGGAAATCAATATGCTTTAATAAAGGAATCTTAAACTTGACCTAATGTGTTTTTTAAAATTTGTATGAGGATTGATAAAAACAGACTCAGCATTGGATCTGGACAGTTAAGCAGGTATCACTTATTGTCAAAGGAATTTCTGTTTTCCTTTTGTGATGTTTTGGGGAGAGGGACATTCAATTATTTAACAGTTTTAAAGTTTACATGCCATTTCCATTTTCTCTTTCTTCATACTCTCTCCTAGGCCATGTTTTACCCAACACGTTTTAGTTGTTCTCAGTGAG
The DNA here is from genome assembly GCF_000260355.1 of Condylura cristata. NCBI lineage: Eukaryota > Metazoa > Chordata > Mammalia > Eulipotyphla > Talpidae > Condylura > Condylura cristata. The sequence goes on from NW_004567131.1 coordinate 11,870,759, forward strand.
AAGTCAGTCCAGGGATCTGATCTGTCATTGCTAGACTCTAAACTTTTCCTGAGCTATTCTAGATTTACAGATCACTTGCCTGATAATGTTACCAAAGTAGACATGGGTATTGTGACATTATGCTGCATGGACATCCTCCTTAGGGAAACATTCACCTTGCCCCTACTTCAAATGTCATAAAAAATACAAATAGCAGACTAGGGTCACTACTTTTGATGACCCATTTCCAAAAAGCTCAGAGAGTTAAAATGCTCCTCTTTTCGATCTCCTCTGCTAAAGGAAACATTCTAAGTTCCTTAGTTGTCTTTAACTGTGTTCCAGAGAAGTGGTCCAACTCAATGCCCTGAGAAGGGCATAACTTTAGGGTAAATGAGGTTTGAATCCAATCCAACCTGAAACTTTGAATCAATGATTAAACATCCTTGGATACTAGTTCCTCAAAAAGAAATTGGGAAAAGTAAGCTCTTCTTTAATTGTCTTGAAGATTAATTAAGTGAAATAATGTAAAACAAAAATCTGGCATTCTTCCTAAAACGTTGTAAGACTCCATCAAATATTAATTATCTCCACCTTTATACCATTCCTAATTACTTCTAACATAGAACAAGATAATTTTAAAAAATGGTATTAAATGTTGTATCTCCTGAATTCTGGAAGATAAGCTGGAAATTTATGTGCATTTTTAAAAAAGATGTATTTGTTTATGCATACAGAACTGGGGTGCAGCCCAGAGGAGCAGGGGCAGTGAGAAGATTCATCAGATACAGAGTGGGAGCAGAACTGGCAGATCCATGAAGTACACTGCTGAGGGGAGCAGCCGGCGAGACAGGAGAGGTCTGCTGTGTCATGTGGGTCACCTCCAGGGCTTGACTCCTTCTTCCTCCCTAAGTGAGCGGCTGGAGAATGTCACTTTTACTCCCTACTTTACAACAAAGATAAAAGAGAATTCCAACATCCTGAAGTCAGTGTATCCTCAAAGCATCAACCTGTGGAGGGGTTGGGAAGAAGAAAGAGTACTGACTCAGAGTAGCAGGTAGACATGCAATTTATTCACAATGTCTGAAACTTAATCAACTCATTATAAAACATGTATAATCATATCCTTTTTGAGTACTTAGATGTGCTGCTATACTAAATTAACTCAGTTTGGAAAAATTACATAAACATAGAGCATATAGTTCTGATTTAAATCAGGGGTCACAACTTTACAATAAATTTAGGCTTCTAAAAACCAATACAAATAAATAAATCACATAGCGTAAATAACCAAACAAATGAAACAAAACTTCAAACACTGGCCTAAGTAATCCCGGAAGTTGGTGGTAAGCAGGGGGCAGACAGTGATTCAACTTTCTGTGATTCAACTGTGGTTCTTGGGAAAGAACAGATCAGGTTTCCTTTTAGAAAGTTAGCTATGATAAAATGTACCTTCTGCCTTGAGGCTTTACCACACAGATTCTGTAACAAGGTCCTGAAAACAACTTCCAAGTGCCATCTGGATGACAAGTGAACAATTGGCAAGAACAAAAAACTCTCCAAAGCCAATATGTATTACAATTGAATAATAATACAAAGCCTGTACTTGGAAAAGAAAGGTCTTTGGAATTCAGAAATTGTTTTGTAATAATAATAATAAGTGGGTGTTTATTATAGTAAGAGTCAACAAGGGGTTGGTGCTGACTCACTCAAGAGGCAGCATGGTTAAGACCAGCATATCTTTCCTATTCATTGACCAAACTCACTGAATGGGAAATGCCATATGCAAAAAAAGAAAGTTTACCTGAAAGGTTAAAAGAGCCTTGATTTTCATTAGGTTGCTTTTGCTATTTGCTCACAATCTGTGAGTACAGGAACCAAATTCACTGAAACTCTGGCAGAAACTTGCTGAACCCCAACCCTTGGAGCCCCGACCCTGCAAGCTCAGATCCACATTGGACTGGCCCCCACTGAGGTGTCCTTCCTCTTGGGTGTGAAGCCTAGCAGGCAAGGCCATGGTTTCCCGTGGCACCTGGGGCATTTTCCCAGTCAGGAAACCAGGGCAGCTTGTCTAGACCCTGGCCAGTCACCAGCCTGCCTAGAAATACTTAGAGCCTTCTGCCTCACGGTTACCTGAGTGAGACCCTACTTGGCACTGAAAGGGAATTAGATAAGATTTGCTGTTTTGTGCCATCACCAAGGCAGGTAAAACAAAAGCAGGCCCACTGGGTTCTGAACTTGAGGGCTCTGACTGGTCATTTGGATGGGCAGGCAGGAGAAGGCATCCGGTAAAACACGTGGTCCCAGTTGTGCCAGCAAATACCCTCAGCATAGTGGGGTGTTGAGCCTGGTGTGCAGGTGGGAGAGAGGTAGGCACTGAATGCTGAAGATTCATGGCGGGACACAGAGAGACTCCAGGGCCAGGACTGAAAGGCCAAGTTGAGTCCTGGAGAGGTAATCACAGAGCAGAAGTTGGTGAGAGGACAATGCAGGGTAAATGATGCTGAAAAAACAAATGAAAGAGAAAGTGAATGGAGAATTAAAAGCAGGACCACAAGACAATTTTTGATAAAAATCCTTGGTTGATCTGTTCTGCTCTCCCTGCTGTCTCTGGTGAACCCTCTCTCACTCATTCCTGTCCCTCCTGAGTAGGGCGACTCCTTTCTCAGTGCATATGTATATCAAGTCATCAGGTTGAATACTTTAAATACCTCACAGTTTTATTTATCAGTTATACCTCAATAAACCTGGAAGCAAACATGTGGTACAGCACTCTATATGAGGCAAATCCCCAACTTTCAAGGTTAATCTGCAAGGTTCTTTCACCATTTTCCTAGAATGTTTGCATTCCTTAGACCTTGGACTTTAATATTATACTATCTTGGGTGTAGTATTTTATTTCAGGAATGAATGATAAGAACAATTTTGAGTGAGGAGTCAAAAATATAATATTCATATTGATAGTGGTAAACCAAATTACTACCTAGGAAATAGATATAGAACATAATGGTGATTTAAATATGATTTACTGAAATGAAAAATCACATCATTTCATAAGCCTGTCAGTATACTATCTAATGATAGGATCAAGTACATATTATTTTCCATGACATAGTTGAGTTATTTGGAAACAAGAGACATAAGTTAAAATTGACCAGAATATTTAACTCAGCTCACTTGATCTGAGAGATAGAAATAACAGACTGTCAGATTGAAAGCCCATCCTTTCTCTCCTTGATCACTAATAAGATCATCAAAACCTTAGAAAAATGAGCTTGAAATCATGATTTGCCAGCATTCGATTATGAAACTTTTCATCTCAGGATCTTTTTATCATATTGCTTAGTAGTAGTCATTATCATGTCTGATTCCAAAAGCAAAGTGATTCAGACAAAGAAGGACTTCTCCAAGGTTGTAGCTGAAGTTGGTGCAATACCAACCGTTCAAAATTAACTCATGAGACTAAGTGAAGGCCACTGGAGGCATAATTGAAGATGGCAGTTAATAGTTTATAAAGAGAAGCTTCAATACTGTCAGTGTCGGGTCACTCTTTTTCCATGAAAAACATTTCCAAATAGAATCTTTTTTTTTTAAGATTTATTTATTTATGCATATAGAACTGGGGTATAGGCCAGAGTGCAGGGGCAGTGAGAAGATTCACCAGAGACAGAGTGGGGAGCAGAACAGGCAGAATGACAAAATAGACTGCTGAGGGGAGCAGCTTGTGAACAGGAGAGGTCTGCTATGCCATGTGGATCATTTCCCAGGATGAGGAGGGAACTCACATTGAAGCTGCTGCGGCTTGGCTTAGCTTCATAGTACAGTGCTCCAACCTGCTGCGCCACCAGGGAGGACCCCAGAATCCCACTCTTTAAACATTTTCATCAATTTTGTTCTAAGTTTCACAGAAAAATAGGAGAACAAAAGTTAAAAATGTCCTCTGTGTCATTCAAAATAATTACTTACAGAGCTATTAGTCTATTTTAAGTTCTGTGCTAGGCTCTGGGTTCTTTAAAAACAAAAATAGAGGCCTCCCTGGTGACCTAGAGGTTAAGTCTCAGCAATAGTACTGCTGTGGCCTCAGTTGATCCCCAGTAGGGAGCTGGTCCACATAGGGTGCTACAGAACTCTGCCTTACCTGTTGCTCCCCTTAGTAGTGCATTTCAACAAATCCACCTGTTCTCTTCCCCATTCTGGTGAATGCTCTCACCCCCTGTATCTCGGGCCTACAACTCAGTTCTTCTATGCAAAAAAAAAAAAAAAAAAAAAAAAAAAAAAAAAAGAGAATTGTAGTGATCTTGATGTATTTATAAACACTGAAGTTGGGCCCGATAGATATGTAAGTGGACAGCTCCAATGCTTTATGGTAATTGAAATTAAAGCCCTGATATCCTCACTACAGGGAACCAACAATTTGCTAAAGAG
>NW_004567131.1:11875259-11940682 GCF_000260355.1 Condylura cristata
TTTATTTGTGCATACAGAACTGGGGTACAGGCCAGAGGCTCAGGGATGGTGAGAGACTTCACCAGAGACAGAGTGGGGAGCAGAACAGGCAGATCAACGAAGTACACTGCTGAGGGGAGCAGCGGGCGGGTCAGGAGAGGCCTGCCACACCATGTGGTCACCTCCAGGGCAGGCGGGGATCGAACTCATGCGGAAGCGGCTTTAGATTCTCAGTGCTGTCTTTTAACCCGCTGCGCCACCAGGGAGGGCCCTTGACCTTAAGTTTCAACTGAGAATGAAATGAATCTAAAATAGCTAAATCTATTATGAAAAAGGAAAAAGTTGTAAAACTCACACTTCCCAGTTTCAAAATTTACTACAAATTTACTGCAAGATGACAGTGATAAAGACAAAGTGGTTAGATTTTAATAAATCTATGTAATATAGATCAATCAATTTGATCAGCATACTAGAATTGAGAGTCTAAAAATAAACCTTCATATCTATTGTAAACTGAAATTCTACAATGTAACAAGGCAAGTCAATAGGCAAAGAACCATCTTTTTAATAAATTGCACAGAAATAAAAAAAAATCCTTTGATTGGCAGTTGAATTAAAGAACAATGGTTCATCCATATAGTGGAAGATGGTTCAGCAAGAAGGAATGAACTACTGAAATAGTCATCAACTTAGATGGATCTTAACTGCATTATATCATGTTAAAAAAAAATAATAATAATAATAATAATAATCTAGTGCCCTCCCTGGTTAAAATGCAGCACTGCAAAGTTGGCTGCAACCACTTCAGCAGGAGTTCGATTCCCTGGTGGGGGGGAGGGGGTGATCCACATGGTACATGGTGCGGCAGACCTCCCGTGGCAACCCTGCGCCCCTCAGCAGTGTATATCATCAGTCAGCCTGTGCTGCTCCCCACTCTGCCTCTGGTAAATTTTCTCACCATCCCTGTACCTCTGGCCTGTACCCCAGTTATGTATACATAAATAAATGTCTTTTTTTTTTTAAGAATTTAGCTCCAAAAAATTTTATATTCTGTGATTCAAAGGACAAATTGGTAGAAATTGTGACTACAGATGTCACCACTATAAGGATTTTTAGGGGGATAAGAAACATTTCTACATCTTGGTGATAATATGCACTCTACACATTAATCAAAAATTATAAAAATGTACACAAAAGAAAGGTGAATTATCGTCCATAAATGTTACATAATATTAAAAGTAATAAAGTAATATAAGATACTCTTTTAAAGTCCATCTATCCTTTACCTTACATAATTCAAGAAAATATTCTGACTTCATTTTAATGTAATTCTTGGGTTACTTTTTAAATATAATTTGCCATAATTATTATTTATGTAATTTCTCAAAGAAAAGGACTCAATCATTTTTGAAAGCTGCTTTAAAGGTAATATTTTGAAACAAACTTAAAACAAACCATGTCTGAAAATAATTGACCAATTAAGTATTTTATATATTCTGTAATATTTTTAGATTAAAAAAAATTATCACCTATTCACCTATTCAGTTTTCCATTTTGGGAAATCTGAATCAATTGAAGTACTGAATTATATCCCATTCTAAATGAAAGTTTGAATAAGTAACTAAGTTATAGATTTTGAAGACCCTCCAAGGAAAGTAACTTGTTTAATTGCCTGCTCTTAATGATCTCTAGAATCAACTCCATCTCCTGTTAATGGCTTTCATATTAATATTTCATTTCTATAACAACTTAAAATTATAGCCCTTGTTGTCCAAATGCCAATAAAGTGCTTCCTGCCTTTCAATTGAGACCAAGCCCACCAAATAGCTTACACAGGGTGGGGGGAGGACAAAGGAAGAAGGCTTTTATTCAGTATTATGAACCCAACCCATTTCTCTGATGAGCAGATTGTTGTCTGAGCTTGAATAAATAATAGAAACAACAGATGAATATTTTCATAGGCAAATCCCACAGAGTTAAGGATAATGATATCTGTCTGCTTCCTGAGTTTTTCTGTCTTTACCTTTGTCGTGAACTGCTTCAATGACTTTCCTACATGTATAGCTGTCAGCTGTCTTGTTTATCTGGATTTTAAGAGTATTCGACCAACTTTACTGACTGCCAAAGACCATGGTTTATGAAGCATGACTTCCCACAGGCTTATTTCTGGCTACCAGCTAAGGCTAATTTCAAAGACATTGTTACTACTGCTACTACTACTACTATAGATATATGTACTTAAATCAGATTTTAAGATTAATCATTTTTAATAAAGGAAAAAGAAAGGCATTGCTGAGTCTTTTTCAAGAACACATCTAACTGCTGTTATTCTCTTCTCCTCCTTGAATCATATCCTGTAATTCAAACTCAGGCTAAGGTTGTTCCATTTAAAATAGCCATATACTGGGAGAATAAAAGTGCCCTAACAGTCTGAAATGATAAAGGTATTTGCAGGTGTAATTAGCTGAAAATGCATGCAAAAGCTGCCACACAGCCTGTAAATAGATTAAAGGTGTTTATTTTCAAGAGGAGGTTGATGTCTTCAAACACAATTAGCAAGCTTTAGGCAGTGAATTGGGAGGAAGCTGGGTTCATGCACAATTGCACACGTTGATTCCAAAACAATACGTGAGGTTGAGTTGGCACCGTTTTCTGACAATAACTTTCTTCAAAGTTTATCTGGAAAAATGTAGTCAACTTCTGGCATATATTGACCAAACTACTTCCTGGGAATTTTTCTTTGAACCACAAGGGTGAAGATGATTAATCAATAAAGAACTTGAAAATATGGCTCGGTATCTCAATGGAAATATTCTGGAAAGACTTAAAAACAAAAAGAATACTACTAAGAAACAAAAAAAATTAACTCTGCATGAACAAATGAAATGTGTAAAATCTTTTGATATTACGGGGGAAGTTTAATCACCAAATGGATATTTGATATAAGATGAATTCATATCAGATTTTTAGATATAGTAATGAATGCCACCATGGTTACATTTTGTAGAAGGTCTTACCACTAGAAATAAGCATTGGGAGCCCTCCCTGATGGGGAAGTGCTGCACTGCGAAGCAAAGCCAAGCCGTGGCCGCTTCAGTGCAAGTTTGGTCCCCAACTGGACATGATCTACATGGCTGGGCAGACCTCTCCCATCTCACCAGCAGCTCCATCTGCCTGTTCTACTCCCCATTCTGTTTCTGGTGAATCCTCTAGCCAACCTTGCACTTCTGGCTGTACCCCAGTTCTATATGCATAAATTAATAAATCTAAAAACAAAACTTAAAAGAAATAAGTATTGATTACAGTTGCTATGATATCTATAATATGCTTCAAAATAATCTAGGAGGTGCAGGTGAGAAAGTGGAGGTGACAGATGAAGCAAAATTATTCCTCAGTGGTGAAGTTATGTGACCCAGGGGGAGCCCTGGCAGAAGGTGCTCTATTTTGTACCTCCTGAGTATTTTTTAGATTTTCAACAATAACAAGTTAAGGAAATCAATATGCTTTAATAAAGGAATCTTAAACTTGACCTAATGTGTTTTTTAAAATTTGTATGAGGATTGATAAAAACAGACTCAGCATTGGATCTGGACAGTTAAGCAGGTATCACTTATTGTCAAAGGAATTTCTGTTTTCCTTTTGTGATGTTTTGGGGAGAGGGACATTCAATTATTTAACAGTTTTAAAGTTTACATGCCATTTCCATTTTCTCTTTCTTCATACTCTCTCCTAGGCCATGTTTTACCCAACACGTTTTAGTTGTTCTCAGTGAGAAGTCAGTCCAGGGATCTGATCTGTCATTGCTAGACTCTAAACTTTTCCTGAGCTATTCTAGATTTACAGATCACTTGCCTGATAATGTTACCAAAGTAGACATGGGTATTGTGACATTATGCTGCATGGACATCCTCCTTAGGGAAACATTCACCTTGCCCCTACTTCAAATGTCATAAAAAATACAAATAGCAGACTAGGGTCACTACTTTTGATGACCCATTTCCAAAAAGCTCAGAGAGTTAAAATGCTCCTCTTTTCGATCTCCTCTGCTAAAGGAAACATTCTAAGTTCCTTAGTTGTCTTTAACTGTGTTCCAGAGAAGTGGTCCAACTCAATGCCCTGAGAAGGGCATAACTTTAGGGTAAATGAGGTTTGAATCCAATCCAACCTGAAACTTTGAATCAATGATTAAACATCCTTGGATACTAGTTCCTCAAAAAGAAATTGGGAAAAGTAAGCTCTTCTTTAATTGTCTTGAAGATTAATTAAGTGAAATAATGTAAAACAAAAATCTGGCATTCTTCCTAAAACGTTGTAAGACTCCATCAAATATTAATTATCTCCACCTTTATACCATTCCTAATTACTTCTAACATAGAACAAGATAATTTTAAAAAATGGTATTAAATGTTGTATCTCCTGAATTCTGGAAGATAAGCTGGAAATTTATGTGCATTTTTAAAAAAGATGTATTTGTTTATGCATACAGAACTGGGGTGCAGCCCAGAGGAGCAGGGGCAGTGAGAAGATTCATCAGATACAGAGTGGGAGCAGAACTGGCAGATCCATGAAGTACACTGCTGAGGGGAGCAGCCGGCGAGACAGGAGAGGTCTGCTGTGTCATGTGGGTCACCTCCAGGGCTTGACTCCTTCTTCCTCCCTAAGTGAGCGGCTGGAGAATGTCACTTTTACTCCCTACTTTACAACAAAGATAAAAGAGAATTCCAACATCCTGAAGTCAGTGTATCCTCAAAGCATCAACCTGTGGAGGGGTTGGGAAGAAGAAAGAGTACTGACTCAGAGTAGCAGGTAGACATGCAATTTATTCACAATGTCTGAAACTTAATCAACTCATTATAAAACATGTATAATCATATCCTTTTTGAGTACTTAGATGTGCTGCTATACTAAATTAACTCAGTTTGGAAAAATTACATAAACATAGAGCATATAGTTCTGATTTAAATCAGGGGTCACAACTTTACAATAAATTTAGGCTTCTAAAAACCAATACAAATAAATAAATCACATAGCGTAAATAACCAAACAAATGAAACAAAACTTCAAACACTGGCCTAAGTAATCCCGGAAGTTGGTGGTAAGCAGGGGGCAGACAGTGATTCAACTTTCTGTGATTCAACTGTGGTTCTTGGGAAAGAACAGATCAGGTTTCCTTTTAGAAAGTTAGCTATGATAAAATGTACCTTCTGCCTTGAGGCTTTACCACACAGATTCTGTAACAAGGTCCTGAAAACAACTTCCAAGTGCCATCTGGATGACAAGTGAACAATTGGCAAGAACAAAAAACTCTCCAAAGCCAATATGTATTACAATTGAATAATAATACAAAGCCTGTACTTGGAAAAGAAAGGTCTTTGGAATTCAGAAATTGTTTTGTAATAATAATAATAAGTGGGTGTTTATTATAGTAAGAGTCAACAAGGGGTTGGTGCTGACTCACTCAAGAGGCAGCATGGTTAAGACCAGCATATCTTTCCTATTCATTGACCAAACTCACTGAATGGGAAATGCCATATGCAAAAAAAGAAAGTTTACCTGAAAGGTTAAAAGAGCCTTGATTTTCATTAGGTTGCTTTTGCTATTTGCTCACAATCTGTGAGTACAGGAACCAAATTCACTGAAACTCTGGCAGAAACTTGCTGAACCCCAACCCTTGGAGCCCCGACCCTGCAAGCTCAGATCCACATTGGACTGGCCCCCACTGAGGTGTCCTTCCTCTTGGGTGTGAAGCCTAGCAGGCAAGGCCATGGTTTCCCGTGGCACCTGGGGCATTTTCCCAGTCAGGAAACCAGGGCAGCTTGTCTAGACCCTGGCCAGTCACCAGCCTGCCTAGAAATACTTAGAGCCTTCTGCCTCACGGTTACCTGAGTGAGACCCTACTTGGCACTGAAAGGGAATTAGATAAGATTTGCTGTTTTGTGCCATCACCAAGGCAGGTAAAACAAAAGCAGGCCCACTGGGTTCTGAACTTGAGGGCTCTGACTGGTCATTTGGATGGGCAGGCAGGAGAAGGCATCCGGTAAAACACGTGGTCCCAGTTGTGCCAGCAAATACCCTCAGCATAGTGGGGTGTTGAGCCTGGTGTGCAGGTGGGAGAGAGGTAGGCACTGAATGCTGAAGATTCATGGCGGGACACAGAGAGACTCCAGGGCCAGGACTGAAAGGCCAAGTTGAGTCCTGGAGAGGTAATCACAGAGCAGAAGTTGGTGAGAGGACAATGCAGGGTAAATGATGCTGAAAAAACAAATGAAAGAGAAAGTGAATGGAGAATTAAAAGCAGGACCACAAGACAATTTTTGATAAAAATCCTTGGTTGATCTGTTCTGCTCTCCCTGCTGTCTCTGGTGAACCCTCTCTCACTCATTCCTGTCCCTCCTGAGTAGGGCGACTCCTTTCTCAGTGCATATGTATATCAAGTCATCAGGTTGAATACTTTAAATACCTCACAGTTTTATTTATCAGTTATACCTCAATAAACCTGGAAGCAAACATGTGGTACAGCACTCTATATGAGGCAAATCCCCAACTTTCAAGGTTAATCTGCAAGGTTCTTTCACCATTTTCCTAGAATGTTTGCATTCCTTAGACCTTGGACTTTAATATTATACTATCTTGGGTGTAGTATTTTATTTCAGGAATGAATGATAAGAACAATTTTGAGTGAGGAGTCAAAAATATAATATTCATATTGATAGTGGTAAACCAAATTACTACCTAGGAAATAGATATAGAACATAATGGTGATTTAAATATGATTTACTGAAATGAAAAATCACATCATTTCATAAGCCTGTCAGTATACTATCTAATGATAGGATCAAGTACATATTATTTTCCATGACATAGTTGAGTTATTTGGAAACAAGAGACATAAGTTAAAATTGACCAGAATATTTAACTCAGCTCACTTGATCTGAGAGATAGAAATAACAGACTGTCAGATTGAAAGCCCATCCTTTCTCTCCTTGATCACTAATAAGATCATCAAAACCTTAGAAAAATGAGCTTGAAATCATGATTTGCCAGCATTCGATTATGAAACTTTTCATCTCAGGATCTTTTTATCATATTGCTTAGTAGTAGTCATTATCATGTCTGATTCCAAAAGCAAAGTGATTCAGACAAAGAAGGACTTCTCCAAGGTTGTAGCTGAAGTTGGTGCAATACCAACCGTTCAAAATTAACTCATGAGACTAAGTGAAGGCCACTGGAGGCATAATTGAAGATGGCAGTTAATAGTTTATAAAGAGAAGCTTCAATACTGTCAGTGTCGGGTCACTCTTTTTCCATGAAAAACATTTCCAAATAGAATCTTTTTTTTTTAAGATTTATTTATTTATGCATATAGAACTGGGGTATAGGCCAGAGTGCAGGGGCAGTGAGAAGATTCACCAGAGACAGAGTGGGGAGCAGAACAGGCAGAATGACAAAATAGACTGCTGAGGGGAGCAGCTTGTGAACAGGAGAGGTCTGCTATGCCATGTGGATCATTTCCCAGGATGAGGAGGGAACTCACATTGAAGCTGCTGCGGCTTGGCTTAGCTTCATAGTACAGTGCTCCAACCTGCTGCGCCACCAGGGAGGACCCCAGAATCCCACTCTTTAAACATTTTCATCAATTTTGTTCTAAGTTTCACAGAAAAATAGGAGAACAAAAGTTAAAAATGTCCTCTGTGTCATTCAAAATAATTACTTACAGAGCTATTAGTCTATTTTAAGTTCTGTGCTAGGCTCTGGGTTCTTTAAAAACAAAAATAGAGGCCTCCCTGGTGACCTAGAGGTTAAGTCTCAGCAATAGTACTGCTGTGGCCTCAGTTGATCCCCAGTAGGGAGCTGGTCCACATAGGGTGCTACAGAACTCTGCCTTACCTGTTGCTCCCCTTAGTAGTGCATTTCAACAAATCCACCTGTTCTCTTCCCCATTCTGGTGAATGCTCTCACCCCCTGTATCTCGGGCCTACAACTCAGTTCTTCAAAAAAAAAAAAAAAAAAAAAAAAAAAAAAAAAAAACAAGATAATATTGTTCTTGTCCTTGCAAGTGGGAAGAGTCTAATAGGAAAAGATAGATATGTAAGTGGACAGCTCCAATGCTTTATGGTAATTGAAATTAAAGCCCTGATATCCTCACTACAGGGAACCAACAATTTGCTAAAGAGACACTCCAAGGACACAAGAAAAGCTTCCCAGAAGAAATGGTCTCTGAGTCACAGAACAAAATGAGCCAAGTAATGGAAACCGCATGGAATAGAATGAACAATTATGAAAGCAAGAAAGAGTAGAAGGTGGGGTGGAGGTGGGGCTGGGAGGCCAGGCAGTGTGACCCACCATAAACTATCTGCGTGCACAGGTTGGTCTGAGGCAGATGCTGAATGAACTGTAATTATACTGTGACTATATCTATGCTTCTATTGATTCTGCTACTCATTCATTATTGAGAGACAGTAAAAAGCAAGCATGCTTTACCAATCATTTGTTGAGAATGTCCTTTCCTTTGGAATTTAACATTTGGAAAAGTGCACGTCGTGTCCCTGGGAAAGACATGGAGGATAGTGGGCAAATACAATTATCAGCCATCCCTGCAGAGGGCCAAGGGGCCCAGAAACTATTCCCAAGCCCCCAAGAAAAGAGAGACAAAAGGAAAAGCAACAGACTATCTGATCAGCTTTAGCTAGAGCCTAATCTTTCCTTAATGGGATTGTTAACAGCACATTCCCTCCACACCCAATCCTTGATCTGACTGAGAATTAAGACCAAAAATTACCAGTAAGGCTGATGAAAGACCAAGCTATTGCCCTTAATGAAGCTGATAGTAAGGAATGAAAGGGAATTCGATTCTGACCATGACGGTGATGTTGGCCCCAGAATCCCGTAAGGTGCCCTCAAACTCCCGGACAGTATGCTGCTCCTAGGCAGGCCTTCCCCAAAATCTCACACCTCGAACAGCATGGTAATGAAGGTTGCTCTAAAAAGAGTGAAGTGACAGGAGACAGCCAGTGAACTGTTTGTCTTGCAGCATGTAGGAGACTGACTGATGCCTTCAATTTTCAAGCAGCAAATACTGTGGTGCCCCATACCTGAGAACCCGCTGGCAGCCCCTGCATGACTTGTTCTCCAAGGCAGAAAGAGGTATGACAAATCATGAGGAACAGTTGCCATGCAGAACACATCGGAGGTAAAGCGCTCTGGATGATCTACTAATGAGAATAAAAACAGTGGAGCCAGGAGTGATCATGAGATTACAACCCCACTGGGATATGCAGAAATGCAGGAAGCTACGCTGTACATTCTTTGATTATTTGCTTATTTATGCATGCATGCATACAGAGCTGGAGTACAAGCCAGAGATTCAGAGGTGGTGAGAAGCTTCACGGGAGACAGAGCAGGGAGCAGAACAGGCAGATCAATAAAGTACACTGCTGAAGGGAGCAGTAGGCCAGGCAGGAAAGGTCTGCCGGGGCTTCCGAATCATCTCCAGGTTGGGGGATCGAACTAGCACTGAAATGCCTACCACTAGCTTACAGTGCTGAGTCCTAACCCATTGTACCACCAGGGAGGGCCCTGCCCTGCACTTTCTACCAGACATGAAGCTGACTGTGAAACTCTGTTCTCTATGCAACAGCTGAAGTCTAGATTGTAAATAAAGTTACCTCATATGTGCAGAGTAAGAGTGTTCCAGAGAAGGAGAGAGCATGAGGTTGCCATTGCTGGCACAACAGAAGGCAAGACTGGCACGTTTACTTGTTTATTCTCAATGATGAACACCTGAAACCTATGTAACATTATCATGGAATGTTACTTAAATTTAAAAGAGATAAAATGAATTTTAAACTAAAATTTACATATAAGCACATAGACTAGTATCATTTTAAAACTAAGATAAATGGCAAAGCTAAAAACATGTTGAGAAAACAGAAAATACATTTGTATGTGTTATTCACAGGTAAATTTCAATATGTGTTAATTTCAAAACAAAACTACAAAGGTTCCAAATGACACATCCTTAAGAGCTATAAACAAACAGCTCTTACAAGTTAAAAAACTACTAGAATAGGGCCTTCCCTGGTGGTGCAGCAGATTAAAGTGCAGCACTTAAAGCTAAGGTGTGAGTTCTAGCCCACCCAAAGGTGACCCACATGGAGCAACAGATCTCCCCTGTCTCACCCACTGCTCCCCTCAGCAGTGTGCTTCATCAATCTGCCTGCTCTGCTCCCCACTCTGTCTCTGGTGAAGCTTCTCACTACCCCTGCACCTCTGGCCTGTATCCCAGTTCTGTATGAAGATGAATAAGTAAATCTTTAAAAAAATTAAAGATATATGCTTACTTCCAATTCAACATAAAATAAGGAGGGGGGTTATAACTAATAAGCCAATAAAGAATATAAACATAATAAAAAATACTACTGAATATAAACATATAAAAGATAGGGAAAATCTTTGAGTGTGCAAAAAATGTAAACTGTAAATTAAAACAATTTAAGAGGTGGTTTTATGCCAACATATTAGTCAAATCTATTTTAATTAACCAAATACTGTCCCTGCAAAGCAATTTGCTTATACACATATTATAAATAAACCTCACAAAAGAAAGTTCTCCTGCCTTTTGATATAGCCATCACATGGTGAGGAATGTAGGCACAAAGCACGGTGGTAGAATGATTTATAACAGGAATTCAGGAGCAACACGGCCTGGGTCCATATTTTAGTGAAACTATTTACAAACTGTGAATAGTAAAGAAGCAAATATTTGCCGCACTTTAATACATATAAATGCAACAGAGCAATAGACAAATTCGAACCTGACTTAGCCAATCAAAATGGCAATTAAATAGGGTTTCATACTGTTATAATAGTATAATAGTAAATGAAAACAACATGTAGGAAAGACAACACATGCACATGGGAGCCCCACAACATAAAACATGCATACATGCCTAAGGGATTATTTTAACTACTCAGTATTTTTGAAAGCCTCTAGAAGAGTTTCTTAATATGTATAAACTATAAATTATAAAAAATTGTCCATTGCAGCCAAATCATTAACAATCATTGAATGCTTCCTTGTTTCAAACTACTTGGTGTTAGGGACATAAAGGAGATCTTGGCCTTTAGAAGTCACATGGATGCTAGGATGGACAAACAAAAATGCTATAGCTCGTATTTTTAACAAATGTCTTGGGGGAGGAAGTGTGTATAGCAAAACAGAAAATATTGAGATGAATTGCAATGTATGGATTAGTGAATGATGAAACCTAACTGGAGATAATACCATTGAGACTGAAAGGGATGCAAATGGCAATCCCAAATGAAGACAGTAAAGAAAAGGAAGAAGAGAGAGAGAGAGAATAAAAGATTTGGGGCAAAGACTTTTGTTATATTAATACATTATTTTTCTAAAATTAACTCAAGTTTTGTATCTCGTTTCAAATACAGTAAGTAGTGTTCCTAATAAATGTGCTCGACACCATATTGGAAATGAAATGATTAAATGATAAAACTCTGGAATGAATTCAAGTAGGGAAGATATTTATTGTTGCTAAGCAGGGAATTTATTAACATTTATATTCAATAGGAAACTTAGTTCTTGGATGCATGGAAAAGAAATGAAAATGGCTGCAGGCCTAGAATATTCCAAAAAACAGAATGCTTATAGAGCAACTGAGTAAATGGAGAAATGCATCACCCTGTGTCAATTAATAACCACCACTGTGCATTTAAGAGCAAGCACTGGAAAAGTGATACTTTTGAAATATGATTAAGGAAGCACACATTTAAAACCTGAGCCTTACACACATTGTAACTCTATAATAGTAAGAAAATTTATTTACCTTTTGCATTTTATGATAAAGACCCTTCCACCAGAAAATACACAAGAATTTACAGACAAGAATAGGAGAGTGTGCACAGGAGGAAAGAGAGGCACAAGAAGAGGTGATCTCTGAACTGAACTGACAGAATCCCTGAACAGGCATTTCTAGGAGATGAAGTCCATTCTCATTCTGTAGCATGTTAAAAGTGGTGTTTGTTTTTTAATAGTTACATGGAACAGAGACTCTAGTCTGGATTAACCAAATATGATCAGCTTTCTTTGTTACTCTTCTTCTCACAGCACTGGTACTCTGATACGCATGTAGCCTGTGGGAGAGGAAAATTGTATTGTATAATTTATCTCAACACACACCAATTGTTTTTAATGAAGTACCCTTGATTTACATCCCTGCTAATATTTTGACAGTATAGGATTTCACACCTCAGGTGTGGTCACTGTGCTCTCCAGCCACCATAGCACCCATAAGCCTCCACCTTAGTGCACTGTGCCTATCCCCACCCCGGATGTCTCACTCTATGGTCAACTCTCAAGGGTTGCTTTTAAAGTTTGTCTTCCAGACACCACTTTTCTTTTTAAATAAAGTTTTTTTACATCATTTTGTGCCTGTTTCCATCTCAGTTGTAATTCCCGTAGACTTCCCATTACCATAGTCCGTGTACTTCCCCCCACCCCCATTTTTTTAATTCCATCCCCCACTCCATCCCGGTAAATGTCTCTGGTATATAGTTGTTCATTATTATTATTTCTTCCCCCTGGTCCTTTATGCTACTGCTATGAGTGAAACCATCGGTTTTTTTTTTTTTTCTGGCTTATTTTACTAAGTATGATCCCTTCCAGTTTCATCCATGTTGCTGCAAAAGGCATGAATTTATCTTCTTTGATTGCTGAGTAATATTCCATTGCAGACACTACTTTTTTCATGGAGCAGCTTATGAGATTAAAAACTCCAGGAACTGCATTTGGGGACATCTTTTTGAGACAATGTAAATGTTTTTCTAAATCGTCAGAAATGTGAAATTAAAAGTTACTCCTAGAATTTTGTAAATTTTAGTTAGTCTTATGATTTGGTCAATAGTATGTAAAGTTTTAGAGTGTGTATTTGGCCAAGGGAACCCTCTACTGGGCCTTTCAGCAGTGCTCATATTACCCCTTTGTGATTAACATGGGGTTAATGTATCTCAAACTGTGTTCAGGAGCTTTGGGGTGTAGGGGGTTGCTTCACTAGACAATATTGACAACATGGAAACATGTGCTATGAGTAGCCTATCTGTGGGGCAGAGACCCTTACTGGCTAACCCCAATCTTTGGTCACGTTGTCCAAATTGCAATTCTAGTTCCTATAAAAGCCAGTCTGCATTGTGACGATCATTTGCAGTGACTGTCTGAATCAAGGGACTGAGATCAATATCAACTAGGAAGTCTAAATAAAATTAGTAAAATAGGCCCTCCCTGGTGGCGCAGCGGGTTAAAGCACAGCACTAAGAGGGTAAAGCCACTTCAGCATGAGTTCGATCCACGTCTGCCCCAGAGGTGACCACATGGCGCGGCAGACCTCTCCTGGCCCGCCTGCTGCTCCCCTCAGCAGTGTACTTTGTCCATCTGCCTGTTCTGCTCCCACCTCTGTCTCTGGTGAAGCCTCTCACTGCCCCTGAACCTCTGGCCTGTACCCCAGTTCTTTATGCACAAATAAATAAATCTTAAAAAAAATTAGTAAAATATCTTCAGAACTGACCTATTGGGAGGTTTAATATGATTTTAAATGTACACTCCAAGAAAATCACCAAATACAAGATAGCAAATAAATCTTTCTGAAACATTGTCAGGTTGGGGGTCTTAGGCCATCAGATAGGATATGTCACAAGTGGATGGCAAATGGAATGTGAATCTCAATCAGTGAACAAGAATAAGCAAAAAACTAGCGCTAAAGCCAGAAGCTCCACCACCCCTGAGCCAAGCACTTGAATCCATGCGTGGGCTGGCCAACTGCTTCTCCATGCAAACACCAGGCACTTCACATCCCCGCTCAGGTTACTGAGGACTCTTTATTTTTATCCAGCACCCAGGAGCAAACAGCTGGTAATTAATATTGTGCACAGACACATCTCACTTTATGTGATAGAAATGTGTCTGAAACGTGAGATTTTTTTCCTTCGTTCAAAATATATTTTAAATAGATTGTGAATATTTTTATTTAAAGATGTTACCATAAATTATAACTTCATGGGAAAGAGAGATTTAAAGAAAATCACCCCCCTGGTCTACCCTTGTGAAGAACGGGTTTTATGAGTATATCAGCAGATAAAGAAGAATGCTACATTAATACTTCTGTGAACATGGTGAAAATACTATGTATTATGGGGAAAGAGTGAAATGTGTTTTTCTGCTAGGACATGAAGTTCTTAGAGGTAGTTATCATATTTTATTTTTAGATATCCTTTGTGTCTTCTTGGCAGTGAACTCTAAGATATTCATTGAGTGAATGAATGAATGAGAAAAAGGGAAAAGGCCATTTCTCAGAGGACGTGGTTAGTCCACTGATTATTTCCTAGTGGAAAAATATCTTGTTTAGCCACCATTCCATCTGCAGGGCACTATGGATATGGGCATATCCAGCGATGGGTCAAAATGCTCTCCAGAGTTGTACCTCTTAGATGACCTGCAGCTAAGCCCTTCTTCACCAAGTCCAGCTCTCTCAGATTCACCTAGCAGCGCAGTAAAATGGAAGGGGACCAAGATCTGAGTGAATATGTTAATTGGGTTTATCTCAGTTAAGTTTGAACCAAAGATTTTCCAAATTGTTTAATGAAAGAAATAGCAAAATATTATATTGGAGAGAAGGAACAATTTATGAAGTTTGATTCATGCTATAAAAGTTAAGTAAAATGTTACTAAATCATATTTCTCCTTATACTTAGCTATTTGTGAGATAATATTTAATGAAGGTGCCATTTTTATGACCTTTTTTCTTTTTCTTTTTTTTTTTAACATCATTCTTCATTTTGTGCATTTTTCCATCTGAGCTGTAATCCCATGGGCTTCCCACAACCAATTCACCCCGTGCCATCACCACGGTCCAGTGCACTCTTCCAACCCCAGTTCTGATCCCATTCCCTTCTCCAACCCCGTAAAATGTCTCTGGTTTATAGTTGTTCATTGTTTTTATTTTTACTCTATTACATTTGTCTCTCTCTGTCTCTTGCCCCTCCTCCCCCAATCCCTTACACTCCTGCTATGAGTAAAACCATCAGTATTTTTCTTTTTCTTTCTGGCTTATTTTACTAAGCATGATCCTTTCCAGCTCCATCCATGTTGCTGAAAAAACCATGAGTTGATCTTTTTTGATTGCTGAGTAATATTCAACCCTAATGCCCAAAAACAGATGACTGGATTAAGAACATGAAAGCCCCATTTTTATCTCCCTCCCTCTTCATTAGAAAACATTAGTTCTGTACCTCAAATTGTTTACTTAATGTTTCATTTGTCACTCTTTGAGAGTAGAAAACAAATTTTCTAAGATTTATTTATTTATGCTCTCAGAACTGGGGTACAGGCCAGAGATGCAGGGGTTGAGAGGATTCACCAAAGACAGAGTGGGGAGCAAAACAGGCAGATCAATGAAGTACACTGCTGAGGGGAGCAGCAGGGCAAGACAAAGAGGTCTGCTGCACCTGCTGGTCACCTCCCTGGCCGGGGATCGAACTCATGCCTAAGAGGCTGTGGCTAGCTTCCCAGTGCTGTTGTGCCACCAGAGAGGGCCCAAGAGTAGAAATTTTTATAATATTTTTCTTGAAACTGTAGATTCAATTTTCCTAGACACAATCTACATTTATCGCTTCAAGTTCCTATCAAATATGTTAAAAGAATGACCATTAAAAAGCTCTGGATCCCTGGCCCTCCCTGGTGGCGCAGCGGGTTAAAGCACAGCACTGAGAATCTGAAGCCACTTCCGCATAAGTTCGATTCCCGCCTGCCGCCTGCCCGGAGGAGACCACATGGCGAGCCAGACCTCTCCTGACCCGCCCGCTGCTCCCCTCAGCAGTGTACTTCGTCAATCTGCCTGTTCTGCTCCCCACTCTGTCTCTGGTGAAGCCTCTCACCGTCCCTGAGCATCTGGCCTATACCCCAGTTCTGTATGAATAAATAAATAAATCTTTAAAAAAAAAAAAAAAAAAAAAAAAAAAAAAAAAAAAAGCTCTGGATCCCTAGAGTTTCCCAGATGAGGGGGAAAATGTAAGTTTGTCAACAAGTTAGTGCTGTATGCTCCTTGGCAAAAACTTACAATGCAAACACTTAACGAATTCCAGAGAAATGATGATTTCTTTCCGGCTATTAAAGAAATACACGGAAATGTGAAAATAGAAAAAGCATAAATTTCAATGCTATATACAAATTTATACCTTAGAGAAATAAAAACCTAATATTTTGGTATTCTTCCTGATAATCCATTATTTCATTTTGAGGTTAAGTTCTTGTAGAGACAACTTCTATCCTGCATCCCTCACTTGATATTATAAGTTTAGCACAGTCTTGCATCAACTTACTTAACTTTCCTTAATTTTGGAATATACATGCTGAAAACTTTCTAAATATTCTTTATCAAAGTCAGATTTTAAGGATAATTTCTAAAAATATAAATCTTGCATAATAACAAAAGAATGTCCTGAAGATGGTGAGCATTTTTAAAGCATTAAGATATACACATTTAGGCCCTCCCTGGTGGTGCAGCGGGTTAAAGCACAGCACTGAGAATCTAAAGCCGCTTCCGCATGAGTTCGATTCCCGCCTGCCCCGGAGGTGACCACATGGCTTGGCAGACCTCTCCTGACCTGCCCGCTGCTCCCCTCAGCAGTGTACTTCGTAGATCTACCTGTTCTGCTCCCCGCTCTGTCTCTGGTGAAGCCTCTCGCCACCCCTGAGCCTCTGGCCTGTACCCCAGTTCTGTATGAACAAATAAATAAATCTTTAAAAAAAAAAAAAGATATATACATTTATATTTCTGACGAACTAATTTACATACCAAAAAGTAAAGTCCAAGAGCTCATCTCATCATATTGTACCACCTTAAACAATTTCAATCCTTAATTTACAAAAAGAAAAAAAAAAGATCTAAGGTATCTTATTTGATTTGCTCATTAACAAGGATTATCTTTTCTTAATTTCATTAGCCATTTAAGGTTCCTCTTTGTTCAAGTCACTAGTACTCTGCCCTTTTCCACTGTAGATACTTGTGGATTATCATAAAGATATATGCATGTTTACATGTGTTCTGCTTTGCTACTTATCTTTGGGCTTGATTATTATATTTTAAAAATCAGGAAACATTTACATTTTATGCAGTGAAATTTGAAATATTTTCTTTTGTAATTTTTGGCCGTTAGCTTTTAAGTCGATAAAACCATAATTTATATTCATAAGTTTGTTTCAAGCCATTCTATCCTCCTTATCCTTCTCTAACTACTCTTCTTGTTCCTCTTCCTTCCTCTCCTTTCATTTATATACTCATTACATTTATATCTAATCCACCTGTTTTGTTTTTTTTTTGGAGTGATTAACATACAGTGGTATGATTCAGAGTCAGGATATGATTCAGACATATTGAGTGACTTCCTGCACTGATTCCTTTCTCTTGATTTGTCATGCAGTGTTACTATGATATATCAAATTCTTCCAGATGGCTGTGGGTTCCCAGCTTTGTGATACGTCTAGTATTGTTTTCCTAGGTCAGCACCGCTGTTCCTTTACAAAATTTATTAAAATAGTGCTTTAACATGTAGTAGTAGAAGTTTTCTCATCACTCCTTTTTTGAAGTAGAATTAACTGTCAATAATGTGCAAGCTAACTCCTCCATTTTTTCATGTCATGCTAAATTTTTTTATTTTTATTAAGTACTAAATAAAGACTATCTTTATTTTTGACATTTCTCTGATAAGTCTACTGAAATAAATCCACGTATTTAGGAAGGGTGGAAGAATGGTAATAAATTTAAGTTTCTACTATATGAGTTTTTTCAGATTTATTAAAAATTTTATTAATGGTTTGTTTTTATAAACTGGATCAAGAATTTTTCCTCTGACCCATTATACCATCTTACTATGTTTCTAAACCATCTTTAAAAACTCAAAAACAATTCTCTTAATAATGTTTTCTTTGGCGCACAAAGGTATTCTTTTGGTACACATGTCCTATTTTTTTTGTTTCATTTCCAAGTCATTCCAAGTGATAATTCATCACTCAATTTTATACTTGAAAATTCTTATTTAATAAAAGACACATGGTAGACAATACTACAAACTCCATTGACTGAAAACACTTGGGATTTTCTTTGTTGTTTTTAAGAGAAAGCAATTTTGATTTAAGCTGTTATTATAGCAAAAGGACTCAGATGAAAGTAATAGTAGAGAGTTCACCAATGAAAATTTAGTTGTCTTAAAGTTTTATGTGATGCATCTTGGAAGTTCCAGAAGAAACAATAAGAGTATATATAGATTTTTTTTAAAAAAAAAAAGACCAAATCTAAAGTGATATTTTGTCCAAATAAGAGCAACAGTGTGCCTTCGGACCATAGAAAGAAATAAAAATTTCCAAATTGATTGAAAACTCTCTACTAATTGCCATCATAGATATTGCTTGTTTCCTCCACTAAGAGCACTTTTTTGATGGACAGTGATCCCTGCAAGTTAACATTATCTTAGAATAATTTCTAGTAGGTGTCTATTCTAAAGTTCAAGACCTATGGCTCAGCATATGTTGTCATTTCACTTTGCTCCACTGGTGTGAGTGTTTATTCACTGCTTGCTTTGACTCTGTAATTTCCATGATGACTCATTCTGACACTATGTCAAACTATAGACTTCTATCTCTATTTAACTGTAAAGGTGAATCTTAACTTGAACAAGTCAGGTGTCATGTGATATTTCCAAACATAAAATATCTGTTGAGCGGATCAGGAAGAGGTGGTATATTTTACACAGTGGGATACTACTGAGCTATAAAAAAAAAAAAAAAAAAGGATCAACTCTTGTCATTCAGCCACATGGATGTAACTGAAAGGTAACTGAAAGATGAGATATAATAAATCCATAAAGAATCATCGGTTATTAAAAATTAATTCATGTTAGGCCCTCCCTGGTGGCGCAGCAGGGTAAAGCATAGCACTAAGAAGCTAAAGCCACTTCAGCATGAGTTCGATTCCCGCCTGCCCAGGAGGAGATCCACATGGTGTGGCAGACCTCTCCTGACTGCCCGCTGCTCCCCTCAGCAGTGTACTTTGTCGATCTGCCTGTTCTGTACCCCGCTCTGTCTCTGGTGAATCCTCTCACCCTCCACATCTCTGGCCTGTACCCCGGTTCCATATGAATAAATAAATAAATCTTTAAAAAAATTAATTCATGTTTCTTAATTCCTAAAAAATTAAGTACTTTGTTCATTTACAAACATTTATATATCTTTTTCTTTCTTTTTTTATGAATTGAACTCATGTCAGCCCTCACAGACATAGGTTATGCCCCAAGTTTTCATCACACCCACCCTAAAATAATGCCAGGCCAGGGGCTGGTAGGAATATTGACTGGCCCATTCCTTACGGAAAATAACATGAAGATTCTTCAATACATTCAAAAGAGATCTACCATGTGATCCAGCAATTCTACTCCTTGGTATTTACCCAAAGAATTTAAAAGCACTTATTTGGGCCCTCCCTGGTGGCACAGTGGGTTAAAGCACAGCACTAAGAAGCTAAAGCCACTTCAGCATGAGTTCAATCCCAACCCTGGAGGTGACCCACATGGTGCAGCAGACCTCTCCTGACCTGTCTGCTGCTCCCCTCAGCAGTGTTCTTCATCGGTCAGACTGTTCTGCTCCCCACTCTGTCTCTGGTGAAGCCTCTCACCGCCTCTACACCTCTGACCAGTACCCCAGTTCTCTATGCATAAATAAATCTTAAAAAAAAAAAAATACTAACTTGAAGAGATATATGCTCTTCTCTGGTCATTGCACACTGTGACAGAAAAACTGAGGCTACCAGAGCAGAGGACAGCTGTGGGAACAAAGGGGCAGAGGCCCGCTTTTCTATGGTAAAAGGCTCTGGGTACTTTGGCAGTGGGTGTGGTGTGGAAACTTACATGTGGGTAGGTGTGAATCTGTTCCCCTAAATTATAATGTAAGCCAATGTTACCACAGTAAAAATAAATAAATTATAATAACTGCAGTGTTGGAAATTAAATAATAGAAGTTTCAATTCAAAATATTACCCTTACTGGGGAAGTAGATATCAAAATATTTCTCTTTGTTCTGAGCTAAATATGCAAAAAATATAAGCATCCTGTAACTTTTAAATGATATGTCACAGTTTCACTCCTGAGAGATCATGCATTTACATAAAGCAGAGAGTAGTGAGACATTTTATCCTTGAAACTAAAAACATTAAAGTCAAAGAAAGTTGGACCAGAGCAACATATAAGAATTTATACAACACAGAAAATGTCCAATCTTTATGCACTCACTTGAAAGACTATTGAAAGGGAAAATGTTGAACAGTACCTCATGAAGTTTATATTGTAAAATAAAGTCTAACTTAGACTCGAAAAATGTCATATAGAGTTGTCACCTGAGAAGGAGTTTCATTGCAAATCAGCAGCGTTCTCCCCATGCATTGGCCCTTTCTACTATCAAAATGGAGTTTACATATGAAGAGAGATCAAGGTTAACATGTCCACGACTTTCTCCTGCTATCTCACACCTGCTATCTTTGCGAATTTGGAAACGTTTTTCTGGCTGTTTACATGTAGCACATATATTTTTATATATGTTTATTTATTTATATGTATACATATAAACATTTCTTTAACTGAGCTATGTGTTATAATTAAAATGACTAGAGAATTTATTTTCATTAGTAAAAATTTACTTACCTAGCAACAAGCATATTAACTAAGGCTTCTCTTTTGTTTGCCTATGACAGGGAGTCTTAAAAATGACTGAGGCATAATAGCACCCTTAATTTTATTTAGGAAGAATCAAAGTAATGTGAATTAATTATGATTATTATTTAGTTAGAGGTTCACAAGGAATGCTCTCATACCAGATATTCCATGCCCAAATATCGTGTCATAAATCTTCCTCACTATTATTAAAGTAGTATATATTGACGAGGTCACTGTTCAATTGTGAGTATGTTACCTGGAAGTAAAATACACAATGCCATCTGCATCTCATGTTACATTCACACAAACCACTTCCTTCTATCAGCCACCTGCATTACTTTACAGAGCTGTGCTCAGGTCACACATGCTTTTATTATAGGCTGGGATCAAAGAAGAGCCATAAAACAGAATTTGTTAGGTCTGGTGATTTTAAATGGAACGTCTAAAGAGCCCTGAATTCATGATAGGTTTGCTAAGGATTCAGGCTGAAACTGGGATTTTAAAAAAGAAGTAAGATCTACCAAAGAGCAGGAAAAGTGTAAAACAAAACAAACAAAATCTTGGCCCACTTCACAATACTGGAGCTGCAAAGGAGTTTTCATAGAACAAAGAAGCAATTTGGGAAGACAGTGAAATGCAGAGTGCCTAAAATTTAAGAACTCATACCTTACAGCAGAGAAAGGGAGAAGGAGGAGAAGGATGCCTTTTTATTCTCCCACTAGACAGTGGATTTTGTGTCTTTCCCAATCACCCAGCCGCCAGAATTTCAGCCTGTAGTCAAGTAATATACATCACTGTTTTTAGATCATTAATGTTACTGCCACTGGCACAGTAAAGCAATCGTAATGTTGAGGTAAAGCATGAGTAAGCATTTGAGAGGAAAGAACTAATTCCAAAAAAAATTATTATCAGCTTAGAAATAAAACAACATTGGAAATCACCAAAACTATTAATTTTTGCACAACAGGTAATAATTGATGTCATATATATTCTGCAGATTTTATATGCAACCCACCTGTGAGTAAATGTGTTTCCTTATAGTTTTAAGTTAATACAAATTGTAAATGGTCTTAATATGTTTAAGCAAGCGCCCTTCAAGGAAAGATTCCTAATATTTATTAAAAACTTGGTCATGCTTGGAATGCCAAATAAAATGAAATCATTGCTGAAAACATTTAAACGTGATTCAGTAAATCATTACAACCTGTCATCGACAATAAGTTTGGGAATTAATTATATTGAGTAGATCAAAATACTATTTCTTATTTGAAAAATATACTAAAAACATTTAAAAAATGAATACCGGATATGTTATTGACATGTTTTATAAGCAATCCTTTTATGTGGATATGTGAATCTTTCTGGTTATGCACACTAACTTATCAGTTTTCTGTATCAGTGCTAAAATGTAATGAAAGACACATGGGTGATTTTAAATTTCTAATTGCCACATTAAAAAAGCAAAAACAGTTTGTATTAATTTTAATATATGTTATTTAAATCAATTTAGCCAAGAATTATCATGTGTTGTGTAATCAATATAAAAATTGTGAATGAAATATATCAGTCTTTTATTTATACCAGGTCCTTAAAATCTAGTGTTTATCTTTTGCTTTCAGCACATCTCAAAAGAACTAGCCACATCCTAAAGCCACGTAGTCACAGGAAGCTAGTGGCTGCAGTATGGGGCAGAACAAGTCTAAATCATAATCATTGTTCATTTCAACTTCAATATGATTCATTGTCTGTCCTAAAAGCTTTATAGATTTAACTTCCTTGGAGTCTGTATTTTTTTGCATCACTCGCTGCTTATAAATGCTGATCCCAGTAATATATCTATATGTGAATGAGAGGAATAATTGAGTCATTTAACCAACAGTGCCAGGAAATTACTTCAAGTGTACTGACTGTTAAAATTGCTTTTAATGGCATAACACACTGATGATATTTCTCAGTTTTGTACTCTTTTAGGTGATTTAGAGATAGTAGTGACTTTTCTTAAGCACTGGTTGAAGCTTCCACTTTATATGTTAGTACAAAAATCATAGACCTCAGTAATAATGAAAAACATTATTTACCAACTTAGATAATTTTTAAAAGTTATGATTTCTGCCCTCATGGAACTAACAGAATAATAGGTCATAATATTAAGTGTATTATAAGTATTGACCTTGAATGTATTTTTATAGGCTATATGCATCAATATTGAAAATAATGTAATAAACTACCCATATTAAAACATTACTGTCAAAAAGACTTTACAATATAATTATTAAGCACAAAAAAAATTTTGAAGGAACAATTCCTTGGACCCATTAGTAAGAATCCACACTAAATGCGGATGCAATTCATGAGCTGCCCTATTCTGGCAAAGGCAAAAGGCACTTAAGAAACTTGTGACGGACCCCAGAAACAGCAGATCAATCACACACACACACACACACACACACACACACGGTTAGAGTTTCATGAAACAAGGACATTACCACTTAATTGATATATAGTTGGATGATAAACCCTGTATGTAGTGCCTTATAAAATTTAGATGGCAGTTAGAAATATTTGCTAAAATAAATGAATGGTGGTCATCTGCAAACACCTGCTTTTTGTACAGCCCTAAAAGTAACATATGGTTTAGGATGCAAAATTAAATGCTGAGGTATTCTGGAATGTCAGGGAAAATATATTTTGTTTCCTCACTCTCTTGGGAGTAGCAGTCTATATTTAAGTGTGTTTTTGTTCAATGACACTATGTATAAATTATATATTACCTCTAGTACAATACTGTTTTGGAAAGATTTGATATCTTTTCAGGAATTAAGATTTCCAGTTAGAGTGTAGCTAACATGTAACTGTGGGGTTGATGTATCTACATGGTTGTGGGTAACACTGTGAGAAATTACCACTTTAAAAAAAGGTGAGGAGCCCTCCCTGGTGGCACAGCAGGTTAAAGCACAGCATTAAGAAGTTAAAGCCACGTCAGCATGAGTTTGATACCTGCCAGGGAGGTGACCTACTTGGCCCGGCAGACCTCTCCTGACTGCCCGCTGCTCCCCTCAGCAGTGTACTTCGTCAATCAGCCTGTTCTGCTCCCCACTCTGTCTCTGGTGAATCCTCTCACCGCCCCTGCACCTCTGGCCTATACCCCAGTTCTGTATGCATAATATAAATAAATCTTTAAAAAAAAAAAAAAAGGTGAGAATTTTTTTTTAATTTTTTGTTAAAGATTTATTTATTTATTTGTACAGAACTGGGGTACAGGCCAGAGATGCGGAGGGTGAGAGGATTCACCAGAGACAGAGCGGGATACAGAACAGGCAGATCAACAAAGTACACTGCTGAGGGGAGCAGCAGGCGGGTCAGGAGAGGTCTGCCGCGCCATGTAGATTTCCTCCGGGGCAGGCAGGGATCGAACTCATGCGGAGGTGGCTTTAGCTTCTTAGTACTGTGTTTTAACCCTCTGCGCCACCAGGGAGGGCCCAATGTGAAACTTTTAAAAGAAAAATGAACAATAAAACTCTGTGTGTGTTATGTATGTGATTCCATGACTTGGGTTACTTATGGCCGCAGGTCTTGCAGCTATATCTGCTAATATAAGTAATTTTTAGAAATGTTATGACTAGTTCATTTTTTCTAGAATGGAAAATCTTATATATATAAGAATCTTTATTTTAGCAATTTTGAAATGTGTTTTTTTTAATCTGTCTATTTATACTTATAGAACCGGGGTACAGGCCAGAAGTGTGGTGGGTGAAAGGATTCACCAGAGACAGAGTGGGGAGCAGAACAGGCAGATGGGCAAAATATACTGCCACCCCAGGCGGGTCAGAAGAGATCTGCCATGGCCCTGTGAGTCAGCTCCCTGGCTGGGGTTAGAACTCGTGCTGTAGTGGCTTCGGAGAGCTTCATAATGTAGTGCTTTAACCTGATGACCCACCAGGGAGAGCCCAGCTCTTAACTGTGTTTTTACAAGCTTTTCTAAAGGTATCAGTTTTCCTTTCAAAGCAAGATCAGATTTGCACTTTATAACAGAGAAAATGAAGCAAGTTCATGTTCTGTGATCTTTCCAAATAAAACAACACATTCAGTTCTGGCATGAGCTAAGGAAATTCCTAATAACGCTCAATAGATTTTCCCATCCACTCCATTCTAAATAGAAGTGCCCGAATCAGCCCAAACCATGCTTTAATTAGTGTGTAATAATATCTTCACCCAGTCTTATGAAAGAACTTGTTTTCTGATTTTTTTTGAAACATCTAATATTGAATTATCTTTATTTCAATATGATAGTTAAGGAGTAAGGAAACTTTTAATCATGATACATTTATTAATTTCTCTATGCTTTCCTATCATCTATCCTATTAACAATTTCATATTGGTCATATTTATCTCTCCTATGGTTATATAGTTGTTCTAAATAGTAATGTCATTTATTTTTGGGTCAACTTGGATATGTTAAGGTTCTCTGTCTTCCAGAAAGGAATATGTCTTCTCCTTCAGTGATATAGGACTCAACATCTCCAATCTTCTCATACTCAGCTTTTCATGCATGAATATATTGACTGGTTTTTAATTGAAGAACTCCATTATGATAATGATGTATGAATCATTGCTTTACGTATTGTTCTGAATGTAATTCTTGTTCTACTTCTCTTTGACAAGATTAAGGTGCTAATTTAAGATTTGGCATGTGCGTGAAATTCCTGCAATCAGTCCAGCTGGAAGAGAAGAAGGAAGAAAAACATAATGCCTATGTGGCTTTAATATTTGGACTTAGAAGATTGCAGAGCCAGACTGAACAGGAGTAATGTAGTTTTGCATGTAGGAAATCCACAGTCTATAAATACTATAGTGATAATGTTATGAACGTTTAGTGACGCAAATACCTTAACCCATAGAAATCTGTGAGCCTGTCAATCTATCAACACATCTCTGCCCTTCCCACAGCATTGGAGTGGATTTCCTCAGATGGGCAGCAGAAAGATTCCTTTGTCATCCCCTCCACATTGATGTTTCTTGCCAGGTAGCAAAGAGCTTCCTCCAGCTGGACCACAGAATGACTGGTAAAATTTAAAGCCCTAATTCCAGTTGTCCTGCAAGGAAAAGGATTATTTTTTTTCTCTCTTTTTCCTCTCTCTCTCTATTCCTGATTATAATTCCAACAGTGACTGCCCATCAAAAGGGAAGAATATTTTTTCTTTCGGTCTTTGAAGATAGGGAACAGATTTTCACTTAGATACTTTTTTCATTAAGTTCTCAACTGAAATATCAGAGGCACTGCAAATATTTCATTTAAAAAATATATCAAAATATTGTATATGAAATCATAGGTTTTATTCTGGTAACAATCACACAAATTGTTAAGGATACTGCATCCTTGACAAGGTCAAATATTAAGAAGAGCTGGATAGTTCCTGAAGGACTATTTTCACCTGTAGCTAAAGGATGTGCTCCTGAGCAGGTAGTGATGCCAAGATTTCTGTGTTCGTTGAGCATGTCTTACTTTAATATCTGCAGAGTTCCATGGTGCAGGCACTCCTGGTTTTATCTCCTGAACCAGAAGCCTCCAATTTCCAATGCTGGATACCATCGTACCTTCATGGGGAAGGAGGAGTAGGAAGAGGCAAAAATCTCACAAAACTCTTTCCTTCCTGAGAATACCACCAAAGAAATGAGGCTCACAGCATGGGTGTTTTCTGTCCAGGTGAGGACATGAAATAGGAGAAAAGGTGGCACAGTAGCTCACAGAACACTGTGGTTTATAAGCTGAGAATGGCACTTGTAACCTGACATAACTGGAATCTGACCTCAGTTTTGACATTTTCAAGTGTCAGTTTATTTAATTTGCCTCATCCACAAGAGTGGGGGATATTACCATTCTTGAACAGCTATTTACATCTTATCTTTTTTTTTAATGGTGGGGATGATATGATAAAATTGCATATATAAAATCTTTAGTGAGGTTAACGGTGTCCTCCCCATTACAAAGTCATGCCCACCCATTATCTCAGAAACCAATCTTATTTAGAAATAAGGTGTTTGCAGATGTACTTAAGGTAAGGATTGAGGGTGAGCCCTAAATCCAATGAAAATATCCTCTGGCCCTCCCTGGTGGCACAACAGGTTAGGAGGCAACAGTGAAAGCTGGCTGCAGCCACTTCAGTGCAAGTTTGACCCCAGGCCTGGAGCTGACCCACATGGCGCAGTAGACCTCTCCTGACCCGCCCACTGCTCCCCTCAGTAGTGTACTTTGTTCATCTGCCTGTTCTGCTCCCCACTCTGTCTCTGGTGAATCCTCTCACCATCCCTGTACCTCTGGCCTATACCTCAGTTCTATATACATAAATAAATCTTCAAAATGAAAAGAAAATATCCTTCTAAGAAACAGGAAAAGACACTCAGAGACGAAGAAAAGGTCATCCGAAGACAGGCAGTGAATGCATGACACTGCTACAAACCAAGGAAAACCAGCGGCTCCCAGAAATTCTGAGACAAGGAGGACCTCTCAACCCCCAAAGGACTTCAGAGATGAGTCTGCTGCCATCTCTATTTCAGATTCTAGCTAGAACTGTGAGGAGATATCTTTCTGTTGTTTCACACTTTGTGGTGAATTGTTAGATTAGCCTTAGGAAATTAATACAACCAGCACTCCCTGGTGGCCCAATGGGTTAGGGCACAGCACTGCAAGCCAGCTGCAGCCGCTTTAGTGTGAGTTGGCTTCCCGGTCCCAGAGGTGATCCACATGGCATGGCAGACCTCTCCTGTCTCACCCGCTGCTCCCCTCAGCAGTGTACTTTGTCAATTTGTCTGGTCTGCTCCTCATTCTGTCTCTGGTGAAGCCTCTCACTGCCCCTGCACCACTGACCTATACCCCAGCTCTGTATGCAGAAATAAATAAATCTTTAAAAAGAAAAGAAAAATTAACACAACCAGCACACCGTAATTGTTTAATTATTTTTATATAAATCTCAGACTTTTTCACTGTGTCTTCTCAAAATTGACAAAAATAAGCAGAAACATACAGAACTTTCTTGCATTTGGCAATTTAAGAAACATAACTAGGAGAAAGCTTTCCTAATGGCTTGTTCACTGAATTGATTATAGTTCTTTCAAAGATTTCCCATCTATCTTCTCCTGACTTTTGGTTTTACTTGCTCCTCTCTTCTATTGCTAATAATTCTTTTTCCATCATAGATGGGTGCTTGCTACCAAAGATTGGATTAAACATGTAACAGAGGACTCTCCATAAAAAGAGGAGGTCCTGGGTTTCCTGCCCCACCTAATGAGAAGTGGGGCTGAGCAATCCGTGAAGCTATAGAAGAATTGAAGGAGACACTGGGAGCAAAGGACATGTGAAGAAAAATTGCACACTTATATCTTGGCTTTGTACTTGCACCAGGAAAAAGAAAAACATTGGGTAGTTTCACATATAGGAGGAATGTAGGGAAACCAAATAAGGTATTTGGGGAAATAATAACAAACAAGAGCAAAATTAACAGGCAATTATAAAGCTGTGACATTCTGCAGGGGAAAGGGAGGGAAGAGTGGTCCAAACAGGAGAAGGAAGCGCACAAGGGACTCTGGTGATGATGCAGGGTGAATTGGTGGTGGGAATTCTATGGGGACTACACCTGAGGAGAAGGCCTACATTGCACAAAATGAACAATGATGTAAAGTATAAATACTTATATTTGCAAAAATGATCACCATTGCAGCTGTTTTCTGATAAAACATCATGTTTCCAGACAAAATAGAATAATTTATTAAATGACAAATATGCTAAAACTTTGAGCATTAGTAAGACCTAAATATTGAAATATTGAAAGGAAGAAAAAAGAATTTAGATAACTGCACTAGCATTTCAGTATTAGCCAAGACAATGTTTTGTTTTGTTTTGTTTTTTACTCTTGAGAAATAATAATTCACTTCCTATGCTTTATTACTTGCTATTTGGAAAGTTGTACATTTTCCAGAGAACTTCTCATTTTGTATTAATTTGAGAGTAATGTCAAGAAAATCTCTCTCTAATTGAGCTTTTTGTGTGTGTGTGTGTGAACTATTCAAAGCTCCCTTCTCTCTGGGTCCTGTACTTCCTCACTTCTGTTCTGCTCCCTGCCAAAAACACAGCTCCTGTGATTTCAACTTCTTTAAGCCAAAACACACAAGAAAATTAAAGTCTTATCCAAATTCTGCTTAAGTATTCCTAATATTTACATTAAAAGACATGAAAAGGTCAAAC
Organism: Condylura cristata; assembly: GCF_000260355.1. Taxonomy (NCBI): domain Eukaryota; kingdom Metazoa; phylum Chordata; class Mammalia; order Eulipotyphla; family Talpidae; genus Condylura; species Condylura cristata. Next base: position 11,904,244 of record NW_004567131.1, read on the forward strand.
ATACTCTTAGATGAGTGTATATGAATTGTTAAGAAATTATTTCATATTAAATTATTTTCCTTGAATTACATAGAATCTTCAGAAATGAGTTAAAGATGTTTATATCCACTATAGTTTGTTAAATGTGTTTGCATAAATCTTCCTCTTAGTGACATGGTTACTCTGAGAAAATAAACATAGGACTTGAATTGTTAAATGTTGTTCCAACAAGTAACATACCTTATTTTAAACATAACCATATTTTTGAACAGCTACTTTATACTGCAAAGCTACTGGTTAAAAAAAAAAAAGTCTGAACTAAAAGGCATTTTCGACCAAATGAGTTGAAAATATTTTAAAACAACAACAAAAGATCTTTTAGAATAATAATTACAAAAGAAAATCCCTCGAGAGGGAGAAGCTATCAGAATGAATGGAATTAGTTTTCTTTTTCTTTTTTTTTTATACAAGTATCTAGATTTCAGCAATAGTCATATAATACTACTAAATTTTATTGCCTGGTTTAGAACTTTTATTTTTAGCAGAAACTGCAAAATTCAACAGGAGGATTTCATATTTCTGTCATAAAATATACAAAATATAAAGAAATGGAGAGCATCAACTTCTGTTTTCTAAACATTTGAAAATAAACTTTATTATTTCTCTATTACTAAGAAATAAGACCAATCTACCCCTTACATTTTAAAAATTCATATATTTAATCCAGAGTTGATCATGGTATTCTAACTTCAAAATAAATTTTTTTTTAAGATTTATTTATTTGTGCATACAGAACTGGGGTACAGGCCAGAGGCTCAGGGGAGGTGAGAGGCTGCACCAGAGACAGAGTGGGGAGCAGAACAGGCAGATCGACGAAGTACACTGCTGAGGGGAGCAGTGGGCTGGTCAGGAGAGGTCTGCCGTGCCATGTGGTCACCTCCGGGGCAGGCGGGAATCGAACTCATGCGGAACTGGCTTAAGCTTCTCAATGCTGTGCTTTAACCCGCTGAGCCACCAGGGAGGGCCCTCAAAATAAATTTTAAAATACTTTGTGGTTAAAACAAATTATCTTCCTTTAAAAAAAAAAAAACATTGTTTTTAATTAAACCTACTCCATATCCTCCTTTACCAAAATCACTCTGTCTTAAAAAGAGATTAAAAGAGTGAGGACAGGCCCTCCCTGGTGGCGCAGTGGGTTAAAGCACAGCACAAAGAAGTTTAAGGCACTTCCGATGAGTTTGATTCCCGCCTGCCCTGGAGGTGACCACATGGCGTGGCAGACCTCTCCTGACCCGCCGGCTGTTCCCCTCAGCAGTGTACTTCATCAATCTGCCTGTTCTGCTCCCCGCTTCTGTCTCTGGTGAATCCTCTCACCCTCTGCATCTCTGGCCTATACCCCAGTTCTGTACGAATAAATAAATAAATAAATCTTAAAAAAAAAAAAAAAAAGGAGTGAGGACAATCTTATTGATCTGTTCACAGATGTTCAACATTTTAGTGCACTGGATCAGCTTTCTCTGAATAATTCATTATTTTCAAATTTCAGGTTCCAAGTTTTCTGATGAGGCAGCTGAGTTGAACAGAAGCAAACACTGAGTTCCCTGTTTACTTTCTTTTGCTGAATGACTATCAAATACAGGAATGCCCATTGTAGTCAATTGGATTTTCAATCTGACCCATCACACTATTCTCCTCCTCACCACACTGCAGTGCAATAAATACACCATGTACTGTCTCTGCCTCATTGTTGTGTGGGATTTAGCTACACGAACTACATTAGCTTATGGAATAGAGCGTGCAAAAATCTTTCAACAATCTTTCAGCATACATGCTTTCTAGCCAACTTTCTTGCCATCATATAAACTGCCATGAAAAACAGTCCCAATAGTGATGATCCTCATAGAGTAAAGAAACACTTGGAGTAACTTTCAACTAAACTGGCATGTTGGGGCCTCTCGTCTGCATTCGGGAGGTCTGCTTAGCCCATGGAGTAGCAGCTGATAGTCCCATGAGACAGAAAAAGATGCTCTTTGTTTTACGCCACTGTGACTTCTTTTATCACTGAAATATTGCAGCAGGAGCTCATTCACCTGCCCCGGGGTTCACAGTGGGCTGGTCCTGACAAAACCCTCACTGTGTCCACATGCTTGTTAGAGTATGGTGACAGGGCATGTCTGCCTGAAGGGCAGGATGCATGATGAATGTTGTCCCTGCTTGTGAAAATATGTATGCGAGAATTTTATATGTGATTTTATTGTACCAAAAGAATCCTTTTTTAATTATTTTTATTATTTATTTTTACACTATTCTTCATTTTGTGCATTTTTCCACCTCAGTTGTAATCCCTATGGGCTTCCCACCACCAATTCACCCATATGCCCCTCCACAGTCCAGTGCACTCTTCTCACCCCAGTTCCGATCCCATTCTCCCTCCAGTATTTTTCTCTTTCTTTCTGGCTTTTTTTCACTAAGCATGATCCCTTCCAGCTCCATCTATGTTGCTGCAAAAGGCATGAGTTTATTTATTTTGATTGCTGAGTACTATTCCACTGTGTATAAGTACCACATCTTTTTACTCCAGTCTTCTATCTTTGGGCATTAGGGTTGATCCCACATCTTCCCTAATGTAAATAGAGCAGCAATAAACATGGGGATGCAGGTGTCCTTTTGAATCAATGTTTTTGTGTCCTACCAAAAGTATCCTAACAGAACAAAATCATCTGTTATCACCATCCATGGGATAGGGGAGTGTGTTTATTTAAAGTAGCAAAAAATCATCCCGTATAAAATAGACAATTTCAAATGTCTATATATAAACATAAATAAGTATATATACTTTATTAGTTAGGGTGAAGGATTAAATTTGCTAAGAATATTTTGGGAGAACTATGTGGCTATGGACATATGCCTGTTATATGATATTATATGCCTGTTTTATGTTATATGCTTGTTTTATCATATTATCCTTAAATGTCCCTGTGACCAATGATATTCATAATCTCCAAATTGAGGAAGTCCTGTTTCTTGAAACCAAGGACTTCTAGAAGCTGAATGTATACAAATATATACATGTCTCCATTCACAATAGCTACCATACCTAACAGTGACCAACAACTAATTGTTTAGAACAGTCTGCAAAAGGAGAAGGGAAAGTTTAGTCACTTCAAAGGTCTATATTGATTCTTCCAATTTCTTTGGCCCAGTTCACAAGATAATAGGTTCAGTGTCATCCCCCAGACAAATATAAACAATAAAATGCAAAGTGAAGAGCATTAAACACCTTGTGAGGGAGGAACTAATATTTTAATTTTGCAGATAAGGAAAATGGTGCTTTGTTTAGGACCACCCCAAAGCCACAGTCTACTAAAGCTCCATCACCAGCTTCATGATGGGCTCAGCTGCAGATACAGGGATCCTCCACCCTTAACTCTTATAGCAAGAGCAAACGCCCCTTTTACATCCCAAATGCATTTGAGGTGCTGGAATTAAAGCCAGTCGTAGACATGTCTTTGCTAGGTATTTCTTCAAAGCTGAAAGCAATGGTCACACCCAGTGCAGAAGCAGGAAGCAGTGTTGGCATCCCCAAAGGCTTATATAAGAGAGTTATATTGGGAGGAAACCTATACTTCAGCTCTTCCACTCTCTATTTTGAGAGGGTCTCATAGACATTTAAATATAAGAGGCAATTATGGGATAAGAGTAATTTCCCTAGGCAGGTGTATATATTTTCTGCTTATTAAAATCAGGAGCAGTCAAAAGAGTTGAATGTAGCCAACAGAGGAGTCACCCTGGTGGGTATGAGAAGAAGCTGTGTATATTTTGCAGAGTGGATAAACTGTTAGTGGTTCAATGATTTTTGAAAACGATTTGCAAAACTGCTGTAGGGGACGGATAAGTAAATGTTGATTGATTCATTGCAGGATGCTGGCTCCCAGCTGAAGTAAATGACTGGAAATGTGCACTCAGAGCTCTATTTCTTGTTCCACACCTAATTTGCTGCTCCTGAGGTAAGCTCTTTCAATTCAACATGCCTCAGATTCCTCCTTATATGGATTTCACCTCATTTGTTAGTATGGTTTAAGCTGGCTGAAGCACAACCTACATCAGAACAAGGTGATATTGGCAAGTGGGTGGGAAAAAATTTGATGAAGAGGTCAAGTGAACATGGTAATAAAGGTTGGGTGAGCATAGCCTGAAATGTTCTGAGTTGCAGATTTATAGCCTTTATTGCTCCCTGAAACCCAGAGTAACGGTGATAGACATAAATGTCTGAGCATCTGTGGGAAGACCTTCCTGTAGGATCAAGGTCTCACTCACCCCGCTGAACCATGAATAAACATTTTCATACTGCGGTACTTTACTTTTATTTTATTAAGAGAAGATCACAAGGGTCAGACTTTAGTATCCTGGTCAGCAGAATCAGATTTCATCACACTGTATCATTATCTACAATCTGCTTCAGGTTTTCAATCATTTATTTCTGTCTTACCCACTTTAAGATAGGAGTGCCTAAATTATCCAAAGTCATCACTTCAAAGAATGTTGAATGAGAATTCTGTATGAGAGGTTATGATGAAGTCAACTCAAAATGAAAATGGTAATGAACAAATACTTAAAATATGCATTTCAGGAATATTAGCTTAAATTTTGATAATGTACAACATGGATGAACCCTGATTCTTGACCACCTTCTGCATAATGATTAGGATGAAAGAGTATGGAGAGTTCTAATTCAAATATCTAGGGTTCCACTTTCATTATTCCTGGCATAATATAGCTTTCCCACCCTCCTTTCCTTGAGCCAGTCTGGGAATTAACACCATTGGGTTGTAACCTGGCCAAAACAAGCCTGTGGAGTTCACACTTAGTTCTGCCCAGACATCTGGGCTCTATGAATGAATTGGCATGTGCTATAGCTAAGTTGTGTTCCTCCAAAATATTGAAGCCCAAACCCTCACAGAAAAGCCGCCCATGAAGAACAGGCATGGCAGTAGGACTGTGGGCAGTAGTTGGACGTCTGGCTCAAGTGGCTTGTTCAGTTCATGGATTCAGAATCTGGGTGATGGGTGGTGGGCATGGATTAGGCCACTACCATATGGCTTCATCCTGATGCTTGGTTCCTATTAACAGAAGCCTGAGTTAAATGTCACAATTAAACAAATTTAGTCTTGCTTCCATAGTTCAGATTAATCGTAGTGGCGAGTGGAATAGTATGTTCATCGAAAAAGTCACCCAATTTTGGGAGAGGCCCTTTTCCATGTAGTTTCTCAGTTCTTGGTACAACTTTCCAGCAAGGGTCCTTCTGACTCTCTTTTCAAGGCATTTGAATTGCAAACACCTGGCATCTGCAGTGTCTTCTTCTAGAGCAAAGGGAAGATACACTTCCTGCCCAGTAGCCAAAGGCAGGGCTGCTCCCCTACAGCATATACATGCTTCCATCTGACATCTTCCTCTCTGTGAGCATTGGAGCCTCAACAGTATTAATCCAATGAATACAATGTTCAAGCTGTACCCCAATTTATAAAGTACTGTGTCTCTAATGTAAGAGTCACATGTCTTGTGTAAGCATCCAAAAAACTGTGGCAGCTGAAATAGTTGTTTCCAAGTTGGGCAAAATCTTAGACCTTACACAGCTCTTGACAGTTCAAATGGAGTGGTGATTGCATGTATGTCTTCAGAGGAGTCACACAGGCTAGAAAGAAAATAAACTTAATGGCCCTCCCTGCTGTTGCTGCGGGTTGGAGTGCTACACTGTGAAGCCAAGCTGTGGCTGCTTCAGTGCGAGTTCTATCCCGCCTCGTAGGTGACCCACATGGTGCAGCAGACCTCTTCTGTCTTGCCAGCTGCTCCCTCAGCAGTATACTTTGCCAATCTGCCTGTTCTGCTCCCCACTCTGTTTCTGGTGAATCCTCTGGCCTCCCCTGTACCTCTGACCTGTACCCCATTTCTGTATGCATAAATAAAATCTTTAAAGAAAAAGAAACTTAAATTAACTATGGGCTTGGAAGGTTTTGGTTGTACATCCTTATAAAAATGTAAAATAACATAATGCATTTAGGTGCTGTGTACATTAGATTCTTCATTCTAAAAGTAAGTTGCTTCACATTCTAAATGAAAAATTACTCTTATCACCCAAAAAGTACAAGGAACTGTTCACAATATGGGAGTAATATTCACATCATAATTTTGTTCGTGTTGCGATGTATTGAACTAATCCAGTAGTCATATTGTTAAAGGGAAGGATGTCCTAAAGGAACTCTGCAGAGTTTCGTGGACTCCACCCCCTACTCCAGCTTTCTGGACTCTACCCCCTACTCTAGTGATTGGAAACTACAACTCCCAGGAGTACCAGGGAGAGAACTGTGAGGACCCAAGGGTGGAGCTAAGCAGGCATTCTGGGACTTTGGGGGATAAATAGGGCGCCATTATCCAACAGCTCTCGCTCGCTAGGGCAACTGCTCTCAGGACCGCGTGACTGGGGGCCATCAGTTTGTTACCAGAGCTCCAAGTCAGCAGAGCTGGTAAGATAATCTAGTTACCTTGTAACTCTCTCTCTTTCCCTGGGTTGTTCCTTTTCCTTTCCCCTTTTGTAAATAAACCCATTATTGACCTTTTTGTGTGTGCCTGCAGTACAACTAAACTTTAAGCACCTGGGTGAGGACTCAGACAGGGAGCCCAGTTCACAATGGAGTGCCCTATAACAATATAGATATTAATAATCCACAGATGGAAGAGAGAATGTGTGTATGTGTGTGTGTGTGTGTATGTGTATTCTGAATGAAGAAAGTTGATAGTAGAGCAGGGGCAGGTCAACAACTCTAGTCACACAGAGACTTTCTTTCCTTTCAGTAATCTCAAATGCAGTTATTCCAACATTTAATAAAATTATTTTGATTCTGAGAGGTCTATTCACCTTATAAATCAATTAGCTTGACTCATGGTTAATCTTCAAGATTAGGATTTGATATCATTCAAGTTACTTAGAACTTTAATCCCCTTCTTTCTTTTCAGTCTTTCTACTTTTTTTCCTTTTTCTTTTCATCATTTTTGCAATAACTTCCTGGGGATCAGCAAAGAAAATTATTTGGCTTATATGCTTCATTAGAAAAGGTTTTAGCACATAAAGGGAATGATTTATTTAATATTTGAAATCTATGCCTGTTTGTATAGTCATTTTTGCTGTTTAACGACATTAAGGAAGTTAATGTCAGCTACTTGATGAAAATGAAATAAATTTAATCCAGGGAGATTCCCCTAGTCATAGAGCTCTTCTAGAAAGCAGTAGAAACTTTAGTTGTCTCATTGTATCTAGTAAGTCAGACCTCCAAAGCCACCCAAATAAAAGCATAATCTTTATAAAGCCAGGGAGCTTTCTATGCAAACACAACTTCATACCATGATTCCTAGACTCTGTACCTATAAAATTATCCTTATAAATTTTCCCTGTTAAGAAATTCTAAACTGACCAACAAACTCCCTTCTTCTGAGGCACTGACTTTGGAAAAGCACAACAGCTAGACCATCTGTGATGACAGAACTTTCACCCACATGTCTACAGCAGTCAGCTCAGAAGCCAAATCAACAACCTCTACAGCAATAGGCCCCAACTGGTCAATAACCCTTAGCTTCCCCCATTCCCTCTCCTCCCCTTCATTCTACTCAGGTCCAACCGCGGAAAGCCAGTTATTCCCTTATAAGCCACACAGAGATCCTGCACCCCTGTTCCTAGTTGACAGCCCTCAGCTCCCCCAGACAGACAGCTTCTGTCCAGGTCCACATGAAGCCCCCTTTTTGTCCTCAAGGAAGCTGCCAATTGTCCTGCCTGCCTTGTGAAATAGAATTTCACAAAATGTTATGGTGACTATCTTCCTTGCTCTGATGAGCTCAGAATAAACACCCTTTGTTTGTCTCATCTGGGTGATCTTCATTTATCTCCATGTAAGTAACAGGGAGAGTCTACAAATGACTAGTCATTCTATAATAAATCCTTCTACAACTGAACTGTAAAAATAATATAAGTAGGTTTGTTTCCAGTTAGTTCGTATATTTGTATTGCCACTAAAAAGCACAAAAGTAAAGACTAAAAATGACACGAGAGCCAATAGAGTAAATACTGACACGCTGTCTCAACCCCACCACAGGTGGGTGCTTCCCTCCAGCTCTTTTGTAGAGGCTTACAGCTGATTCCCATCATGGGAAAAGTGTGATGGCAAGTTTTACTTGTTCTATGCTTGTAGTGTTTTAATTAGTAGACTCCACCGCTGTGCAGGTTCAATGCTGAAATCCAAAATGCAGTTGAAAAAGACTTTTCATAGCTCCTTTAGTGAGAACCGACCTAAGTCAAGAGGAACCTATTGATAGCCCTATTCCCACCATAGCCCTATTCCCACCAGCTTGTGTGGGTAGTCATCCATTTCCTGTAGAATCCTTGGTGGGTTTGATTACTGGAAGCTGTCCCAGAGCTTGCTGGGAACTTTATACAAGGCACAGCATTTGCCACAGGTTTCCTTTTTAAAATCCAAAAATAAAGGGCCCTCCCTGGTGGTGCAGTGGGTTAAAGAGCAGGGTTAAAGAGCAGCACTATGAAGCTATTTGCAGCCACTGCAGCACAAGTTCATTACCCAGCCAGTGAGATGACCCATGTGGCACAGCTGACCTCTCCTGTCTTGCCTGCTTCTCCCCTCAGCAGTGTATTTCAGTAGATCTGCCTGTGCTGCTCCCCACTCTGTCTCTGATGAATCCTCTCAGCTCCTCATACTTCTGACCTGTACACCAATTCTTATATGCATAAATAAATAAATTTTTTTTTAAATCCAAAAAAGAAAAGAAAGCTGAATTTAGAAGCTCATAAAACCAAGTGTGTCTTGCAGACAGCCTTGGGGTACCTAAAGGACACTAGTAAATGACCATCCAGATGTGCCCAAGCCAGGCCATATAGACAGATACCACATGCACACCTGGGAAGGAACTCAGCTCTCATTCAGTCAGATTTTCCCCATGTTTACAAGGTACATAATAGATTTGAAAATTTGGAAAATTTTTATCAATGATAGATATTGTATCAGGGCACACCACACTGATAAAGAAATGGGAGTCATGCAGCAGGCTACATAATGCAGGATGCTGCTCAAGAGCAAGGTCCTGGCCTTTTTATTGATAAACTATTCATACAGCATTGGTCAAATGGGGAAGCAGAAAAGGAGACGGGGAAGTTGAAGAATCATGGGAAGGGTGGAACTGCACTTCTCATCTGCTGATAGGTGAGTATCATAGATCAAGCCTTGACTCCCCAGTCAGGATTTCAATCTTACCAACAAGGCAGTCCACTGACCAGCTTCTGGATCCTTCTCTATACATCAATCAATAGCCCCCAACCAACCCCTCCCCCCCGGGTTCCCGTCATACCTTGTGATGTTTAAGTCAGAAGTCAGTTTATGCATCTGTCATCAGCCCCCTGGCATTCCAGGTCAAACCTCTTGATCTTCCCAGGGAGATCCAGCATTGAGCTCTCAATTGATTTGAAAGTTACCTTGTTGGGTTGGGCTCCTATGACCTGGTAGTTTTGACCTTGCTTTGGGAATACAGAATTGTAGGTAGCAAAATGGAGGCAAGATAGGCCGTTTAGGATTAGCAGACCCACAGACAGATACTAAAAGAAAGAAAATGGTAATAATTCATAGGTTATACTGACTAATGTTTTCTCATAATTGTTAATAGATTCAAATTATTCAAATTGGCTCACATTATGAAAGTCACTGGTAGACTCTACTTGTTCAAGCATCTATTCAAGTAAAAAAAGAAAAGAAAAATGCTTGGCCCTCCCTGATGACGCTGCCGGTTAAAGTACAGCACTAAGAAGCTAAAGCCACTTCCGCATAAGTTCGATCCCCACCTGCCCCAGAGGTAAGCCACGTGGCATGGCAGACCTCTCCCAACCTCTCACTGTTCCCCTCAGCAGTGTACTTCGTCAGTCTGCCTGTTCTGCTCCCCACTCTGTCCTTGGTGAATCCTCTCACCCTCCGCATCTCTGGCCTGTACCCCAGTTCTGTATGAATAAATAAATCTTGAAGAAAAAAAAAAAGAAAGAAAGAAAAATCCTCAATTAAACAGTGTCCAAAGGAAAACACGTGATATGCAAGATTTAAATTTAAATTTACATATGTACCTAAATTTTTAGTGTTTTTAAATATTAAGACCATTTTGCCAGCTTTTTGCTCAGGATATTTTCCAAAGAAGTAAGCAGTGAGGAGTCCTATGTCACCAAAGAGGTCATTTCCAATTCAAATAGGTAGTAAGATTAAAATTCTTTTACCAAATTTTCCCATATTGCTGTTCAATAGTTCTACAGAGTAATTCTTAATAGAGTTTGCACAATAAAATCAGTTTCCTTGCTTCCTTTATTTGAAATAGAATGGTAAAATCACCAAATGATAAACCAGAAGTTTCCAGGAAAAAAAGGTCTGATGAAGCCATTTATGAGTAAGCGAAGGTCTAGACTTTCAAATTTTAGCTAAAGTTCCCTGTGCTCAAAAATAACATATGCTGAAAATTGCCTGCCCATCTTGCTGCATTCTAATGCCTTTTTTTAAGTCCCAAGCTGTTAGTACAACTTGTAATAAATGACAGTTATAACAAGTTATTTGAACTAAGCAATGGGTATAGCGCTTGCTCATTTGTACTCTAAACTAAGTACCCCAACTGAGAGCTTTTGTCAAATTGAAATGTAGGTAAATATTTAACGACCTGGGCAATTTATTGTCTAGACATTTTCAAAAGAAAGCCATATTTTTAAATAATATTTTAAAGAATTCTGTAAAACAACTGATTTTTCATTAGACATGTAATTGAAGTTTTGTTTCCCTGATATTCTATAATTGCAACATAATATACTGAAATTTATTTTACTTTTAAACTACTCTGTCAATTTAGTGTTTCCCACTGATACAAGGGAACAGTGAATGAATCTTAATAGGCAACTTGGTTTCCCAGAAGTTTTATCTTTTAGCACCTTTTCAACAAAACTTCTATTATTTTCTATTAGAAATCATTTATTGCTCTTCAGTTGTCCAGCTGTTTAACAACATGAACAAGAAGAAATTATGTAAACTACAAAATAAATTTTTAATTGTTTTTAAATCCATGTCCTATCAATGTTTCATTTTCAGATAAGGAGATTATTTGAGATGCATTATGCCCTTTTTATTTTTTAATTTTTTTTTAAGATCTATGCATACAGAACTGGGGTACAGGCCAGAAATGCAGGGGATGAGAGGATTCACCAGAGACAGAGTGGGGAGCAGAACAGTCTGATTGAATCACATAGCTGAGGGGAGCAGTGGACAAGATAGGAAAGGTCTCCTGCACCATATGGGTCAGCTACCTGGCCCGGGATGGAACTCATGCCAGAGTGGCTGTGACTAGGTTCTGCTGTGTTTTAACCTGTTGCATCACCAGGGAGTGCTGCATTGTGTCTTTTTTAACTCAAGCTTCCATTACCCTTTTTTTTTTTAAAGATTTATTTATTTGTGCATACAGAACTGGGGTACAGGCCAGAGGCTCAGGGGCGGCGACAGGCTTCACCAGAGACAGAGTGGGGAGCAGAACAGGCAGATCGACGAAGTACACTGCTGAGGGGAGCAGCGGGCGGGTCAGGAGAGGTCTGCCACGCCATGTGGTCACCTCCAGGGCAGGCGGGAATCGAACTCATGTGGAAGCGGCTTTAGATTCTCAGTGCAGTGCTTTAACCCGCTGCGCCACCAGGGAGGGCCCCATTACCCTTTTTTTTCTGGAATATAAGAATAAAGCTTATATCAGCCGCTGATTTTTGAATAGTACAATACATTCTCATCAGCATTCTGGCAACAGAATAGAGGCTATGTCTCTTTAGTCATTGCTGTTTGTATGATATTTGTTGTATGATATTTCTGTCAGAAATATCTCCCCAATGTAGATATTTACCTTCTATTGCAGAAACAATCAGAGGCTGGAGCAGAAGCACTTGGTGCAAAGATATTGTTGGGCGTTGGCTGGAAACAAGATGCATTTAAAATGATACAACAAATGTTTTCCCTAAAATCACCATTTCTTTGAAAAGACAGTGTTCTTGAAAGAGAAGTGAAGTTTCTGTTGATAAATTCCACTAAAAACAACTCATGACTTCAATAAGTCCCTACCCCCAAATTTTGATTAGTGGGTTGAAAATGGCACTTGACTGAGGAGCAAAGTTGCTGTATCAGTGGGCTCAGTGAAGTGACAGGAATTCTCATCTAGACCCCACCTACCCAGTTGGTGGCTTAAGTTTGAACTATGAAACTCAACAGGCTCATCTTAAACAACGGAATTGAATCAGAGTTCTCAAGGCTTCCTTCTAGTTCAAAAAGTCAGCTATAAAGGGAAAAGCCCTGTCATTATTCTCATACAATCATTACAACTTCTATGATTAGTTATGTTACTGTCAATAAATTAATTATATTTTAGTGCATTAAGAATTAATAAGCCAATGCTATCCCCTGGGGACATCCAGGCTTTGCTTTAGTTTTCACTTAAATAGATGTTGTGTTTTGTTTGGTGAATGCACTCTTCCTACCTGTACATTGTTCTTGTATTTGTGTTTCTTTCCCTCATTAAAGCCATGTTAAATAGAAGAGATTCTGAAGAGAGAAGTCTTGTTTCCCTCGCTTTGTTGTAATAAACAGTATATCCTTGGGGGGTGGGGGGAAAGAATAAGCCAAGAGAGGAAAATGCCATTTTAGGTTATTTTCTGATCATGGGGAAAAAAAAAAAAAAAAAAACTCTTTCTGCTGGCTATAAAATAGGTCATTGTGCCATCTGCTGGTAGTCCTGAGACTACATCATTTGGTGGCTGTATCCCTTTCCTTACATTCAAGGTGGTTCACTTCCTAGGGGCACATGTCAGGCCTGCTGAATTAATGAAAGATACTTACATCCTAGAACAATCCAGTGAAATCTATAATTGAGTCAGAAATTATATCAGTATATATCCTTATTTGATTCCTCTTACTGCCCCAAAAGTTTTATAAATGTTTTCTAATCTCCAAGTGAAGAAAATATAAATTCTCTAAAAATCATAGTAAATTGTGAACTTTTAGATGTAGATATCTTATCATGTTTCTGAAAAAGAGCACTCACTGGTGCACACTTTTTTAAAATAAAATACCTATTCTGAATTGTTGACACAGATAAGTAAAGCATTTGCTCTCTAACAGCATTTAAAATAGAATTCCGTCCCCACCTCCGGACTCTTTCCATGAAGCTAAATGTTGCCAAATAAAGTGGCTTCCAAGGCTATAGGAGACTCGAACTTGAGTTCTTTCCTCACACAGATAGAGAGCGGTTCTGAGGTAGTGGGGTGAGGTGTCATGTATTTGGGTAAGTCCGCTGCATCAAGGAGCAGGAAACCATGTGAGTGGCTTCGTGAAAGGGATCGTTTGATTCCAGGTTATAATGAATAAAGATGTGTTAAAGAACAAAGAAATATCTTAATGTAAAAGTCCTGTTTGGAAAGAATTGTCAAGGGAATAAAGGAAACCTCCATTATTCATTATTCACTTTAAGATGCAGTGAATGAGTCTTTCAACAACCTTGAGGTACATTTGAAGACTTATTTTTCGTGATAAGGTGCAATATTTTTCCCTCTTAAAGTAAAAGGTCATATGATTTCAGTGACATTTTGTGTGTCTAATATTGAAAACCCTTCATTGTGTTCTTCCATCATCCCTGCAACACAGACCCTCCTTGGAAAGTCTCCAGTGTAGGTGAGTTACAGGTCCTGCACAAATGCCACCACAGCTCTTCCAGCACACTTACAAGCGATAAGCAGGGAGGCATCTTTAAATTCTGAAATCTCTGTTTCAACAGAGGATCTGATGGAGCCCAAATTCTGCTCTATCAGAAAAAATCTTTGTATTGTAATGTTTGGAAGTAACCAGGCAGCTAAACCCTGAATTGTTGATAAACATAATAGTACTAAGAACACATGACATGCAAAACAAAGTGTTTTAAAAGTGTATCTACATTTAGTTTTAGTTCCTGAAAAGCTGGTTAAAGCATTCATGTCCATGGCTGAGTTTTGCCAAAAGATCAAGTAGCTTCTACTTGAATGCTAGCTCCGCTGTCTTGAACTCCCTTCAAAGGCATGACAGTTAATGCAAACACCAGGGAAGGAGGATATGTTCCAGAAATGCAAACAAATGTATCCTTCTGCCTGTAGTGCATTGTCAGTGTAAGTAAGACATGCGGCTTGAACGGCCTTTGCCATGACTTCCTATGATTTGCTTTAGCCATCATCGCCTCCCACCTTCCCTGTATCTGGGGAAAATAGCAGGGCTATAGAACAAACAGATGAGGAACAGAGAGGGATTTATTAAGGGGCTCCTTATATTCAAGGTGGTTCACTTCCTAGGGGCACATGTCAGGCCTGCTGAATTAGTGAAAGACACTTATATCCTAGAACAATCCAGTGAAATCTATAATTGAGTCAGCAAGTTTGATTGTGTGCCCTTCTTGATTGTTGTGGGGCTTTCATAAATTTTATGGGAAATACTTAATTGACTTACATATAGATGGGATGGTGAGGGAGCAAATATTTAAATCCAAAGAGTACTGATGCTTTCAAAAGAAAATCATTCTGGCCCCAGATCTCCTCTTGCCTAACATATTAGGCCTAGGCAATCAAATAAATGAAAATGTCAGGAAGGGAAGTAATTGAATCTAACTAGTGACTGCACAAGTCATGCCTTATTAAATAAGGCAACAGCCCAGAAGACCCTGGAAACCCATTGTTCTAACTCAGTTATCCTCTTTGCTTCCAGAAAAAATAAAAACAAGAGAGGGGTTTGGAAATAACAGATTTGAACATGGGCCACTTGAAAACACCTATCCCATAAGAAGGCCTATTCAAATTAAATGTTCCCCCCCCGCCTTTTTTTTCTTAATCTGTCCCACCACCCCCCGCCCAGCTTTACTGAGATGTACTTGCCATAGAACAATGTGTGCTTATAAGGTTTACAACATGTTGATTTGATATACATACATAGTTCAAAATAATTGTCATTTCATGTGTCAGGTAGCTAACACCTCCATCACATCCCTTAATTATCATTTCTTTTGTGGTAAGAACATTTAAGATCTACTCTCAGCAACTTTCAAGCATATAACACGCTATTGCTAACCATTATCTCCATGAGATGCATTAGCTCCCACAGAAATGGCCCATCTTCTAGCTGGACATCTGTGTCTTTGGACAGCACGTCTCCAGTTCTCACACACCCAACCACTGGTATCCTTTTTAAAATGTAAATGCACCACTGATAACCTCTGCAAAGAAAATATCTCTAAGGATATTTACAAATCCCTGTCAACAGGCATGCTTTAAATGTCTTGGAATCTAGTCTAATGCTTACATGTTAAGATATAATAAACATTATAGTATATCAACAGATTTGAACATGGGCCACTTACTGAGATGTACTTGCCATAGAACAATGTGTGCTTATAAGGTTTACAACATGTTGATTTGATGTACATACATAGTTCAAAATAATTGTCATTTCATGTGTCAGGTAGCTAACACCTCCATCACATCCCTTAATTATCATTTCTTTTGTGGTAAGAACATTTCTCTGGCACACAGAACATCAGTTTTGAGTTCTCAGTCCATTTTCAAGATAAAGGTTGACAGAGTTCCCAGAAAAAATAGAACTATAGTTGCTATTGGTTTATCTTTTAATGTAGAACAACAATGCAAGTGAAAGCTGACATTATTTTTACTTTTTTTTTAATTAACAAATCATACACTTTAAGACTTAGGGACAAGACTAAGGAAGCAGACAAGCATTTATTGTATCCACCATACAATTCTCTCTTGCACCATTACGGAAACTGGCATATTCCTGGATGTCTCAAAAGCTTCCTAAACACATGGAATTTAGATAATTACAAAAGGTTTTTGAAATGGAGTCCCTTTTGCAAATCAATATAAAATTGCTAACTGACCTGGAAAAGCACACAGACCGGAAAGCCATTTGTTTTAATGGAGTCTTAAGAAAAATTCATAAAAGAAAAAGGCCCATAATGTTTCTTAAATCAGAACAAGGGGTTGTTTATATAGCAGTAAATGTAACTTTGAGAAAATTTAATTATACTATTCTAAAAAGAGTCTACTGTTGATTTGAGAACCACAAATTTCACCATTTAACTCTGTAGTGTCAATCTCTTTTCCCAGCCCTCTAAACTCTAAAATGTATAGGAAGTGATACACCTGAGTGCTAACCAGTTCATAAAATTGAGTGTTCCCAGTATTTTGAGAAGTATTTGGTAGAAATATAAATTGAAAGTTCATATAGTAATGAAACGAACCCAGTCTTCAAAATCATGTATTAAACAAAAATGAGAAATGTTTACCAAAAATGTCATAGCTTTAGAGAATCAGAATGTATACAGGAGTCCTCAAGGTTCTAATATACAGCTGAAAAATGGAAAGAATGAAATTTACTTTGCTGCCGGCATCATGGGCTTCCCAAACTTCAAAATAATTACGACATCTTAAGCACTAAATAATAGTCCAGGTTATAATTAGCATCATGGATTCATTTACATTTTGCGTATGATTTACTATGGTAGCTACAAATTTGGAAACGGGTTGAAAAGAACTGAAAAACTTCTTTTAAGATGTTCGTTATTTCCTTACTTCAAGAAGTAAAATGTACTCAGTGTCCTGCTGGATAAATTAAATAACATCTAAATTAGTCAAGATAAATCCTGCCTTTACAACAACCAAGAGAATATCATATTTTGTGAAGTAAACCAGCCAAAGAAAGACAAATACCATATGATTTCACTCATATGGTATATGAATAAACAAAACAAGTAAGCAAGCTAAAAAAAAAAAGAAAGAAAGAAAACCTTTAGACTATTAAAACAAAATAGTGGCTACCAGAAGGGAAGTGGGCCAGGTTGGGCAAATCAGGTAAAAGGGGTCAACTGATTGATGATGGATGGAAACTAGAGTTCAAGCAACGAATATAAAATGTACAATGTAAAAAGCTGAACACCGGCCCTCCCTGGTGGCGCAGCGGGTTAAAGCACAGCACTAAGAAGCTTAAGCCAGTTCCGCATGAGTTCGATTCCCGCCTGCCCCGGAGGTGACCACATGGCGTGGCAGACCTCTCCTGACCCGCCCACTGCTCCCCTCAGCAGTGTACTTCGTAGATCTGCCTGTTCTGCTCCCCACTCTGTCTCTGGTGAAGCCTCTCGCCGCCCCTGAGCCTCTGGCCTGTACCCCAGTTCTGTATGCACAAATAAATAAATCTTTAAAAATAAAAATAATAATAAAAAAAAAAGCTGAACACCTGAAGGCCACAATGCTATAAACTGGCATCACTTCAGTTTCTTTTAAAATTTTCTAAATTAATGTTGATATATAAAAAACCCTTAACAGTATTTGTCTTTTTCTAAAGGTGCAACGCTTTTCTGGCTGGTTTTGAAATCAATAAACAAATACAGTGTTGTTAGCCACTTGGTAGAACACAATCAGATTCTTTAAAAATAAAATCTTTTCTGTTTCTTTTTTTAAGTTTCCTTTTGGCCTGTCTCATTGTGTTTTCATGTCTCTTAGAAACCCATATGGGGAAGTAATAACGTGTATCTCTGTCTACAGACAGGCAACTTTTATTCACTGACTGAGAGGAGACTGAGTCGTCCCAGTAAGTTATATATGGTCACTTAGTGGTACAGAGCCGAGACCAGTGCACAGGAAGCACCCGTGAAGGGAGACAATGGATAATGGGCAGTTTAACAGTTTAAATTTTTACAAAGCACAAAAGAAGTCAGACAGGATCTTAGACAAAACACAAGCGCACACCATGGCTAGCAACTCCCATTCAAAAACAGGCTCTCAGGAAAGGTGAGGAAGTCAACAGAGGCTGTGACTCCAAAATATGTTCTTTCTTCAGCATCAGATCTTACGCACAGCAGCAGTTATAAGGAAGAATTAAGAGCCTTCAGCAGCAGACTGCAGGCAGTAACTTTGTCTTTCAAAGATCCTCCCAGGAATTTCAAGGATGTGTAAATACTTGCTTGAGGATTTAGCTCCATCTATGGGAAGCAAGAAATAAAACAAAATCTTTATAAACAAGTTCTCTGCACCCATCTTAAATTAAGATAAGATTGTTTTGCTTCTTGCAAATGATACTTCTGGCTCAGAAAGCTCCAGAAAAGAGTGGACAGCATACTTGTGATGCATTTATTACTGAGGTTCTCAATCAACATTAGATTGTTTTTTTTTACAGAAGGCAGTCCCCGGGCACTGGGCAGCTAGGTAACAGGCCATCCTCCTCTCTCAACCCCCCACCTCCCGGCCCTGTGGGGTCCCCCAGCTCTTTAGCAGTGTTAGAGTTTTGCCACACCCAGCGGCTCTGTGCCCGTGGCTCCCTTTCCATCTCCCCTGCTAGTTTTTAATTTTCTAAGTTGTAATTTTTGTTTTTATTTTTTTTTTAAGATTTATTTATTTATGCATACAGAACTGGGGTATAGGCCAGAGGTGCAGGGGCAGTGAGAGGATTCACCAGAGACAGAATGGGGAGCAGAACAGGCAGACTGATGAAATGCACTACTGAGGGGAGCAGCAAAGGGGTCAGGAGAGGTCTGCAGCGCCATGTGGGTCCCCTCCAGTGCAGGGATGGAACTCATGCTGAAGCAGCTTTAGCTTCTTAGTGCTGTGCTTTAACCTGCTGCAACACCAAGGAAGTCCCTGGTTTTTTGTTGTTTTTTTTTTTTTAACCCTCTTTTCTGCACCAAATGCAGCATTTTTGTTTGCAGTTTATGTGGTGGGTGGCTAGACCCATAACTGGTGGTTCTGATCTGGTGACACTTTTAAGACCTGCTGCCTATAAACACATAATTCAAAGATAATTCAGTTTTTATTCTCTAGCAAAGCTGGTCAGTTCTTGGTTTGAGAGTTTTGAGGAATTCATGCCACTTCCACAACTTGATAATTTCATGTAAATTTTTAGGATTCTTGTCAATGGAAGAAAACTTACCTTGAGGTTCTCATAGAAGCTGTGAGGTTTCAAATATTCCTGTGCAGTGACTAATTGTAAGTACTACGCATTGACAATACTTATTTTCCACCCAGCAACATTTGAGAATTCTGAGAAAATCAAAATGAAAGCGTCTACAAAAGCAAAGCAAATGTACTGAGGTACAAAGGTATAACCAGATATACTTGTTCTGCAACGGTGTTAGAGTAGAGTGAGGGTACCTGGGGACATGCAAACCTGCCTGCTCTAAATGAATTCTGCCATCCACCACATCAAAACCAAACATATTATAGTGCATAAGACCTTCAATAGAAAGGAACCTTAATACAATTAGTGTGCAAGAGAGAGACTATTGGCATGCCATAGAGAGAACAGAAAGCAAAAATAGATCAAATAGTTCCCACATTAAACGCCCAAAGTTACCCACCCCCTTGTATGTAAATGTCCAGCCAAACAGCATCAGCCCAAAGCTGAACCCCTGAGGTACAAAAGCTTGTCACAAGGATAAGGCACCTTCTGGTGGGGCCCTATGAGAATGGAGCAAAAGAGTCAGGCATATCTGGAAGGAAAAGAATAAAAGCAAGCTATAAGATGAAGGCTGCCATAGTCAGCCTCCCCACAGGTCTCTTGCTCCTATCTCTGTCTCTTTCAAGTGTCTCCTTCCCAGCACAAGGCAAGACCGAGAAGCAAATGCAGCTTCCCCGTGTGCCTCCTGCATCTTCTTCCTTCTCTATCTCTATTTCTCCTCAACCAGGTCTTCTCAGTCCTCTTAGTACTTCGCTCAGTCTTTTCTAGCTTCTCTTCCCTGCCCAGCTTCCTTAGGGTGGGACAGGAAATCTGGGACCTCCCTTCCCTAGGAATTACCCTGTTATAGTGTCACTGGGGCCCGTCTTTGCAGGACACTCTCTGTGCCAGGCATCTTGGTCTGTGCTGTGGGCAAAATGTGTCTCCCTCAAATGCCTATGTTTAAGTGTAAATTCTCAGTGACATGGTGTTAGGAGGTGAACACTGGAAGGTGAAGAGGTATCAGGAGGGAGCCCTTGTGGTAGGATCAGGGAACCCCTATTAAGAGATGAGAGAGATGGTCACTGTTTCAATTGCATGAACACAGAAGTTTGTCCTCTGCGTCCAGGGAGAGGACACCATGACCTCGGGCTTCCAGCCTCCAGAACTGTGAGCAGTAAATGTGTGTTGTTGAAGCCCCCCACCCTGTGTGTCTATTACATCAGGCAGAGCTATTACTACAGTCTGGAAATGTGAGACTTTGTGCAGCAAGATATCTGTTTGCATAGCTTGGAACTATCACAGATAAGGTCAGACAGGATCACTGCAATCAGCAATAAGATACTGCAGCAGAGAAGAGGGTCCAGCATGAACTGGACTTGTAACCGGGAAAAATGGCCTGAAAACAGGCATCCGCCTGGAACCTCCTTCACCAGCAGCCACCACAAATACAATCAAAAAGGTCTTTGGCGCAGCAAAAGGTGGGGAGACGTGGGGTGGGGAGAGGATTTATGTTACTCAATAGAGCAGAAGGAAAGGGAGCTCTAGCCATGTAGACAGGGAAGGAAAAGTCCCGGGACAGATGCTGCCAGATGGACTGCCCTAAGGGAGTTGCAGGACTGGCAGAGGCCAGCTGCTGGAGCCAGGACTTGTGACACCCGAAGGCAAACTTACCAAGTGCTGCCATCACGGGGGGCAGCAGGACCTGGCACAGGAAGCCCCCACCCTGCGGTGTGAAGGGCGAAGACCAGCTGCTCGGTGGCCAGCAGCGTGGCTACTCGCTGCAACACCTGAGCAAGCTGAAAACCTGAGCAAGCCCACATGCAATGGTTTTTAAAGGCCCACTAAGTGGCCACTCAGCTCTGCTCCTTTCCAGCAGCCACCTCTCAAAGCACCTGCTGCAAAGGCCAAGTGTTTCCCGTGGTATGGGTACCCAGGGGGCAGAGTTAGACCCTTTAACACAGCAGCAACCCCAAGGGTTTTAGGGTACAAAGCTGAGTTGTCTGAAATTGGTCCAATATACTCGGTTTCCACAGAGATGACTATTGTTTTGTCATGTTTAGTTAACTAATTAATTTTCTTGCATCATTAATTTTTATACAGAATTTTTCCCCTCAGATGAACCAGCCCCCCACCCCACCTGTAGTTCTCCTAGGGTCTTTTTTTTGTTGTTAAGATGTATTTATACATACAGAGCTGGGGTACAGGCCAGAGGTGCAGGGGCGGTGAGAGGATTCACCAGAGACAGAGTGGGGAGCAAAAAGGCCGAGTGATGAAATACACTGCTGAGGGGAGCAGAGGGCAGGTCAGGAGAGGTCTGCCACGCCATGTGGATCACCACCACCCCCACCCCCCACCCCCCGGGTGGGGATCAAACTCGTGCTGAAGTAAGTGGCTTTAGCTTCTTAATGCTGTGCTTTACTCACTGGGCCACCCTCTCCTAGGTGTCTTAAAGAGAAAGTAAAGAGCTGGCCAGTGAGGCCACAGTAGTCAGGGAAGTAAAAATCACACAGGGTTGGTCCGTATGAATGAGATCAGGCCCGTTGTACCTGCTTCCTGATAATGATCACCTCCTATTCTCCCTTAGTGCCGAGGGACAGACCTCATCCTTCCTGGTGATTACATTGGACAGGAAGTGGTTTCAGACATGAGAAAGATGCCTCTAGCAGCCATTTCCACTTGGAAATGCAGTTATTGTGAAGTAGATTAATATCTCTCATTAGGGGTCCATTTTTAAACATCAGCAGAGTTAACGTTGCCAGATATTTGAATGAAACCTCCTAGATGAAGGCAGAATTAAAAAAGATTTTGCAGGCCCTCCCTGGTGGCACAACAGGTTAAAGCACAGCACTATGAAGCTGCAAGCTGGCCACAGTCACTTCATCACCAGTTCTATCCCTGGCCAGGATGGTGACCCACATAGAGCAGCCGACCTCTCCTATCTCGCCCGCTGCTCCCTCAGCAGTGGACTTTGTCCACCTGTTCTCCTCCCCACTCTGTCTCTGGTGAAGCCTCTCACAGCCCCTGCACCTCTGGCCTGTACCCCATTCTGTATGCATAAATAAATAAATTTTAAAAAACAAGATTTTAAAAAGAAAAATATCAAGAAAATTTCTGAAGTGAATAGCTAAAATCCTCTACAGACAAAATAACAGAATAAATCTTCATAGTAAATGAGGATCCTGATGCTAGATGCATCAGGATTAAAATTAAAATGTAAAGCATCATTAATATGAAGGAGTTTGTATGACATAAATTAATATTTCATTAAGTTGACATGTTGATCAAATTGTATGGAATGTCCACTTTTGTAAATAAAAAAAATTAAATGATCGACAAAAACAGCTATCTACAATTTTATTTGTTTGTTTTTGTTAAGATTTTATTTATTTATGAATACAGAACTGTGGTACAGGCCAGAGGTGAAGAGACAATGAGAAGATTCATCAGAGGTAAAACGGGGAGCAGAACAGACAGATCAATGAAGAACACTGCTGAGGGGAGCATCGGGCCGGTTGGAAGAGATCGGCCACGCCATGTGGGTCACCTGCCTGGCCATGGGGATCAGCGCCACGTGAGACCTCCGGGGCTGGAGACTGAACTCGCACGAGGTGGCTGCGGCTCGCTTGCAGTGCTGCGCTTTCACCCGATGGCCACCAGAGAGGACCTCGTGTGATTCAATTTAAGAGGAGAAAAACATGATAAACCAGGAGAGAAAATTTTAGGTTTCAGAATGTTGTCAAAGAGACTTAATAGTCAACTACTAGTTCCAGACAGAATAAAGAAATACACATACGAGAGTGATTATTAAAGGAATAGTGTTCCACCAAGAAATCTCACAGAATTATGCTGCAAGATTTTCTGTTTCAGAAGCTATCAATCAGTATACAACATATTGACTTAGAAATGGTCCATGCCAAGACATACCAACAAGACATTTCAAAATATCAGGATACAAAAAAGATTCTACAAGCTTCCAGAAAGATATAAACAAAAATTGTTTATTGCAAAGAAACAGGAATCACGGTGGCAGCAGACATCTAAACAGCTGCTTGACAAGTGGAAGACAATGGTGCCCTGTCTAAACAATCATTTCCCACTTAATTCTAAGTCAGGACACAATAGAGACTTTTAAAAACATGTAACTTTACCTTAAAGCTATCCTTTCTCAGTTGAGGATGGTGGGATAAAATTGCAGAATCAGTCAAGAAAGAGCAAAGTCCGAAATTCCTAAAAAGAGGTGCCAGCCCAGAAGGGTGAAAATCTGAATGATCGCATGATGCAGTGATTGGTAATGGCAAGTTGAACAGGGTGGTAAATTTTGGTAGGACAAAAATCCGTGTAGGAAGCAGGTGGGAGACAGATGCAGAAGGGAGAGTTTCTGGGGAAAGTTGGTGGGAAGAAATCAAGTCCTGTGGTCATGTGAAAGTAGTTTTCCAATTAAAGGGATTTTACTATTTTACTGGAGCATTTAGAAAGAAGTACAGGGAAAATTAAGCAAATGTCAAATAAAATCAAATGAATCATTTATCAGCAATTCCAACAAAAAGTGAAAGTTTTTGCAGCAGGAAACAGAGGCAGATATTTCTTTGGTTAAACACTGGAAAAACAGGCCCTCCCTGGTGGCGCAGCAGGTTAAAGCACAGCACTGAGAATCTAAAGCCGCTTCCTCATGAGTTCAATTCCCACCTGCCCCGGAGGTGACCACATGGTGTGGCAGACCTCTCCTGACCCGCCCACTGCTCCCCTCAGCAGTGTATTTCGTTGACCTGCCTGTTCTGCACTCTATTCTGTCTCTGGTGAATTCTCTCACCCTCCACATCTCTGGCCTGTATCCCAGTTCTGTATGCACAAATAAAAAATAAAAATCTTAAAAAAAAACACTGGAAAAACAGTTACTTAGTTATAATAATGCTGCAGACACCCAAAGGTATTTTGCACTAAATGATGCAAGTTAGAATTCATGGAGAAGAGAAAGGGTTCTGGGTATGGAAAAATAATACTACAGTTGATCATTGTAGATTTTACTTAGAAATAAGATAGAATACTTAGAAATGTAGACACAATCCCCTGTTGCCCACAGGAATATGACTGAGACAGGAAAAGTAGGAGGCAGAAGCAACCCTGTGTGTTATGAGTGGTATGGTAAGATTTGATCTTTAAAAAAATATATGCTCGGGCCCTCCCTGGTGGCACAGCAGGTTAAAGCACAGCACTAAGAAGCTTAAACCACTTCGGCATGAGTTCAATTCCCACCTGCCCGGAGGAGATCCTCATGGCGAGGCAGACCTCTCCTGACCTGCCCGCCGCTCCCCTCAGCAGTGTACTTCATCTATCTGCCTATTCTGCTCCCTGCTCTGTCTCTGGTGAATCCTCTCACCCTCCGCATTTCTGGCCTGTACCTCAAGTTTATATGAATAAATAATTTTTTTAAAAAATACATGCTCTGGCCCTCCCTGGTGGCGCAGCGGGTTAAAGCACAGCACTAAGAAGCTGAAACCACTTCGGCATGAGTTCAATTCCCACCTGCCCGGAGGAGATCCTCATGGCGAGGCAGACCTCTCCTGACCTGCCCGCCGCTCCCCTCAGCAGTGTACTTCATCTATCTGCCTATTCTGCTCCCTGCTCTGTCTCTGGTGAATCCTCTCACCCTCCGCATTTCTGGCCTGTACCTCAGTTCTGTACAAATAAATAAATAAATCTTTAAAAAAAAAAAAAAAATACATGCTCTATTCTGATGAGGATTTGCTTTAAAAGTCACTATTTGAATTCATAAAGCATAGACATAGTGAAATTTGTTTATAATATTTTAAATATCAAAATACCCTTACAAAATATTAACTTTCAGTACAAATAATATTTAATAAATCTCTTTGTCGTTTACCCTTTATTTTGTTGAAATGCTGTATTAAGACTGAACATCTCCAAAAGATACCCATGGAGAATACAGTCTGAAACTTTTCACCTCTTAGTAAGTCAATAATGAGTTGGCTCCATAGTTTTATGAACCAATTGAAATCCACCATGGGAAAACATCCAGGAAAATATTAGGATACAGTAATTGAGCTATTTGATGATAGAAAAATCATATTGGTTGGTTTCAATCAATCAATTAAACATAAGTGACTATCTTTAAGAAGGTCAAGGCAGTGTTAATCTTCTTATTTAAGAATTCATTAATCCTTAAAACAAAGAGAATGTATGAGGTCAGCTATAATTATTGCTAGAAAAGAAGTATGCAGTTAGACTTAACCATAGTTAAGTACTAAGGAAATCAGACATTAGTTGAAGTAGCTGTCTTGAAATTACTGTTTTCTGATATGGGGGTAGGGTGATGGGTTTCTTTTTATTCTTTTCAATGTATCCACAAAATAAAATATCTTATAACACCACCATAACCATAACAGCATAACAAATGACCATCAACAAAATTAAAAAAAAAATCTTATATCAGCCTCACATTTCTTTTATAACTAGATCTTTACCTAAAATGAAAATAATAATCTCCAGAGGCTAAAGGAAGATAATCATGATCAAGTCCCAGATGAATCAAGCTCAAGATCCATGGAGGGAGGGTGCCAGGGAGCTGGGCACTTGCTGGGTAAAACAACTATGCTTAGCTGCTTGTACCTGATCAGCATAACACCAAGCACGGACACTGGCCAGTGTCACAGAGTGTGGAATAGGCAACAAGCTGACAAGATAAACACAGGGCTAGCTGTCCAGTGGACCGTGACTAGGAACACTCTTAGACAAGCTCAGGGCTTGGCAGGTTAGAAAATTAGGGACCAGCAGAAATATCCTTAATCTCCCTGTAAGCAGCACTTATCACCTACTGCTGTCCAATGTTTTCTCCCACACATACACTCCACCTCCTCTCATCCAACCAGAACCTTCTCGGAGGAAAGTCTCAACCTTCGGTAGTGATTGTGACATTCACTGTATCTGGCAACTCTTCCAAAGTACTTCCATGCATAACCAAGTCTATAAAGTCAGAGGCCTTGATTCCCCAAGAATGAAGTATTGGCTGCAGGGAACTGAGGAAACATTGGAGTAGAAAAGAAAAGACACTCAAGGCATTGGCAGTATTCTGAAATCCCAATATGTTTAGTATCGAGCGGTACTAAGTTTATCAACAAAGAAACTCTAACAGTGGGGGTAATTCAGAGGATTGAACAGTCTGATAGGATGTATTAATCTGAGCGGGACCACTATATGTGGGTGCTTCACTTTTGGTATTTTAAATAAACCTGTGAAAGCAATGTATTCTTGCTTGGTATGCTCTTTGACACAATTTTAAGCCACTTATCATAGGAACCTACCTAACTGTGCTTTCAAAATGTAGCCCTTTAAATAGTTGAGAATAGCTGTAATGTCCAAATCATTCCTTCACGAATTTTCTTTTTATTTGGATAACTATCCCAAGGTCTTTTAACAACTAATCAAATTCAATATTGTCGTGTATCTCCACTGTCCTGAAAATGTTCCTGAAGACAGTCATTATTGGCCATTGTCTCATGTAAAATTATATTATTTTAAAGATAAATAAGTTTTGAAGTTTGCAGAAGAAATGAATGTCTGATCTCTGGTTTCAACTTTGATATGTAAAGAGCTTAGAAGCCATCATTCCTGTTTTTACAAGAAAAACTCAGGCAAACAGAAAATAAATTATTTCTGTTGGGTCCATCAGAAAAATGAGATTGCAAAGCCACCCATCACCCTGAAATCTAAATCCAGAGAGCCACAGATGCAATCAGCTCACTTGGACCAGAAGCATCTGGAGCCATTAAGAAAGTGAGAAACTCCTGGAGACCAGAAGGTAAGAGCCCACACTTGACTAAAACAGAGTCCCCTCATGGTGAAAACCCTAGAAATATCACTTTGCAGCTCTGGTAGGGAGAGGAGAAGAGAAGTCAGGGGAATCCAGCATCTTCTCTTTAATAAGGATCCACCATCAGAAAAGTCTCTGCTAGAATCACCTCATCTGGGCAAGGAAGGCCTTTCTTCCACCCCAACTTCCTCCAGCATTTATGTGTAGTTCGACTGTATAAAACCAAAACAAAACCAGAATCAGAAGTTGGAGCTTCAAGGAAGTGACTTGGGGGCTCTACAGACAAAAATGAGAGAAGGGACAGGAAAGAACAGCTATACCACAGATAAACACCATGAAGGTCACACCCCAGAGAGGTAGGCCTCCCAGAAGCTGAGATCTAGATAGACCTCAGATTAGAGGAGGCTGGAGGGTATGTTACCACCAAAACATGGGTTTCCACTATCATAGCATCGCTTTACTTCTGAAACAACTGAAAGATATAGAGGATGACTTGAGGATGACTTAGGGAATCCCAAAGTCAAAAGGGAGGCAGAGACAAGAGTTCTAAAGATATTTCAGTCTCTGGCACATTTTACTGCAGCAGATGTGAAAACACAGCCCAATCCTAAACCAGATAATAACAAATCCTCTATGTAAAGGCTTGATTACTGTGGTACCCATTACCAATATACATCTAGTTTTTCAAAATACAAAGCATACCAAAAGATAAGACAAAATAAAGTGTGAAGAGACAAAGCAAGCGTCAGACAAATGTGATACAGATGTTGGAATTATCAGATCAGGAATTTAAAAGAACTATGATTCACATGTTAAGAACTTTAATGACAGCAAGCAAGACTGCATGGGCAATGTGAGCAGAGGGGTGGAACCCCTAAGAACCAAAAAGAAATGCTGGAAACCAAAATCATAGCTAACAGGCATGAAGAATGCCAAAGGGAATATTAATAGATGAGACACCACTGAGGAAAGGGTCAGTGCGCTTCACTGTAAAAACAGAAATTTCCCAAACTGAAATGCAAAGAGAAAAGAAGAAAAAGAAATAAAAGGACATTGAAGAACTGTGGGACAAATGTTACATAGGTAACATATGACTGGAATATCAGGAGAATGAAGATAGAGTGAAAGAAAAAATTAACTGAAAGAAAAAATTAACTGAGGTAATAATGACAAAGAACTTTGTAAATTTAATCTGATACCAAACCAAAATCAAAAAAAGCTCATCAAACACCAGATTGATCTTTTCTAAAAATCATACTTAGATATACAATGTCAAATGATAGAAAACCAAGACAGTATAATGTTTGCAAAACAATAGACACATCAGAGAACAGGATACAGAACATAGTGTCAGACCCAAATAAATATAATCAGCAGCTTTTTCTCATATAGGTTCAAGGGCAATGCAATAGAGAAAGGAGAGTCTTCAACACATTGTGTTTTTTGCCTAAAAACAAAGAAAAAGGAAAAGGAACACAGACTTTACACTTTTCATGAAAATTAACTCAAAAGGGGTCATCAATCTAAGTGTAAAATACTAAGCTATAAAACTCCTAGGATAAAATACAGGGGGAAATCTACATGACCCATTTAAAAAAATAATAATATGTTGGCATTATTAAAATGTAAGATGTCTGTTTTATGAAAGGTATGTTAGATCCAGGATGGAAACAATTAACTATTAATAGACTTAAGAAATACAGAACTGGAGCACTCCCTGGTGGCACAATGAGTTAACGTGCAGCACCATGAAGCTCACTGCATCTGGGCTCAATCCCCAGCCAGGGAGGTGACCCACATAGCACAGCAGACCTTTCCTGTCTCGCTGGATGGCCCCCTCAGCAGTGTACTTCATCAGTCTGCCTGTTCTGCTCTGTCTCTAGGGAATCCTCTAACCCCCTGCACCTCTGGCCTGTACCCCAGTTCTATATGCATAAATTAATTAATTAAAAAAAAATACAGAACGCTGTATAGCACAGCACTGTGAAGCTTGCTGCAGCCACTGTAACAGGAGTTCAATCCCCAGCCAAGGAGGTGACACACATGGCACAATAGACCTCTCGTGACCTGCTACCTCCCTCAGCAGTGGACATCTGCCTGTTCTGCTCCCACTCTGTCTCTGGTGAATCCTCTTTCCCTCCCCCATCACAGCACCTCTGGCCTGTACTGTAGTTCTGTATGCATACATAAATAAATCTTTTTTAAAAAGAAATACAGAACTCTTAAAACTCAACAGTAAGAAAACAACTGACCCAACTAAGAAAAGGTAAAAAGGTGTGACCTGACATCTCAACAAAAGGAAAATTAACAGTTGAAAAGGTAGAAATGCCCTATAGCACTAGGGAAATGTAAATTAAACCAAGAATGATTAAACCATCTGTGTACAATTTACACACCTAATAGTATTTTTAAATCCCAAAGCCAAGCAATACTAATTTCTAGGAACCAAGCTACACGCGCACTCATCATTGCTAGTGGGATTGCAAAATAATGCAGCCACTTTGCAAGACTCTTGGGCTTTTCCAAAAAAATAAACAGCATTCTGCATGACCCATGAATCAGGCCCCTAAAATTTTGCCCAGCTGATTTGAAAATGATGCTGCTCTTTTCCTTCCAGATTTACCTGGTCCTTTCTGCCCCTCTCCTATGGGTCACACCAAAGGTGCCTTAGACCTGTGGCAAGCTTTTGGGTCTTAGCTGCCCAGCTTAAGGTCAGCTCCGTTTGCCTGAGCACTGACCCATGAGGTGATGGGTAACTTGGGTGCTCGATTTGGAAACTATATTCTTTCTCTTCTATATTGCACTCTAATTATGTTGAAGTTTTTTTCTATTGAAGGTCCTAGAGTATGGTTTGTCTTTTTGCAGCAGATGGGAGAATCTATTCAAAGGGGGGAGGTATGGGGGTCTTGGGGTATCACTCATTCTGCATTGTAACAAAGCAAGGAAGAGTCTAGAATGAGCCATGTGATAATGCATTTGAATTGACAGCACCTTGTTTACATACAAAATATTACAGATCTTTGTGTAAAAATGGAATAGTATTACACGTTTCTATGTTCTATCAACTGAGAGGGCTTGGAGGCGATGACCATCAATGGCAAGATGACTGCCTGTCTGAGCTTGACTTCAAATACCATTCTCCATCCAGTAAGAGGAAGGGTTACAGGTAGTGAGAGAGGAGCACCCCTGAACACACAAACCTGCCCACTCTAAATAGGTTCTGCCATCCGCCACATCAAGACAAAACATAAGACTTTAATGGAAAGGAACTTTAACTAGTGTGCAATACAGAAAAGATAAAGATATAGTTTCTAAATCAAATGCCCAAAGTTACCCAACCCCTCATGGGTAAAAGTCCACCCAAAAGGGATTGGCCCAAAGCAAGGCCTGAAAGCCCGCCACAAGCCTAAAACACCTTCTGGCTGGGACCCATGGAAAAGGGTCAGAAATGGCCAGACAAGTCTGGCAGGAAAAGAGCAAAATCAAGATAAAAGCTGCCATCGTCAGCCTCCCCAAAGGGTCTCTCACCCATATCTATTTCAACCAGCACAGGACCAAGAATAAACAAGCAGTTTCTTCACATGTCTCTCTGCTCATGTGGCTCCCTCATGTCTCCTTCCAGCTCTCAACCCGGCTTCCTTCCTCCTCAGTCTCTCCAGATTCTTCTTCCCTCAGCTCCACCCTCCTTCTGGGTTGGGCAGGGAACCTGGAACCTCCCCTTTTCCTGGGGACACCCTGTTACAGAAGCAGGACTCCTAAAACTAATGGCCAATTGTTGGGCCAGTTCAAGAAATATATTAAATGAAGCTGAGAATCTTTTTAGTGCCAAAAAGTGAGGAAACTAAACAAACAAAACACTTAATAACCTCAATGATGTGAAAATGTTGAAGGAACACAGGAGGCAAGTCAGAAAATTACCAGTAGCCAAAGATGGAAAAATTTGAGCAACCAAATAAAGTCTACTGGATTATAAACCCAAATAACTGCAAGTTACACACACTTTGTGTGTGTTCTCCACAGAGAACAAGAGTGGAGAATGACGAGGTCAGGGACTTTGTAGTAGAGAATCCATAAACTGCCTCACTCAGGTGACCAAGGTTAATGATGCTGTTTTTTGGAGTTAGTGCAGGGCCCTTCAATTCACTCAGGGAAAGGTTTCACCAGAGTCCCCCTTTCAGCAGCCTGAGGCACATTCCCAGTAGAGCTTCTCCAAGGACAGAGATGTGGTTATATTTAAATAATAGGTTATTAGGAAAAGGACAGAGGAGTAAAAGACACTTTGTATAGACACAATGGGCAGGAGGAGCTGCCCAGAAGGGACAGGCTTGCAAAGAGGCCTGCATGGTTGCAGGCGGATGGCCTTAGGAAAGAGCGGCCTCCGCTGAGAGAGGTGAATACAGAGAACTCCCGGCATGATACAGGTCATGGGCAGGCAGGAGGCTGCAGCCCTGCAGAGGGAGAGTGTGTGGGAAGAAGCACTTGTATAGGCACAGGTGGGCAGGACTGCTGCCCAGAGCCAGTGCAGAGACTGCCCTGATATAGACATCTTCTCTCTGGGAGGAGCTCACTCCTTGTGAGCCTGGGTTTGTGGTTGATTTTGAATAAACTGTGTAGAATTTGAAAGGGACAGGAGATTCCACTGTTGCCTAGGCATTGGCACCTAAGGATCTTGATTTCTATAGCCGGGTCAATGGCTGTAGAGTCAATCTTGTGACACCTCCTTTCTATTCCTTCCTTTATCAGGTAACATCAACAATTAATAGTATGCATCTTGATATGCTGAAAAAAAGCATTTTATCTCTGTGATTTTATTCCCCAAAAGCCTATAGCTCCAGTCTATCTCTTTTTTTTTTAAGATTTATTTATTTATTCATACAGAACTGGGGTATAGGCCAGAGATGCGGAGGGTGAGAAGATTCACCAGAGACAGAGTGGGGAGCAGAACAGGGAGATGGAGGAAGTACACTGCTGAGGGGAATAGCGGGCGGGTCAGGAGAGGTCTGTTGCACTATGTGGATCACCTCCCCGGCAGGCAGAGATCAAACTCAAGCTTCCCAGTGCTGCTCTTTAACCTGCTGCACCACCAGGGAGGGCACCCAGTTTCATCTTAAGAAAAAAAATCATACAAATCCATGTGAGGAAAATTCTACAAATTATTTATCTGATAGAGATTAGAAAAATGGAAAGGAGGGCTTCCCTGGTGGCACAAGGGGTTAAATCGAAGCACTGAAGCTATCCAGGGCCACCACAACACAAGTTCAGTCCCCAGCCAGGGAGCTGACCCACATCTCCTGACTCCCCGCTGCTCCCCTCAGCAGTGTATTTTAGTCAATATGCCTGTTCTGCTCCCCACTGTCTCTGGTGAATCTTCCCATCCCCCACACCTCTAGCCTACAGCCCAGTTCTTGTATGCATAAATAAATAAAACTTTAAACAACAAAGCAACGTCATTTTTCTTTAAAAGAAAGAAAAGTGGAAAGGAAAAAGAAACCCAGAAACCTTAACCTCAACTAAGGCAAGGCCAGGAGCTGGATGGAGCTAGGGGTAGAAGTGGTTAACATTGTCATTAAATCAGATATAAAAATGTAAACTCCTTAGGTGACAACCTCTAGATGACTAGGCTACAGACCCAAGCAGGTGTCAAGATTGCTGCAGAGTGTGGAATGGAGGAGTGCAGACCAGATGGTGAGATATGGAGATTGAGGGCCATTGTAAATTCTCTGGTCCTGTTCAAATTATAGTTATTCAAAATAATAAAAATGAGCCGTTCCACAAAGGAATGAGCCTTTGACTCCATCAGCGGATCTCCACACGGCCCCAGGCAGCAGTCCTTCTGTCAGCTAGTGAGCGTGACCAGCAGGTGCTTATCTTCACTAGCTTCCTGTTGCAAGGGAGCAGAGGCACCTCCCCAGGCTGGCAGCCTGAGACAATGCAGGCCTCTTTTAGCAAACCTGTGCCTTCAGGGAGGCTTGTTTCTGCCCCTTTATTTCTATGTTTATTCTCCTCCCATTTACTCTCCTCTCCCTTAAAAATAAATAATAAATCTGCACTCTGGCTAACTAATTTCTCTCACTCTAAGGAGAAAGTTATCAGGGAAACTCACCAGTGCCACTGAAAGGGGAGTTCTAGGGAAACTTCCCAGAGTGAACCTAAAGCCCCCACCCTCTGAACCCAACACATCTCTAAAAATGACTTTGATGGAGGTTGTGGAGGTTAAGAATACAGAAACTGGAAAGGAGGCGCCATAAAACCAGAAGCCTGGCTCACACCATGCCAGGAGCTGGAGGTGGGGTAGAAGGATTGACAGCTATTCACCCAGCTGTAGGAACTAAGATCCTTAGGCACCAAAGCCCAGGTTGTAAAGCATGAGATCCAAAGGTAAAACAGGCTGAAGCACAGACTGAAAGATAAAGATATGGAGATTGAGCCCATTGTGGAACTTCCTGTCCCTTTCAAATTCTAGTTTATTCGAAATCAGCAACAAACCTAAGGTCCCAAGGAGGAGTCTGGATGGGTGCAGGTCTCCACTGCCTGGCCTAGGCAGGTGCTTCTTTCTACCCTCTTTCTCCCTCTGCAGGGCAGCAGCCTCCTGCCTGCCGGTGACTTTGTTTGGGCCAATCCCTTTTGGATGGACTTTTACCCATGAGGGGGATGGGTAACTTTGGGGGTTTCATTTAGTAACTATATTCCTAATCTTTTCTGTATTGTACATTAATTATTTTAAAGTTCCTTTCCATTAAAGTTCTTATGTTTTGTCTTACTACAGTAGATGACAGAACCTATTTAGACCTATTTAGAGAGGGCAGGTTTGGGGGTTCAGGGGTACCCCTCTCCTTGTCCTGTAACATTTCCACATGAAGTTATAATAGTGATGCAGGGAAAGATGAGGGGAACCCCACAACCCCCAAAATGTCTGCTCCAAATAGGGCCTGCCATTCACTGCATCGAAACAAATATACTCTAGTGCATGAGAACTTTAGTACAATGAATGTGCAACAATGAAAAAACAACGAATTTGGTGTCCAATTCAAGCACCCAAAGTTATCTATCCCCTGTGGGTAATGCCCAGCCAGATCTGCTTGTGCCAAAGCAGATCCACTGGGGCCTGAAAGCCAATCACAAGTCTATGGCACCTCCAAGTGGAGATACATAGGAAAGCGGCAGAGGGGGTCCCATTCCCCCCCACCCCGGAGTTCCCCTCCCCCCACCCCACGTCTGGAACAGAGGAGCAAAATGAAAATCACCATAAAAGCTGCCATTGTTAGCCTTTCCAAGAGTCTCCCACCAACATCTATTTCAACCAGTTGTTAAAAATATGGCAATTTTAAAAGTATTGCTTTTCTCATATATAAAACCATATTTAAATATAATTTGAGTCAAAATTCCATAAAATGCTGGAAAATTGAAATGGAGAAAAAAATTAAGATTTGTTTATTTTTATTTATTTATTTTAAGAGTAAGTTTATTAGAAAGATACAGGAGAGGAAAAGACACTTGCATAGGCACAAGCGGGCAGGAAGAGCTGCCAAAATGTATTCATGCATACAGAACTGGGGTGCAGGCCAGAGGTGGGGTGGGGCTGAGAGGATTCACCAGAGAGAGTGGGGGACAGAACAGGCAGCTCTACTAAAACACACTGCTGAGGGGAGCAGAAGAGGTCTGCCATACCGTGTGGGTCACCTCCCTGGCCAGGAATCGAACTCAGGCTGAAGTGGCTTTAGCTTCATAGTGCTGCACTTTAACCTACTGCACGACCAGGGAGGACCCATGAAATGGAAAAAATTTGGTTGAGACAAGCTTACAGTTTTGTGAGACTTTCAAACTTGGTAAGAACTTACAATTAAGTTCGTAATTGTCCCACAAATGATGATCGTAACTGCTGTGACATTGCCGGCTATCTCATCAATGTGAGCTCAAAGTTTGGGTGTTAGGGCTAGGAGACTGAGAAGCCAAATTGTGTAGCACTGAATTGGGAGATAGAGAATTATACCACTGATTTAACAGATTAACAAATTTACTAGCAAAATGCCAAAACAATTATTTTTTAGATAAGTAAAAGAGATTCGCATGTATAAAGATCCAAGCAATGTCCTTAAAAATTTACAATTTTTTAAATATAAAACAAAAAAAATTTTTATTTTGACCTTGAGTTCCAATAAGAGATTATGCATATATATGCATATTCATTTTAAACTCTTATTAAGATTTTAATTTGTGTCAAGGGCAACTTGTCATGAAGAGGAAACTGTTTTCTGATTCATTTGTCAAGTGTGACTGTGACAAGTAAGATTAGTTTAATCTGGGCTTTTATGCACTAGTATTCAAAAGGAATCTAAAACAGAAACACACTTGGTTTTTGGTGTTTGTTTTGATAAGGAAGGGAATGTTTTGTGTGTTTTCTATTTTGATGATTACAAAAAGTTGCTGGATTAAATTGTTTTGTAGTCAAACAGAAATGTGGATTAGTAAGGAAAGCTATTTCTAAGATGTGTTTCTGTCCTCTGGACCAGTGTGTGAATGACACAGTCATGAAAATCAGAGGCTGTAACATTTACCCTGAAAAATAAATGTTTACCTCAAGCAGCAATTGACATTTCTAGCTTATCGCTAGTGAATGTCAAGCACCATTTCAAATCATTTTCCACATCAGTCCTGGTATCTTGGCCTTGGGCCTTCAGGCCAATATCAGATTGTTAAACCTTGATTGGTGCTTACCTTTATTCCTAGAAATTCATGTCAGGTACTTAATCACCAAATTCATCATAAATCACATACTTACAGAGCTGAAATAATCCCACAGCAACTCTGGGGGCAAGGAAAGCTGCAGGTGTGGGGGGGGGGGAAGTCATGTGATCTGCACTCAACCAGGTGGGGCATGTGTAAACACTAACTCACCCTCAGGATCCAGAATGTTTCTGGTCCAACCAGGAGCTCTCCCCAGTCTACATCTTCCACCCGGCCTCCTGGGGAGGCTGCCATAGTCTTCCGGCTAGCACAGAAAGCCCCAACTCTGCCCATTACGAGTAAAGTCTCTCTTCCTTTATGTTTTTTATAGCAAGCTTATAACCCAGCAGCCACAGTAAACAAAACTTT
The DNA here is from genome assembly GCF_000260355.1 of Condylura cristata. Lineage (NCBI taxonomy): Eukaryota > Metazoa > Chordata > Mammalia > Eulipotyphla > Talpidae > Condylura > Condylura cristata. The sequence continues at coordinate 11,940,208 of NW_004567131.1, forward strand.
TTAAACCTTAAGCTTTCTTCCTCAAATTCCACTTAATCTCCTGTCTTAATTGCTGCAACAGCACCCTGGAAGTCTTTGACTCAATAGCTCTACCCTTTTTGTTTTGTTCTCTCAATGCAAGTATGTGAAGGCAAATTACAACTTTCACAATTTTTCCCCCCCCCATTAACTAGTTAGTGAGAGTTTCTCATCTTGGAGGAATAGTATGCCCTGCATGGATTCCACCCTCATCTCCATGCCAAAGAGGTCTAGGTTTGGGGGATTCTAACCCCCATCACGCCACAGATCTGCCATGACTCTGACCTGGGAGATTCCATGTTCCCTACTCTCCACCTAAAGGGCAGAGAGGCTTTCAGGCCTTGCTTTGGGCCAATCCCTTTTGGGTGTGTTATAGGGCACCTCAATTCAGAGAGAGGCACCCCTGAAGCCCCAAAACCTGCCTGCTCTAAGTGGGTTCTGCCATCCGCCGCAACAA
>NW_004567131.1:11941122-11987055 GCF_000260355.1 Condylura cristata
TCTTCTCTCTCCTTTTTCTCTGCTCAGTTCCACCCTCCTTCTGGGTGGAGCAGGGAACCTGGAACTTCCCTTCTCCTAGGGACCACCCAGTTACAGGTGGACTTTTGCACACAAAAGAATGGGTAACTTCAGGTACTTGATTTAAAAATTATATTCTTTGTTTTTCATATTGTATACTCACTGTATTAAAGTTTCTTTTCATTAAAGTCTTACATGTTTTGTCTTGATGCGGCGGATGGCAGTGTTACAGGGCAGGTAGAGAGAGGCACCACTGAACCCCCAAAACTGCTCTAAGTGGGTTCTGCCATCTGTCGCATCAAGACAAACATAAAAGAGTTTCATGGAAAGGAACTTTAATACAGTTGAGTATACAACACAGAAGACAGTTATAATTTCTAAATCAAATAACTGAAGTGACCCATCCCCTCGTGGGCAAAAGTCACCCCAAAAGGGATTGGCCCAAAGCAAGGCCTGAAAGCTGCCACAAGCCTAAAGCACCTTTTGGCCGGGACCCATGGAAAAGGGTCAGAAATGGCCAGACATGTCTGGGAGGAAAAGAGCAAAGTCAACATCAATATAAACACTGCCATAGTCACCTCCCTACAGGTGCCTCAACCAGTCCAGGGCCAGGAAACAAGCCCGGTTTCTTCATCACATGCTTGCTGCTCCATGTGGCTTCCTCAGGTCACCTTCTGGCCCTCCATCTTGCTGCCTTCTTTATCTCCTCAGACTCCTTCTCCTCTCTCCTTTTTCTCTGCTCAGCTCCACCCTCCTTCTGGGTGGGGCGGGGAACCTGGAACTTTCCTTTTTCCTAGGGACCACCCTGTTACAGTATGTTATTGATGTCGTTTTTTTGGAGTCAGTGCAGAGTCCTTGGGTTCTCTCTTGAGAAATATTTCACCAGAGCTCTCCTTTCAGCAGCAGTGTTTCTTCACAAGACAGAGACATTAATTCAATTTAAAGAGCAGGTTTATTGGGGGAAAGGACAGATGAGTAAAGACACTTGCACAGGCACAAGCAGGCAGGAAGAACTGCCCTGAAAGGGACAGGCTTGCTGAGAGAAGCCTGCGTGGTTGCAGGCTGGAGGCCTTAAGAGAGCGGCCTCCACTGAAGGAGGTCAGTGCAAAGAAATCCCAGCAGGGTACAGGTCATGGACAAGCAGGAGACTGCTGCCCTGCAGAGGGAGAGAGGGGGTGAATAGAAGCACTTGTGTAGGCGTAGGTGGGCAGGAGCTGCCCGACCAGTGCAGAGACTGCCCGGATGTAGACAACTTCTCCCTGGGAAGGGCTCTCTCCTTGTGAGCCTGGGTTTGTTGATTTTGAATAGAATCTGAAAGGGACAGGAGATCCCACAATGGGCTCAATCTCCATATCTTTATCTTTCAACTTTTGAGACTGTGATAGCCCCCAAAAATGCCTACAGCAGTCTGCTACCTGCTTGGATCTTCTGCTTTGTAATCTAGGCAATGGAGCCTAAGAATCTTGGTTTCTATAGCCGGTCAATGGCTATGCTAATCCCTTTTACCCCCAACTCCCTGTGCCAGTCAGTCTTGTGAAGCCTTTTTTCTATTTCTTCCTCCATCATTACATGTATTTTTCTACCCTAGCCTATCAAATATCAGAAAGAAAATCACCCATACATATACAGAGTCCTGGGAGTTTGTTGGGGGAGGCCACCATGTTGGGGGAGACCATCAGCAGGACGTGACCACAGACTGACTAAGGAGCAGAACCTAGTAATGAGGGCTCCAGGCCCTCCTCCCTGTTCTTAGAATACAATTGCTGGGAACTCCCTGGTGGTACAACGGTTTAGGACACAGCTTTGCAAGCTGGGGCGACCCACAGGGCGTGGCAGATCTCTTCTGACCCACCTGCTACTCCCTTCAGCAGTGTACTTCGTTGATCTACTTGTTCTGCTCCCCACTCTGTCTCTGGTGAAGCCTCTCACTGCCCCTGCACCTCTGGCCTGCACCCCAGTTCTGTATGAATAAATAAATCTTAAAAAAAGAAAAAGAAGGCTATTCCTCCAGTCCATCCTTAAGGTAGTAATGTGTTGCTGAGACCATCTGGATTGAATGCATGACTGAACCCCACTAGGACCTCTGGCCAGACTCTGAAGATTCTGTCAGGCAGGAGCAGAGACCCCTACCTGGCAGCACTGATGAAGTTCCCTGCTTGCAGAGTGGCTGGCTGCCTGTCTAGGTCTGGCTGCCTTTCTTCTGTTCCTTCTCGCCTACCTAGTACAAGGGCCAGCTTTGAACTTCACCCAAGGAACCTCCAAGATTACAAACCAACGTACATGCTGCTCATTTTGTGCTTTTGAAAAGCTTGATCTTCAGATCAAATCCTCCACACACTGGAAGTACAACTTACTTTTTAAATGTCACTACTTTGTCCTAGGGGAAAGTATAGTATTTGGCTTCCACAGTTGTTTGACTAAGCTTCTGCTATTACCGTGACTTGCTTCCCCACACTTCTAAATCATTTTGACAGAAGAAAAAAAAAATCTTTGGAGAGAGCGATAACCCCCAAACATGTGATTGAAAATTTGATATTTTGCATAGTCAGAAAGACTTTTCCTGCTGAGAAAATGTTTTCTCTGTAACACAGATGTGCTTTTCAAAGCCCTGGAATTTCCTCTTTTGAAAATATGTTGAGCCAACTAAATTTTTAAAGAAAATAATTATATCCTGATTTAGCTTTGCTGAAAGAGCATGCAAGAATTGCAATCATGCTCTTTGTGAATGTTTTAAAGTTTTCTTGTAGTTTATCATGTGAAGATGAAATGAAAGGATTACAGTCCAGGGTTAATGTAGACACTGATTTTTTAAAGAATGAGTAAATACATACACACACAACCACACACACACATATGCCAACATGTATGTTATCATTAATCCCCAGAACTTGAAAACCTCTGCTTGCAATATTCACCATCCCTATTGGTCACCATCATGTCCTCTTACCTTTTCCTGAAATGGCCCACAAAACCAAGCTGCTTGCATTTCTGTGCCTCTATGGCATTGTTCACACTATTTTTCTGCTATTTTTTTTAGCCACAATCAGTATGAAGTTATGTTTTTTTTTTTACATCTCCACTTAACCTCGCACTCAGAAATCTTCTTTGAATCTGTAGTGTTCCACATTCATTCATACTATAATCAGTAATTCACTATCCGCACACACACTGAGATGCATAGTTGATAGGGATATACACAAATATATGAATGCGAAATTGTTTGCTTTCATAATGGGACTAAACCCAAAAGAAGTTGGGGTGAGAGTATATTTCTGTTCTTTGCTTCTAGTGTTTAGTTAGAAACTGTAAGCACCAATAAGTTTGCTTAACTATTCTGGATTAAAAGGCTCTGGAGGGTGTAAAGGCTTGAGGTAAATGCACTTGTTTTTAGAAACTTATTAACCAGTATTTCTACCATCAAATATCTAAATTAGGAAAAGTAAGTAGAGATGATTGTCTTCTACTTCAATTATTTCTAAGATCTTTTTGGTGCAAAGCTCATCTTAAAAATATGTGGAGAATGCAGGGCTCTCCCTGGTGGCGCAATAGATTAAAGCACCACATTATGAAGCTCTCTGAAGCCACTGCAGCACAAGTTCAATCCCCTGCCAGGGAGCTGACCCACATGGTGTGGCAGACCTCTCCTGACCCACCCACTGCTCCCCTCAGCAGTGTACTTTGTCAATCTGCCTGTTCTGCTCCCAACTCTGTCTCTGGTGAATCCTCTCACCCCACACCTCTGGCCTGTACCCCAGTTCTGTAAGCATAAATGAATAAATCTTAAAAAAACACATGTGGAGAATGCTTTAACAAATAAATCTATCTATGCATACTCATGGCTGATTTTATATGAAATTTCAGGAAGTTTATAAACTCATTTCTATCCCTTTTCTAATATGTGCAAACACTTCCCACTTTGAGGTGTTCAATCAGATTATATAACAGCATCCAGGAAGACCAAGTGAAACAGGAAGGCATGGGAGATAAGTGCGAGTGCAGGGCCTCCCTGGTTGCCTAGGGATTACATCTCAGCACTATCAACCCTGCAGTCTGAGTTCGGCCTAAGTCTGATCCCTGGCCAGGGAGCTCACCCACATGGTGCCATCAGACACTGCTCCCCTCAGCAGTCTATTTCAGTAGATCTGCCTGTTCTGCTTCCCACTGGCTTTGGTGAATCTTCTTACCACCCCATCACACACGCCCCCGCCTCCCCTATTTCTGGCCTATACCAATTCTTCTATGCATAAATACATAAGTCTTCTTTTAAAAGGTGAGTACAGAGAAAGAAACTCTGTTTCAAGCTGTTTGAGGCATGGCAGGACAGTAGATCTGCTTACTCTGTCTCATTCAGTGTTTCTCAGTACTTGGTGCTCCAGAAGTTCAAGGTCCTCCACAGGTGTCCACCAACGGCCCTAATTAATGGTGCTGATTAGGATGGAGAATTAAGAGGGGCAAAAGCCCAATCCCTTGAGGAAAAAATACTTTTCTGATGAGGAATGTTTAAGGGTTACTACATGACAACTTAGTGGTGAGGAGCTAACCCAGATGTGCCGATTTTTGAGGACAGAGGCTTGTCCGTCTACCACACACCTTAGATGCCTTCTTTTCTGCTATCTTATTCCTATCTTATTCCTATCAAGTATTCCCTCTCTCTTTGAGTATTTCCCCTCAGCATAAACATACTTAGATAGCCCATTAACAAGCATGAAACAAAATGTTTAAAAAGTCACAGCAAATTAAACTCCAAAACAACTTATCTTGACAAAACCTTCCTTCCATTATTGACACAAGCTATGCGACGGCTATCGTCTGACAGATTCCGGGTAGCTCGGGAAAAGCTCTGAAAGATCAGACTTTCCATGCTAACTTATGTTATGACCTCCCTTTTTTGTATAATCATAATATCAAAATATTCTGAGCAACTTTCAGCCTACAATTGGATTGCCTCAGTTGCATAAGGCCTGCCTGCCCTGACAAGCAAGCACTGCACCAGGGTGAGAAATTCCTCTGAAGTCAAAAGTGACTTAACAACTGACTGATCAATAAAAACAAAAGGGCTGTTTCTGCAAAGTCTCTCACTGCTGGACAGAGGAAAACCCAAATCTTATTCTGCTATCTCACCTAGCCTCCTATTCAGCTTCTACAGAATTACTCAAACTTCCTACTGTCTAGCTTTAGATATGGAAATTCATCCAGGTTGCCTGTTTTAGAGCTAGTCAGGTTTTTTACCTGCTACACTTCAAAGCAATCCACAAAAGTCTTTCTGGCTAGTCTTTCAGGATTCTACTATCTGGTCTTTAGATAAGGAAGTTCACCTATGTCTCCTATTCAGAGCAAATTATGCCTAGACCTCAAGGAAACTTACTTAAAACCTTTTAGCAAGTTTCTTCAAAGTAGAAAAACTTACTTGAAACCTTTTAGCAAGTTTCTTGATTAGCAAGAAATTTCCTCTTCCTGAGACCCCAGACCATTTTCTTAGAAAAAAGGTGATTGTGATCCTAACCCCTTTCGTATGCTAATGCATACGAAAATGTATGCATTATATGGAATGTATAAAATGTATAAAATAAACCTCTGCTAAAGGCAGAGCAGGAAGATTTGCACCCAACTCCAACTCCCGTGTCTTCCTCACACCCGCTCCTCTCCCCCTCTTGGAATCTCCGCACGCTGACGCCTTCCCATCTTAGGGTCCTGCCTGTGTTGCCTCCAGACACCTCAAAAGTTGGAGCTGGTCTCCGACACATTATCTTTTAATTCACAACCAGATGGTTAGAAGGAATAACATGAATTCAGTATCCCATCTTCTTACTTTCCATTCACCCATAAATCTATGGCAACTAATCTTGCACTCTATCAATCACACTGAAACTGCTCATGTGAAAGTGACCCATGAACTTTGAAATTACCTGTTTTATCTTTCTCTAAGCAGCTTTTCAGGTGGGTGTCTAAAATACTCTATAAACGCTGATATACCTTTAGGTTTAAAATTTTCAGTAAAAGTAATCTCTAATGGCCCTCCCTGGTGGCGCGCAGCGGGTTAAAGCACAGCACTGAGAATCTAAAGCCGCTTCCGCATGAGTTCGATCCCCGCCTGTCCCGGAGGTGACCACATGGCGGAGGTGACCACATGGCGTGGCAGACCTCTCTTGACCCGCCCACTGCTCCCCTCAGCAGTGTACTTTGTTGATCTCCCTGTTCTGCTCCCTACTCTGTCTCTGGTGAATCCTCTTACCACCCTTGCACCTCTGGCCTGTACCCCAGTTCTGTATGCATAAATAAATAAATCTTAAAAAAAATAGAAAAAAGAAACCTATAAAGAAACCTTTATCCTCTGAGATAAAGGACCACCATTCCTACAGGTTCCAAAATAGAGAGCCTACTTTGAAATTCCATGTCCCATGCCCACTTATAAACTAATCTAGCTCTTAAAGAACTATTATCACCACTATGGGCTTAAACAAAGCAGCATTTTCCTAATTCATGTAAAGGGTGGACAGAGCTCTGCCAGCAAAGGAGAGAGAGGGTGGATATTTGTTGCACAGGTGAGTAATGTCTGTACACTTTTTCCTGGATTTTCCACTTACAATTTCTCAAACGTCTCAATCTTTAAACTTTTCACATTGATAAGAGTTGTTCGGTCCCACCAACAACCCTTCCTCCAGTTATTTTCTTCCCCCAACACTTTACTCACAACTTAGGGTGTGTCTACCAAATGACATTGACAATAAAATTTATTTTCCTATGAGAAATTTTTTATATAAAAAATTATATTTTACCTGAGTTCGACCTGATAACCGCTGGGACATACAAAACAGTTATATGTAAACTAATCACCCCTCTAAAGACACACACACACAATGACACAAATACACAGACATGTGGACTCATTACAAATCTTTACTTTGTCTTTTTTTAAAGCATCTGTTGAATCTATTCAGCATAACCACAGAGGTATTGTCTTCACGCTGCCACATACAGACACAATCTCAGATATAGCACAATGTCCATATTTAGCCAAGTACACTCCTTCCGAGGTTCATTTATACGTCTTCATATGCCACAGTCCGTCATTTAAATAATGGATATTCTCAATGCCAATTCCTTTGTTGATTTTTTCAATATCTTCTGCAGACATCTTCATGACTCCAACACACAGCGCGTGCTGTTTTCCTTCTGCCATGATTGCAACAATCGTTTCTACTGCAGCAGGGTACAGCTTAGCTCCGGGAGACGTTAAGCCTGGACACATGATATTCGCTCCACTCAGTACAAACTTGATGGCTCCTTTATCAACCTGCTGGTGTGGCAGGATGAAAGGGTATTTGTGCAGCAGCCTCAGGGTTGGATAAAAAGGCCCTTCTCTTTGTCTAAAAAAGAGCAACTCTCCATTTACCGTAAGGATTTCTACGTGTTCGTGGCATCGCACTATTTTGACAGGATCTTTCTTAGGCATGATCTGATTGAGCCATGGTTCAACACCCGGAAATTGCTCTATCAATTGGTTCTTAATACCCTTAATGACTGAGGTTTTCAACTGGATGCAGTTGGACACATTCTCCTTTTCATCAAATTTCTTGAACATGATCCAAGGTGAAGGGGGCGACGATAGGTAAGGGCCCGAAACGCGGAAAAAAAACGGAATTCGCGAGGGTCGGGCGGAGTCCTTACCCGAGGACGGCCGGCAGACGATCGGCGCTGTTGTCGTGAACCGGAAGGAGGCGGCCGGCGCGTTTTACGGCTCTCCGTGACTCGACTTCCGCCCGCGAGCGTGTCGACGCTCTGGGCTGCGGTCCTGGGCTACCGAGTTGCCTCCGGAAGGGGTGGGGCTGGAAGAACAATCCCCCGAGCACCGCCCTTCCACTGCGGGCGGGCGTCGCTTTGCTTCTCTGATACGCGAAGTGGTTTGTTTTCATCCAATTTGCCCAAAACCGAAACCTGTTCCGTGCCGATTCGCCGTGCAGGTCCCGCGGTCACTCAGGATTCGAGTCCTTCCTCGTGTACCGCTCGCGGTCCCTAAATTGGCTTAGCAGCCCGTGTAGTTTTCGCTTTTGCCGCTTGTGCTACCTTCGCACAGCCGCGTCTCATCCACGTTCTTGTTCCTGCGTGCAGAGAAGAGACGTCTTGCGAAAAGGGGAAATGCAGATGTTACAGGATTTCAATCCTTTTCATTTATGAAACTCATTTTATAGCTAGAATACAGCCTTCCTTGGTGATCCTGAGAAAGAATGTGCAGTGAGTGGACTTTGGGTCTAGTGCTGCCGTGTACATTTCAATGATAGTGAATAGAGCTGCCCAGGTCTTTACATCCTTAGTCGTGTTCAGTACTCTTAACAGTTACTCAACCAAGTGATGGTGGATCAAGTGCCCTACATACACTGTAACTGACTGATGGAGAAGTAGCAGGATGCTTCCTCTTTGCCAAGAGCTAGTCCCTTTCTTTCCCTGACAGTGCTTTGTAAAAGAATAAGGGCAAATCCTTGCTATCTGGATGCTTCTCTCCAGGAAACACATGCTGAATTTGGAAGGCCTGCATTGCAGAGGAAATTACAGCAAATGTTGAATAGATAGTGGACCTACATTTCTCCATCCTTGGGAGCTTACAGCACATGAGAGTTTCATCTCTACCCCTCTAGCCCCCCAAAAATCTATGTTGGTCAGGGTTCTCCAGAGAAACAATACACATACATGCATGTATGTGTGTGTGTGTGTGTATAGATCCAGATCATATTTATCTATTTGCAATAAGAAGTTGGCTCACATGATCATGGAGACTGAGAAATACCAACATCATCGAGTATCAGAAACAAACTGTAGCCTTAGTCAAGCCAATAGTATAGTTCAGTGGCATTCTGAAGGCCTGAAGACCAGGAGAGATGATGATGTTAATTCCAATCTTCCAACCTAAGGCCCAGTGCTAAGGCAGAAAAATTCTAGTGTCTCAGTTCTAAGGGCACCAGGAATTACTCTGGGAGACTCAACCTTTCAGTTTTATAGACCTCCAACTAATTAAAAGAGGGATGTCCACACTAGGGAGGGTATCTGCTGTACCAATTAAAATGTTAACCTCATGCAGAACCACCCTTACAGAAGCATACAGGAAAATGTTTGAGCATCCTGTGAACCAATTAAGTGAACACCGAAAATTAACCATTGTAAGGGTAGAAGAACATCTTAAATGTTTGAGTGTTGACCCTAGAACTTAGGAGTCAACAGTCACTTCTAGACTGAAATCTTGGAAGTTACTAAATTTGTTGGCTTCTCAGTTAATTCATTGTACAAGCATCACTAAAGAATACCTATCTCCTGGGGCTGGGGATGAAAGCTGAATACTAAGGAAAGTTGAACTTTGAGTACTTCACATAACTTTATTCATATCAAGACAGTTACATGATTATTTTTAGTACAATTGGCCAGATTTTAGTGTTCCTGTTTATACCTTAGTCTTTGATCCTGAGACTTCAGTCCTTTGGGCCTGTGAAAAGCCCCACATGTATAAAGGTGCCACTGGTTATTTACATTAGCAGTTAAGCATGTCTACCGCATATGGGTTTTTATTCCCTCTCATTTTTTTTGAGATTTATTTTATTTATGCATACAAGAACGGGGGTGTATGCCAGAGCTGGGGATTGAGAGTGTTTACCAGAGACAGTGGGGAGCAAAATAGGCAGGGCTTGAAATACTTTACTGAGGAAAGCAGTGGGCTAGACAGGAGAGGTCTGCTGTGCCATGTGGGTCAGCTCCCTGCCCTAGCTAGGATCATGCTGCTGCAGTGACTAGCAAAACTTGCTAGCTCTGAGAATTAACCTGTGCCACCAAAGAGGTCCTACATACAGATTTTCTATGCTTGACTCTATGGATGGTACTTTTTCTTTAGTTCTCAGCACTTACGTATTGTTCTTATTTATAAAACTCGTGTAAGCAGTATAGATCAGATGTGGTAGAAATTCAAAGGAGGAAAAGCCATTACTGTATCATTACTGACCTGTTTGTAGACCAAGTAAATCAAATGATCTGACTGAATCTGGCTATTAGAGGAAGAAAGGCCCATGGATTTTCAAATGAAACTATTTTAGACAAAGGACTTTAAGTAAGTGTAGTCTGGAGTTCCACAACAAGGAAAATCTTTTTGAAGTTAATAATCATTCTTTTCTGAAATCATATTCTTAATTCTGTATGTTGTAACTCTTCTCCAGGTACACCATTCTGGGACTACTAAAACTGTTTGGCATTACCATGAAGAGGATGGTAAACACTAATTTTTGCTTCTGAATCCTTCAATTAGAAAAAAAAATTCCTTTTTAGACTTTCTAAAAACTCAGCCTTCTCTAAAATCTTGGATGCTTGTTCTTCTACCTTAGAGAAAAAAGTGTTTTGAGGCTAGCAAAGATGACACACAAATGTTGCTTTAAGCAAATATACTGAAATACTACTTATTCTAGTTAAATAGTGTTAAATCAATTAACTGTATGGATTTCAAAAAGAGATGTTGACATGTACATTGAGTCACATCGTTTTTCAAGCCCACATGTGACTTTTCTTACTTGCTCAGCTCCCTCATTGTCACTTTATTTCCTCATAAAACTGAATAAGACAGTTTGTATTTCCCACTGTGTGTGGATGCTTGTAAGGAATAAAACTTACAGTGCGTAATAGTCGAAAACACTTAAAAATGGCCATTTGCAAAAATCTTTATATTAACCACTTATAAGAACTAATATTTTATATATGTATAATTATACATGTAAACATTTGTACAGATAATCGGGGTTTTGGATTATTTGCTAGCAAATAGTCAAGAGATGTCAGAATTCAGTTTTATGTCAGAATTATCAAGGGCATGTGTAATCAAGACATGGTGATTATGTTGAAAATTAAAATAAGGAATGTGGGTGAGAATGTTTCTTGGATTCCTCAAATCTCCACAATGAGGAGCTTGATTCACCACCTGTGTCTGAGTAGCGTGAGACTTACCTACTTAAGCTGTGTCTGCACTTTGCGAAACCACCACTAGGGGACAGGAGAACCAAAGGATGAAGTCCCCAGGCTTTCAGCAAAAGGAACTAAATGTTCTTTCTTTATTTAAATTACACTTTTTTAAAATTTATTTTTATTTATTTCTTACAGCATTATTTATTTTGTGAATTTTTTCATCTCGGTTATAATCCCCATGGACTTCCCACCACCATTTCATCCATGTGCCATCACCATAGTCCCCTGTGCTCTCCCACCCAGTTTTTTTTTTTTAAAGATTTATTTATTTATTCGTACAGAACTGGGGTACAGGCCAGAGATGCGGAGGGTTAGAGGATTCACCAGAGACAGAGCGGGTCCCACCCCAGTTTTGATTCCATTCCCCTCTCCACCCCTCATAGGTGTTCAATGTTTTTCTTTTTTTAAAAGATTTATTTATTTATTCATACAGAACTGGGGTACAGGCCAGAGATGCGGAGGGTGAGAGGATTCACCGGGAACAGAGTGGGGAGCAGAACAGGCAGATCGACACTGCTGAGGGGAGCAGTGGACAGGCCAGGAGAGGTCTGCCGCGCCATGTGGATCTCCTCCGGGGCAGGCTGGGATCGAACTCATGAGGAAGTGGCTTAAGCTTCTCAGTGCAGTGCTTTAACCCGCTGCACCACCAGGAAGGGCCCTGTTTTTCATTTTTACCTTATTACAGTTGCTTTTTTTTTTCTGATCCCTTTCACTCCAGAATTAAATTTTTAAGTAATTTCCTCAGTTTATCTCCTAAATAAAAAAATCTATCTCTATCTCTTATTTTTCAGGTTCAATTAAGGTCACAAAATATTTCCCAAGCCCAGGTAAAGCTGTCTACGTAATTTACCACCAGTAATACTTGATTTATAATTTGTGGATTTTCTGTCTCTATAAATTAATTTTCTGTCTCAATAAATTATTCATAAAATTAGGTCTGTAGAAATACATATCTCTATATTTTTAGCCAGCTCAACAAATCTAAAAATGCTTTTCTCACATTGTTTCAATGTATGAACTGTTTTTTAAAAATAAAAATTAACTTATAAAAATAATCTTACAATTTACAAGGTAAAAGACAAAATTCTTTAATTATGTCTGCAATTTCACTATTACATTCTTCAGATAACACTGCTGGTTTTTTCAGATATTCCAAAAATGCTTTCTGCATACCAGACATCTGGATGGATAAGTAGAAGAGGGAAGAGGTATACATGTGATTAGAGACCCCCTCCTAGGGGTGCATATGGGAACAGGGGTAGGGTGTATGGGTACAGTGTGAGATATGGATGAATATGTAGGGAGCCCCTCTGCATACGGTACGATGGTGCACATGATGGGTGTAGGGGTGTGTGTGCAGAGTGTGTATTGGTGTAGGTGTGTGCACAGGTGTTTGCATGGGGATGCCCAGAGTTAAGAGTCCCACACGGGTGTTGGACAGAGGTCCCTAGGACCTTAGGGCTTCTCATTCCCAAAGCAAACCAACTAGCAGTTTGGGCCCTTGCCTAGAAGTACTGAACTCTCCCTTCTCCCCAAATTCCACACCCTGCTTGTCCGTAACCCCTTCCTCCCCTGAGGGCAGATGGAGAACTACTGGGGCCCTTTCCAGGATATATGTAAGATATATATGCCTTGAGTATATTCAAGTGTTCCTGTGGGAAGGAAGATTCAGAGTCTCCAGGGGCTGCAGGCCAAATGGGACCACTAATCTAGGTACCTGGATCCCCTGGGCTACCCTTCCACAACCAAGTCATTCTTAGACTGCTCTCCAGCCACACAAGTTCCTTTCTCAGCTGCTCTCCAGCCCAATTCCCTTCTACTTTTGAGTGCCTGCTCCTTTGAGCTCCCCCCTGGCCCGCTGTTCCCAGACTTGTGTAGATCTGGCTCCTTGTCTTTCTGGTGACAGCATATATGTCACTGTGGAGGCCTTTACCCCAGTTAGGGGCTACATCATCCTATCTTATTTCTCTGAAGCACTTGCTTTTTTTTTTTTTTTTTTAACTATTAAAAAAATAATAGTTTATTTCTTACATCATGTTGTGCCTTTTTCCATCTCAGTTGTAATTCCCTGGGGCGTCCCATCACCAAATCACCCATGTGCCATCACACGGGTGATTTTTTTTTTCCTGCACATGAATTTGCTTTGGTCCACCTCTCCGGACTGAACTCCTGGAGGGCCAGGACCGTGTGGTTTTTAGCACAATGCCAATGTTGAATGGGGTCCCTGCTCAGGGTAAGTGAGCAGAGCACAGCTGGTGAATGAACAGATGAGAGGAACTCGGAGCCCCTTTCTACCTTACATTCACTCCCCTTTTTGTGGGGACAGATGCCTGTAAAGGGAGGTGCACGTTGCACGGAAGCAGGAGATAGCCGTCATGTCTCCTGGCTGTCCCTTTCTTGAATCAGTGGCTCCATTGAGCACACAGGGCACACAGCAGCCCGACCTCTGGCGTCCAATGCTAACACTACAGCAGCAGGCTGTGAACCAGAGAAGGAACCTTTTGGGGATGGAGGCTGTGCGGTTCCCAGGACCCAGAGGATAAAAAAGCAGGACCTGAGGACTCCAACGAGGATGTAACTTCGGTTATTCCGTGCTTCTTGCCCCCCCCCCCCACTCACTCCGTCCCGGAGTGTCCGGTTCACTCAGGAGGCAGCATCACCTCGCTAGAGTAATGACTGCCTCTGCCCCATTTCCTCCAACTAGAAGGGTTAGGTCTCTGGTCTCCTGTCCAGTGCTCGGCTAGATTCTACACTACCCAGTTTCTCAGTTCCAATCTGCCCTCTGCTTCCAGGGACCCAGGGGATAGAAAGCATTTCGCGAGGTTTCGGGAGCAACGGTCATAGACGGTGACCCAAGAGCAACAGGCTCTTCAATCAACCTACAAGACCCTCGGATCTCCGCCCAGAGCATTTCAATTAGTAGCGGAGGAATCAGGCCTCTTTCCTGTATGGGTATCCTGCAGTCGCCCACGACCCCATCCCCATCCCACCCAGTATCCCAGAGCGGGGGACAGGGACACATAGCAACTCTGACGCTGCCTGGGATTCCGCCAATCCAGCGAGCCTAGGAAATAAATCCCACCCACTAGCCCCGCCGCCAGTAGCCGTGTTGCTAGGAGACCACAGTCGCTGTGTTGCTAGGAGACCGCAAACTGGGCCCCCAGAGGTCTGGGCCGCTGCGCCAGGCGCGTGCGCACTTGCACTCCGCAGGGCCCGACACCCCTCCGGTGCCCCACTCGCGTCTCGCGGCCTCCAGCCAATGGAAGTGTCCACCGACAGTCCTGCCCGCTAATCCAGGTTTTCGCCGCCCGCTCCGCTCGCCAACTGGGCGCCGGCGGCGGGTGGCGTCCCTCGGGGCCTACGGCCGCCAACACTTGGCCTAGGGAACGTGAAAACGATCCCAGTCTCGGGTCTGGTGAGGAAGGTGAGGTGGCTGCTTGGCCGGGAAGGGGAGGTGCTTCCCTCACTGCGGAGAGCCTGGGTCCCCTGAAGGACACGTGCTGGTCATCCGCACATTGTCACAGGCCAGCTCACCTGTACCTCCCTCGGACCCCTAGTCTGTGTTTGCAAGATGCAACTTTTAGATACCAGATTTTCTGAAAATGGGGATTAGTCCAATGGTATTGCGTATCGAGGCAGATTATAATCATTTCTAAGGAGAAAAGGTCCTGAAGCTTGCGTTAGAGCAGAAAGCTAGATCAGAACAGCAGCATGACTCCACTGGCGTTGCCCACAGGTGTTAAAAAGAAACTTTGAAACTTCCTTGTGTAAACCTGATGGTGGAAGCAATTTGGACCTTTCTCTACATTGGACTTCCTAATTCCTATCCATGATTTGAGACACAACACTAAAGTCTTTGACAAAAATCCTTTTAAATTTATCCTTTGGTTAAAAAAAAAAAAAAGACATTTGCTTAAGAAGTCACATGGAAAGTTTTTGCGTGAGTAGGAACTTAAATGGTGAACCCCTGCTCATCAAAATATTATTCAAGTTATTTTTTCTTCTCCCTTATTAACCCCAAAGGCCAGGGATGTGGTTATATTCATCGTGGTTCTGAGCATTCAGCCAGGGGCATGCATTTGTGGGTGTTCTGTGAACACTGGATGGATTAAACTGTCTTGACTCCCTTGCCTGCCTTTAATTCTGTCTTAATGAAATAAGTCTTTTAGCTCTGGTGGGAGCTCCAGATGATCTTGTACAAGGATAAAGAAAAGCTGTGAAAAATGTGCCGGAGGGTAAAGCATTCCTTTCTTAAGAAATGTTCCAGTTCAAATCCTTAGAACAGAATTAATTATAATCACTGTTCCCAGATCCATGCAGAAGCTTGTTTTCACGTGTAGCTATTTTTTTTTAACAGTGTAGCATTACAAATTAATCATAAGCCATCTATTACCCCAGAAATGCTGAGTCAACAACCAACCAACCAAAAAATCACCATGCTTTTTGCTAGAGCACTTGGTGTATTGCATGAAGGTGGTCAGCTAGTCAGCTCTTTGAATGTTGCCTCGATTGTTTTGTTTGTTTGTTTTGGAATTTTCCTATTTCACTTCATTTTTCTAAATTGTCAGCGTACAGTTACTAACATTATTTTCTTATGTGTTAAGTCTCTGTTTTTCATGTCATTGGTGATTGCATAAGTCTATTATCTATAAAGGTTTTTCTATTCTGTTAATCAGTATTAATGGGAATCTTACTGAAATTGTGTTAAGTTGGGGGTACTCATGGGGTAAGAGCATTGTCAATCATGTTGTCAGAATTAGTTTCTGCATTTGGTTCTATGTATGTTCTCCACATGTGTGTTCAAGTAGTCCATAGTCAAGGTATAGATATCTCTCAGAAGAATCCTTCTATAACCCTCCCAACTCTGCTGCCCACATCCCTCCTTTTATATTCCAGCTCTATAGAGACAGTAAACTTGCATATATTTAATGTATTCAAGGTGAAGATATATATCGATCACATTTTCTGTATCCACACATCCATTGATGGGCACCTAGGTTTATGATGGCTGCTTTATAATCTTTTCAGATAATTCTAATATCTTGGCCCTCTTCCTGTAGGTATCTTTGCTTATTATCTGTTTCCATTCAGTTTGATCCTTCCCCTGTTCTTGATATTATGAGTAATTTTTAATTGAAAAATCTGGATCATCTGGGTTTTATTAAATAGTTTTAGACCCATGTAAAAGGTGTAACAATTTAGAATGAGATAAATTCAGAGAACAAACAAGAAAAACACCTAAGAAGGGCAAACTAGTAGAAAGCTGGACTTTGAAAATTTGAAATTGTACTAAATGATTTACTCTTTTTGAGAGCCCCACATCCCTTGGGATCACTTCCAGGAATACCAGTATCTCAGTGGCACAAGAAAGCACAAAATAAATTTAAGAAGGCTGAACAGCAGTAGTGAGGTTGTTGGAGATTATCTTTACTTTGTAGAATAAAGATTGTGTTTATTTCATGATCCTGTAACTTCCACCAGATTGTGACTGATGAGGCTAAATGACGTGGAATCAACAGGGAATGTTTCTTGAGATATTCTCCATTCAGCAACCAAAATTAAAGAATTCTGGAGTTACCATCGATACTGTTGCTAGTAGTCATCATTAAATGGATAATCTGGATGCTGAGCAAATCTAAAATATGGACACAGTATCTTAGACAAGTAACTGTTTTTGGACTGAGAAAGCATACGTTTCTTTTAATTTGGCTTAAATATGAAAATTAATGTGATCTTCCTTTTGGAGAGTTAAAAATCCAACTAGGGGGATAGTAACATACTGTCATTGCATTATACTAAAATGAGTGCACTGTAAGAAATAATATATGCATATGGACACACACACAAATAAATATTTATCTTTAAACTTAAGGAGATGAACTATTTATGATGATACTTTAAGCACCCAGAAGGACAGAAATGAAAACAATGCCAAACTGGCTTAATATATAAAGTTAACAAATATTTCATTTTACTAGATAAAAATTTAAGCATTAGTCTTAGAGATGGAGAATACTGTAAAATCACCTCAACACAGAACTTCCACTAACAAGTATCTATCATATAGACAGAAATCTTTTGATATGTCTTATATCTAGTAATAATTTTGCTACACGATAGCTGATATTAGCAGGTATCAGTTATGGATACTGATAATGATTACTGCCTGCTTCTCTCCCTTAGTCTTGTCGCTGTCATTTATTATATTACTCAGTCAAACAACTCTTGTTTATTACTCAGGAAGAGAGTAGTTTTTTAAAAATCCTTCCCTTGGAATCTAATATTCTATAGTAAACAGAAAATACACTAATTTAATTAATAAGTTATGAGGTATTAATTAGGGATAAGGGTTAAGAGGAAAATTAAGCAGACAAGAGAGGAAGCAGTGGCATTTTTACATAGAGTGACAGATAAGTTATTACAGAGGTGCTACTTGAGTTAAGACTTAAAAGAGGTAAACGGGTGAATGCTCAGCCATCTAGAGGAAGAATATTCCAAGCAAAAGGCCATCCAGTGCAAAGGCCCTGAGACAGGTATGGCATAGGTGAGAAATCGCAAGGACCCTGTGTCTTTGCACTGGAGTCAAAAGGACAGAGTAGTAAGATGTGGAGGCAAGAATATGAGGGAGGGAGTATCTTGCCAGCCTTGTAGATTTTTTATGGAATGTGGCCTTTGAGCAGGATGTGAGGCTGCAAATACCATGAAAAGCAGTTATTTAATTGTACCCTCTTTTGAACCTATGCAGATGAAGCACAGAAGCACAAAGAACCAGTAGCAATCAGTTACTCAATCAGATGGCTTCCATATAAGCATATTTGGTGTGTATGAGTTCAGTTTACATGGCCAACTTTTAGGTGCTTATTAGACACCCTAGTGGAGTTGAGTAGATGGACATACAAGTCTTGATCCAGGGTCTGGACTTAGGCCTGGGCTGTATATGTCTTTGGAAGCTTATATGTAGGTACTGTTTAAAGCATGAGATTGGATGTGAGTGTAAATAGGAAAGAGGCCCAAGGATTGAGAAGTAGATCACTCCAGAGTTAAGAGATCAGTTTGATAAGGAGACACCTACAAAGAACATGAGAAGGATCATAGATGTTGAATTCTGTCAGATGCTTTCTTAGCATCTGTTGATACGATCATGTGATTATCATTTTTCTTTTTGTTGATGTGGTAAATTATGTTAACTGATTTTTGGATAGTGAGCCTTTCTTGTATCCCTGGAATAAATCCCACTTAGTCATGTATAATCCTTTTGATGCATTGTTGGATTTGGTTTGCTAAAATTTTATTATGATAAATTTTAATATCTGTGTTGTTTAGGAAGATTGGCCTGTAGTTTTCTTTTTCTGTATGTGTCTTTGTTTGGTTTTGGTGTTAGTATGATGTTGGTCTTGTAAAATGTATTTGGAAGTATTCCTTCTTTCTCAATTTTTTAAAATCAAGATAGGTATTAGTTCATCTTTGAACATTTGTAAGAATTTGCTTGTGAAACCATCTGGTTCAGGGCTTTTGTTTTTTGGAAGAGTTTTGATTACTATTTCAATTTCCTTGCTTGTAGTTGGTTTGTTCAGATTTTCCATTTCTTCTTTATTCAGCCTTGGGAAATTGTATAATTCTAAGAGCTTGTGATTGTTGAACTTTTTTGCATATAAATGTTCATAGTAGTCTCTAATTGTCCTTTGGATTTCTGCTGTGTCTGTTGTAACTTTTCTCCTCTTTCAAATATGAACCTATTTCTTTGCATTTTCTCTGTCTTTTTCTTTGTGAGCCTCGCTAGAGACTTGTCTTTTTTTCCAAAGAACTACCATTTGGTTTCATTGATCTCTTACTGTTTTTTTTTTTAATTTCTACTTAATTTATTCCTGTTTTAATTTATTTCCTTTAAAGAAAACTATTTTCCAACAACTTTCCTAAGAGAAACAGCAAGAGTGGACTGGAGTAAACTGAATTCCTTCACTATCCTGCTTGCAGCTTGGACAATGGAATGAGTTACTCACAAAAGATCTTCCAGATAGCGAATGTTTCTGTTTAAGCTGTCTAGTTTATTCATATCCTCTGGTGACAACTGGAAATCAAACACCTATCAGAAATTTGAGACAAACAGTTCAGTTTTCCTGAAGAAGTACTCAACACACAGAAACAAAAATATACATAGCTATGTAGCAATTTAGGTAGGTTTTTATGAGACAGTTGTCATGAATCTGGGTTTCATTCCCTGACAAAATTCATGAGCATTTACCCGTTCAGATAACTGGCAATTCAGATTGCCCTGAGGGCTTCTATTGAGTGACTATGGCTGTAATAAAGGAATTCTAGAGACTTTTGAGCCCAAATCTCATCTGATTTGCTCCTTCATTTTGCAGCTAAAGAAATCAAGTGATGATTTCCCCAGGTCTTACTGTCAGGAAAAAAGCAAGATTCGGATCCAAACCTTACCCTACGTTTAGTGTTCTTTCCCATCACTATGTTCCTTCCTGTAGCAGCTGCGGGATACCATAGTTAAATATGCACACGGTGTACAGGGAGATGACCTTAAGCTTCAACATACTGTAAGAGCCTCACAAATAACCACATACCTGGGGAAAATGTTGCCCACAGCCCTACCCAGTACCTGGAAGTTCTCTTTGATTCTCTTCTCGTTGAAGCTCTTGGCCAGGACCACCACGCCCCGCTGAAGCTGGTAGCGTAGGGCCACCTGGGCAGAAGTCCTCATGTGCTTTCCAGCAATGGCTTTGATCACTGGATCCTCCAGGAGGGGCGGCTTATTCTTGGTCACCCTGGGAAAAAAGCCAGAGGTGCTCTGTATGCCAGTATCCATTTTACCTCAGGGCTGTTTAGTCAGGCTAGGAGAGATTAATCCTCTAGGAGAGATTAATCGTCCTTACTCTCCTCTGATTGCCTTAATATTTATCTTGCTGCTTTTGGCATATCCAGGAAGGGGAAGGGCAAGAGCAATTAAGGCAGGAAGGGAAACTCAGGCTTTTTCATTTAAACATTGCTGAGAAACTGTGTACATGATTGAATAAATCAAGAAGAGAACAATGGTTGTCCAAAGTAAGAATGCAGTAACTATAAATAACCTATACAAATTAATTCTAAATGTTTATATTTATACTTATATTTTATATTTATACTTATAAATATAAAGAACCAATCATATAAATTAGTTTGCTGTTTCAAAAAAAATTCCTTCAATTAATTCTCTCAATTTTGTCACATAATTTTATTCTTCTTGAGGAATTAAAGAAACTACAGCTTACATAAGTTGTTACTATTTTCATATTATTCCGCCATTAAGAATCCAAATATGGCTTGGACTTCCTTTGGCCAAGACTTTTGAATTATTGATAGATATATATTTTAAACAGTAACTTTATTACTTTATTGTTCAGTTGCTATACTGAATCCTTACAATCCTTACAAGTCTGGGCTAGGTAGGTAGCAAGTTTTACAAAGATTAATTATTTCCTGTCTCTCCTTAATCCTACTAGACAATGGGGAAATGACTCCAGAAGGCTCAGATCTACAATTAGAATAATTTTTGGATAAGATTACCAGTCCTTTCTTGCATCGGATCCCAAGGCAGCAAATGCAGTCAAGATAATGTCATTGGATTTACAGAACTCCAGAAGTTTGTGCTGGTTCAGGTAAGGGTGGCATTCCACCTGTAGAAGTATTGGATTAGAGGACCGCCAGCACCAGACTCATGAGGAACACACCATGTTGATTGCACAGTATCAATTATTTAAGAGTGCCAGCTACACATGCCAGCCCATGACCATCAGCCAACAGAGCTCCCAGAAACATAACTAGCTTATTGCCCAGAGATAGCATAGAAAACATTATTTAGCTCTGTGTTTATGGGGGTCAAGTTCAGATTACAGGATCAACAGATATTCACAATCTTTCAGACTGGAAACTGTGGTGACATTCTTGGGTCTTGCTCATTTGTTTTTCATACATAATAGGCATCAGTTTTTGCTTCTGTTTGTTCATTACTCAGCTCTCCTTCTATTTGTCTATTCTCTTCATCTGTGCTTAGAAACCAATATGTTGTCCTTGAAATTTCAGGAATTTTTTTCATTAGACCATTCTTTGGTTCCAGAAACTAGAATGCTTCCTTTTTACCCACCACATTGTATGCCCTTACTTGACCTTTAAGCTCTTCCAAAAACAGATCTGCTCTAATCCATTGAGCCCAAACCCACCCCCAAGCCTCAGTCTTACCCTATGTGCTAGGCATTTGGAAATGCTTCTAGCTCTTTGCCAGCAGGTAGAAATAAATTGCTAATTGTATTAGTCAGAAACATTTATTTGTGTTGTGATATTCACACATAACTCATAAAAGAGGTGTCTGTGCTATAAAATGTTGTACAAGGCGCTCTAATCTTACTTTCTAGTTTTTCTATGAACATGAAGAATCAGAAGTCTAGAACCTTTTGCAGTAAATTTTAGCTACTTTTCTGCTCTCCTGTCTGGATGATATGTGAAGCAAGACCACTGCCATAGCCTTGGTGATCTGGAGGCCCTCTTAGCTCTGGGCACTAGAGGTGAGTGTACTTAAAAGTAGATAGATCAACTTTATTTTTGTAGAACAATTTTAGGATTACAGGAAGAAGCAATCAGAAACTACAAGTTCTGGCCCACCCTGGTAGTGCAATGGGTTAAAGCACAGCACTGCAAGATAGCCACAGCCGCTTCAGTGTGAGTTCTATCTCCAGCCCCAACGTGACCCTCATGGTGCGGCAGACCGCTCCTGACCCACCCACTGCTCCCCTCAGCAGTGTACTTTGTTAATCTGCCTGTTCTGCTTCCATTCTTTCTGGTGAATCCTTTCACTGCCCCTGCACCTCTGGCCTGCACCCATGTTCTGTATGCATAAATAAGTAAAAACCTTCAAAAAAAAAAAAACCACTTTTAAAAAAAGAAATGACATAGTTCTTAAAACTCTCTCCTCCCCTCCCCAACTCCAGACTCTCCTATTATTTGCATCCTGTATGAATAGGATATATTTGTGAATCAATATTGGCATATTACTATAGGGTTCACTCTTGATATTGTATATTCTCTGGGTTTTGACAAATGTGTAATGACAAGTACCTATTACTACACCATACAGAATTTTTTCACTGCCCTAAAAATCCCTTGTACTTTACTTATTCATTCCTCTTTTCCTTTTCAAGAACCCCTGCCTTGGTTCCAAGACCCACTGATCTTTTCTCTTTTTTTGGCCTTGAGAATCATCTCCAACAACTTAAGATGCATTCTGTTTCTTGAAGAAGTTGATATCCAAAGGTGCAAATATATATGAAAGAACACTTTTGGTGTTCTTGTTGAAACAAGGAAGGAGTAAACTAAAGAGGAGAAGGAAAAAGAAATTCAGAAGAGGGTTGGGGCGGGGCTCACCTGGTTACAAACAGGTTTGTACTTAAGTCCTGGTTTGTGGAGGATTTTCTCTATCTGCCTGTGGTTAAAGTTGGACACACCAATGGATTTGACCAGTCCTGCATCCTTGCACTTTTCCAGGATCTGGGGAGGAAGGGATGGTTAGGAGAAGTGTAGAAATGGCATCATGTTGAAGGTGGGCCTGGGAATGGGAGAAAATATGAAACAGGGCAGGAGAAAGAAAACCTCTAAAGATGCAGACATCAAAACATAAAACTGGTACTGACTGGGAAGGAAGTAGATGAAAAACAATAGAAAAAAATGGTAAGAAGTTAGAGTAGGGAAAAATGCAAGTAGCCAAGAAGAATAAAGGAGCCCACGTGATCTTTAGCTGAATACCTAGGGGTATCTGACGAAGCACTGGCAAACCTGTCACTGCTGTGACTGAATGTACTTAAAATAGAGCCAGGTGCAACGTGGGCAACAGGCAGGTGGCCACGTCCTTGCACCAGGCTGCCACTGCTTGTTTTCTCTGTGAACTTATTTCCTATTAGAAGCCAACAGGCTCCCCTGTTCTAGTCACACACAGCCCTTTGCTGTTTCTTGAACATTGTCAATTCTCTCCCACCTTAAAAATTTTGACTTGAGGGTCCTTCCTGGTGGCGCAGAGGGTTAAAGTGCAGTGCTGTGAAGCTAGCTGCAGCCATATCAGTGAGTTCGATCCCTGGCCAAGGAGGTGACCCACATGGCATGACAGACTTCTCCTGTCCTGTCCACTGCTCCCCTCAGCAGTGTATTTTGGTCAGTCTGCGTCTTTTGCTCCCCTCTGTCTCTGGTGAAATCTTTCACCACCCCTTCACCTCTGGCCTGTACATAAATTAATAAATCTTTAATTTTTTTTGACTTGACCTTTTTTCTGCCTATGTCTCTCTTCCTTCAGATAGCCACATAGTCAGTTCTTTCATCTCCTCTCTTCACGAAGAGGTCTAGTCTACCCACTTTCTTTAAATTGCCTGTTTGAACCCAAGTCCATGGTGGCATGTGCTTTTCAGTTCTCCTACTCAGTCTGCAGTTCCCACACCTCCATCCCTTTCAGAGCACCTGCCACTTGTGGGGGTCAGAGACCTTGGTTTTCTTCTATGACAATTCCTGAGTTTGAGACTACTGAGTGCATCATAGGCACTCAGTAAGTATTATTGAACAATTTAAAAACAAGGGAAATGTAAAAACCAAGGCAAAAGGACAATCAGACTCTACCCAGGGAGAAGAACAGAACTAGATCCTGAATACTCACCAGCCCCCTCTCCCCTGATACACAGACATGGCCCCTTTGAACTTGTACTTACCTCCCACGTGGCACAGATATCCACTCTGTCAAAAATAGCATTTCCTTGTGTATCCATGGGGATAAGCTCCTTCCCAGGCTGAAACACAGGAAAAAAGGAGAGTTTGTATGAACTCTCAGTCAAGCTGTTTGTAGCCCATGGCCCTTGGGGCTAATGGAACAATCCATTCTTATTCTAGAAAAGCATTGCAAGGTTAGGCTAAAAGGAAAGGAAGTATGTTGAGGCAGAACACTTCCGGAAATGTTTTAACTGTTTGTGTCAGGACCAACTTGAGACACCCAGGACCCAGAAAAAGAGCAAGCCGGGAGGAGCCATGGAACCCTGTGGGATGAGCTTGCCCACCCCTGCAAGTTGAATGCCACTTGCTGAGTGTTATCCTCACTGCATTTTGGGAATGTCCACTGGCCTCCATATTAGCCATTCCCCAGACACCAGTGGGCATGGGGTTGAGACTCTTGAAAATAGAAGGAGTCCACAAGACTGAGCGATGACTTGAGATCTGTGACTCCTTGTCACTCTGGGACTGGCATAGTGATCTGAGATGGAAATTGTTAAAGCAAAAAAAGGGGGATCTTAATCTATTATATGCATTTGCAAACTATCTTCTCCCATACTCAGGTGTTTATTTTTATGTTGATAACCAAAGTAAAATAATTAACCTTCAGACCTCCTGGGAAATGAATAAGATAAAGATCCAAATAGCTCAGCTGAAGTTTCTTCAGTGTCATTTCCAGGCCAGTTTGTACCAATTCTGGACGTAAAAAGGTACTCCACAGCTGGAGAGGCAGAAAGAAGAGTATGGGATCACATCTTCTAAGAATCTTTAGGAGCAAATAATAAAATAAAAATAACAAACAACCAAAAACCCACTGACAGTTCATGGGAAGTGACAAGTCACTCTTTGAAACTCGTAATCATCATATAGCTGACTTTCAGACTGAATTAAGACAATATGTAAAAAATGAAACTATGGTCCTATACAGGGTTCTCAACTTTAGACTATAAGTATTATATTTTTTTGTGCAAAAAAACTGTCCTGGGCTTTACCTTAAGCAGTTAAGTCACTGTCTGAGGTAGACTGGCTGGGATTGTAATTCAGGAAATTCTGTCTTAACTCTTTTAAATAGGTTTTCCAAAGAAAAGAAGACATACTAGGAACTTATGGGGGGATGCTTTTATTGCATCATATTAAGAAGTAATAATATAAAGAAAATTACATTAAAATCACTAAAGGAGGCCCTCCCTGGTGGTGCCAGCGGGTTAAAGCACAGCACTAAGAAGCTAAAGCCACTTCCGCATGAGTTCTATCCCTGCTTGCCCCGGAGGTGACCACATGGCGCTGCAGACCCCTCCTGACCGCCCACTGCTCCCCTCAGCAGTGTACTTCGTCAATCTGCCTGTTCTGCTCCCCACTCTGTCTCTGGTGAAGCCTCTCGCTGCCCCTGAGCCTCTCACCTGTACTCCAGCTTTGTATGCACAAATAAATAAATCTTTAAAAAAAAAATCACTAAAGGAGGCCCTGCCACGTGGTGCAGTGGGTTAAGGCACAGCACTGCAAGCTGGCAGCAACCACTTCAGTGAGAGTTCGATCCCCAGCCACGAAGGTGATCCACATGCCGCAGCAGACCTCTCCTGTCTTGCCCGCTGCTCCCCTTAGCAGTCTGTCGATCTGTCTGTTCTGCTCCCTATTCTGTCTCTGGTGAATCCTTTCACCACCCTGTACCTCTAGCCTGAACCCCAGTTGTATGCATAAATAAATAAATCTTAAAAAAAAATCACTGGATGTGGTACATATATACAATGGAATATTACTCAGCAACCAAAAAAGAGAAACACATGTCTTTTGTGGCAACTTGGATGGAGCTGGAAAAGATCATGCTTAGTGAGATAAGCCTGAAAGAGAAAGAAAAATACCGGATGGTTTCACTCATAGCAGGAGTATAATGGACCAGGCGAGAAAATAACAAAAATAATGAACAACCATATACCAGAGACATTTTGCAGGGGTGGAGTGGGTAATGGGATCAAAAACGGGGGGTGGGGGGTGGGGAGGGAAGTGCAAGGGATTATGGTGATGGCACGCGGGTGACTTGGTGACGGGAAACCCATGGGGATTACAATTGAGATGGAAAAAAAATGTACAAAATGAATGTAAAAATAAACTGTTATAAAATAAAAAAAAATCACTAAAGGAAACAAAAGAATCTTACAAAAAAAAAAGGATTAAAAGATGAGAATGGGAAGGCCAGTGCTGTCACGGTACCACCATCTGATGTCATGTGAAGCCACGTCTGGGGCAGAAGGAGGAAACACCACTGTCAGACCAGCTTGCATGGGTGCATTTCTGGATTACATGGGCCTCAACTCTTGGGTTATTTCACTTCAAATTTAATTTCTTTTTCTAGCAGTGGATAGTTCATTGCACAAAATGGAAGCAATCCTTTTGGGTTCCCATTCCATTCTGACTTAAAATATGTGTTTTCTTTGTGTTAGAAAAGGTGTCATTTTGTTTGGAGAATATTAAGAGGAAGTAGTTCTTGATGTAAAAATTTACATAAGTACTTTTACTAACATTACTTTCATCCTCATCAGTTCCATGGTATTATTTTTTTCTATTTTATTGGAAATAGACCATGTAATAGATTGAGATATGAGGACCATTGTTCACATGCTTTAGTTAATAAATTTTAGACAATTATAAAAAAATGTTAAAGCACTAAAATTTGATCACAACCTCCAAAACTCACACTGTCTAGCTAAATTGATTCTTCATACTGTAACTAAAAAGCATGAAGTCACTTTAATAAAATGGGGGTGGTTCAGTGGACTAAGGGGGAGGATTATTAGTGCTTTGGTGGTGGATATGATGTAGTAATGTACATCTGAAATTATTTGAATTTGTATCATATAGTATTGTGAACAATGTTGCCTTAGTACAAAATGATGAAAAGGAAATATTAAGTGACTTTGTTAAATTTAAGTATAGGTTATTAGAAAGTCCAAATTCATAGCTGAGAGTCTATAAAATGTGATAATAATAACAGCTAGAATTTCATAGCATTTAAAATACATTAAATACTTTCATAAAAACTACACAGGCGCTAGTCATAAAAATTCCATGAGATCTTCATTTTATAGCTTGGAAAATTGAAGCACCAAGTTTAAGTAGCCTGCCCAACCAAGGTCATACACTTTGGTAGTGGCAGATGCTGGATTTAAATGTAGGGAATCTGATTGCAGAACCCTATTTCTAGCCACCATGTCATTATTTCATCTTCCCATACTGCGTGGTCTGAAATTGAATGAAAATTAAATAAGAAGAGAATTTGACAAGAAACTCTTAAGCTAAGAGTGGGTTTCTCACAGATACATATTCAACTATACACAGCACCTTTGAGGTGCAGAATAGGTCCTCTCTCTTCACAGTACCGCTGGCAATCTTCTTGTGGATGGCCCTCCCAATCTCTTCTTCGTTCATGTACAGGTGAGCTGAGTCAATATGACGATAGCCTATATCAATTGCCATCTCGGTGGCCTCTTCTGCCAGACTCTTAGAAACCTACAAGAGCATGGAAAGATGAAGACCTCCTTAACTCAGGAATAGATAAGTGCCCCCCATACACAGAGCTACTCAAACAGAACCTACTGCTGTTCTGAAGGGCAAGACCTAGGGGGTCACAAAGCTATGCTGATTTACGGCCACTGGAAAATTTTTGTAACTGACTCTGAAGAAAAGAAACCCTGATTTGTTGTATTTGCCAATTTGCCAATTTCTGTGGTGTAAATACTCCCACCGTGGCTAATTTCAAGCTACCAGGAAAAGCTGCTCACAGTGTGTTCATTCATTGGCCCCAGTTCTGTGTCTGGATTCATAATATCTACGTGATCTATATACATGATCTACATTGATTTACATTCCGAAATCATCAAAACAATGAAAACATTTTAGATAGAACAAATTAGTGATTTACCTGTGTAACCTGGAGAAACATTTAACCTGGAGAGACATTTTAAACATTTGAGAAAGAAAAAATATGTAAAAGAAAATAATCTTCTCACTCAAAAATATCTCATAATTCATTTTTTGGTTCTAGATGGGTGCTCAGGGGACACTTCTTCACAATTTTATTTTCCTTAGCTGCTTACTGTTGCACAATAGACTGCTGAGGTTATCCAGAATTTTTTCTCTCTAATACTCCTCACTACCTCACTCAGTCATTCAATGTATTTTAATTTGTAACTGCTGATGAGTTAATAAGTCCCATGGAGATTGTTTACAAGTTAAAGATGCAAGTCAAAGTGAAGGCAACACTTCATGCCCCTCCTTTCTGCAGTCCACAATATTATATGCCATGTAGAGCTTATGCTGGAGACTCAATCCTACAGCTTTCCATGAACCATTATAAACTTCTTCCAAGAAGCATTGACAACGTGCTCTTGTAAGATTGCACCGTTTGAGCGCCAGAAAGCTTACATGGAGTTTAGGCTTCCAAACAGAGAAAGGATTTTCAAATGTCACGTGGCTTTTCCCCAGGCCCAATCATAGCAACTAGATCTCTAAGACTGTGTCTACCCAGACCACCAAAACTGTCTCCAGTATCAATCTTGACTCTCCAGGTCCTCTTGCCACAGATTTCTCTGGGTAGTCTAATGGTTGGCAGGAAAAACTTGGGTATTAGAAATTACAAGGACACTTTCTCACAAGCAAGCTTGCCGAGAAGTCTGGACATGGTAACCTGACTGCTGGGTTTCATTTATTCAAATATACTGTGGAAAGGTTGCAGCTGCACAGCAGGTGAGAATAACAAAAACAGACTTCCCCACCCCTGAATTAATGAATCCCATGTGTCACTCCAAGCATGATTCTTGGGCAAGCAGCATCAGAATCATTTACCAACTTGTCAGAAATGTGGACGTTTGAGCCCTATTCCTGATCGAGTCTGTTAGAGCCTCCAGTTGGAGCTTCTACCTCTGCATTTTTAGGAAGATCATTAGGTGCTTTTATAGCCATTAACATTTGAAACGCATTGATTCAGTGCATAAAGTAACCTAACCTGGAGAGAAGCATCTTACAAATGAGGAAATTGAGGTTGATTGAATTCCTCAACTTCCCTTAGTGATGGTTCTGCTCAGGAGCCTTGCCTGCTGCTCCTCCATCGCCAACACCTGTGACTACCTTATTAGGTGCCGAGGTGCCAAATCCCAACGTAGGCATGAGGTGTCCATCATTCAGTTTTACAGAGAAAAGTCTCAGTTGATTCATCTCTTCACTCTTGTGGCTAAGTTAACACTGGTTTTCTTCTTGACCAAAAGAAATCTGCAGATAGAAGAAAATGGTAGAATTGTTTTTGATTTTTGCTGTTGCACGTTTAGGATTTTCTATATATAAGATCATATCACCTACAGAAATAATTGCACTTTTTCCTTTCTGACTTGGATGCCATTCATTCCTTTTTCTTTCATTTCTTAAATATCTTATTTTTGCATAGAGAACTGGGGTATAGGCCAGAGGTGCAGGGGGTGAGAGGACTCACCAGAGAAAGAATGGGGAGCAAAATAGGCAGATTGACTGAAATACACTGCTAAGGGCAAGATAGGAGAGGACTGCTGTGCCATGTGGGTCACCTCCCTGGCCAGGGATCAGACTCAGGCCACAGCTGTGATAGCACTCAGATTTAACCCTTAGGCCACCAGGGAGGCCCTAATTCCTTTTTTTTTTTTTGACTACTCTGACTAAAATTTGCAGTACTACATTGAATAGAACTGATATGGGCATCCTTGGCTTGTGTCAGACCCAGATGCTATGCTCCCCTTTAGTTCTTCTGCTTGCTTTTTACAATTAGGTATTCTGATGTTGAATGTATGTGTGTTTATAATTTTTGTATCTTGGTGGGTTGACCCTTTAATTATTACATAATTATTATATAATGTCTGTCTTTATATCTTGAAACAAAGTTTTGGGTGTAAGGACTATTAACATTTTGTCTAATGTAGATATAGCACCCTTGTTCTCTTTCCATTACCATTTTCGAGGGATATTTTTTCCCATCCATTAACTGTTAGTGTGTATATGTTCTGTGGTCTTGAATCTCAAGTAAAACTTTCTTTTTCACTTGCACAGGATTTATTGAAAGAGTGCTCTTTGGAGGCAAATGAGGGTAGCAGTATCGGGAAGAAGGAGATAAGCAAAAATATGGTCTCAGCATGGGGTGACCCCATGGAGTGATCTGGAAGACGAATAATACCACAGAATTAATCCCAAAATGGGAGGGGTCAGCCTTTTGCATTTCCATGCTTGAGTTGTTATCTTTAGTCTGGCACAGTCAGGATGAAATCGTCCCAGACAAAGTAGATCCTAATCTCCCTTCTCTTCCCTCCTGTCCTACCTTTCCTACTCTCCCTTTCTTTTTTATTGAGGTAACTATTCAAAACAAAACAAAAAAGAAAATCACAGAACAATTAGTGAACATAGATTTACCTACTTTTGACTTTGTTACCTATTTTTGACTTTGTTACAGAGAAAAGTAAAGATAATGCAATGTCCTACAAACATATTTGGTGTTTCATTGGAAGATTTACTATTAGGAAAAGATATACCTCTCGAAATTACAAAATGTACTTAATAAGTCTGCCCATCCATATAATGCTAGCATAAGAGAGACTCCACAATTGTGTACTTCTTCATTTTCAGTAGAAATTAAGACTTTTAAGATTATGAATCCCAATTAATACATGCAATTTAAACTACTAAGAATAACAAAGGGAAACATTTTTATATACAAGGAAAGTAGAATGTATGTCTTTAGTAAAAATAGGTATTGTTACAGAATGGCTCACTATGAAAGGGGGAGGAGTGTTTCAGTGGCTATAGGAATGGGCACCATTTTCCCCACCCCTTTTCCTTGCTGCCAATACCTCAAACACCTTGGATTACAATTCCCAGCATGCCAGACTGCCAGGATAGGAAGAGGGAAACAATGAGGTAGATACATGTAGATTGTGTGGGTGGGAAGGTGGTGGTAACAGGGAGGAGGGGATACATGTGGGTGGCCACTCCTAGTCCTCAATCTTTGTTGTGTGATTGCTTTGGCAGGTAGACAGTATAGTGGCAGCCATCATCTTAACCTTGGGTGGATTATCCAGATGGATGGTACATTGTGAATTCCAGTGCTTTCCTCTCCCAGCCTTTTGAACCCTTCCCAACCTACTGCTTATTTTTCCCTACCAGATGCCAGGAGGTACTTTCAACTTATGCTCTGAGTTCAGCTCTGGGTTCGGCCTGTTTTGCTGATCTTTTGCCCACCTGGGCATGACTGACTGGAGAGTTGGACTGGGAGTTTGTCCTTCCTCTCTTTCTCTCCCCTCCCCTTTGAACCTCTACCAATTAAAGATCTTTGAGCACACTAGAGTGCTTTCTTCACCTTGTTATGGGGGACCGGGGGAGAGGGGGCAGATTTGTTTTAGAATGGGCCAAATGGGTTTTTTCCCTTAATAGTTTCAGGTCTCAGCAACAACATGAAGCATGAAAGTGTAGTTTGTGTGTGAAAAATTTGTCATAATGTAAAGCTGGCTGATTCAGAATGAGAAAGAAAACTTAGTTAAAAATCTGTAAAAAAGAAACATAATAGGTTTGTGGAAAAGGAATCATTAGAACTTTGTGTGTGATCTGGTTGAAAAAGAGTAAACAAATTTGTGTCAAGTGTTTTTAAAATAAGCTTTAATATCAATAGTGTACTTAAGTAAAATTACACCTTAATTTTAATCTTCTGAAGACATTTTCTTAGAAATAGTCAACAAAGTCTGGGACTTTTGGCCTGCCTTTAAGAGGTTTTCATTTGTCCTTTTTTTTTAAGATTATTTATGCATATAATAACTGGGGTACAGGCCAGAAGTGCATGGAGGATGAGAAAATTCACCAGGGACAGAGTGTGGAGCACAATAGTCAGATCCACTGAAATATACTGCTGAGGGGAGCAGCAGGAGAGACAGAAGAGGTCTGCCACGCCATGTGGGTCAGCTCCCTGGCAGGGGATTAGACTCCTGCTGCAGTGGCTGCCCCCCATAGCTCCATAGTGCTGTGTTTGACCCATTGCGTCACCAGGGAGAGCCCGGTTTTCACTTTTTTTTTTTTAAATTTATTTATTTATTCATACAGAACTGGGGTACAGGCCAGAGATGCAGAGGGTGAGAGGATTCACCAGGGACAGAATGGGGAGCAGAAGAGGCAGATCAATGAAGTACACTGCTGAGGGGAGCAGCGGGCGGGTCAGGAGAGGTCTGCCGCGCCATGTGGTCACCTCCGGGGCAGGTGGGAATCGAACTCATGCGGAAGCGGCTTTAGATTCTCAGTGCTGTGCTTTAACCCGCTGTGCCACCAGGGAGGGCCCCTTTCACTTGTCTTTTAAGTCATATGCCTAAGTGACATCTGGAGGTAATGTAAATTGCTATGAGTCACAAGTAAAGGGAAAAAATATTTTATCAAAATAGGTCCTTATATTTCATTATTAATTTCTCTGGTTACTTAGAAGAGCTGTCTTTTCTATTAAGAGAGATAAGACATAATTTATAACTTTCTGTATTTGCCTGGAAGCCTGTAATTTTCACTTTAATTAAATAGATAACTGGGTATTGCCTCACAGTGACCTCTGATCTTAATGAATGAGGAAGTCTGATCACATATTTAACTATGACCATTTTTAAGTATTTGCACCACATGCTGATGTTATTGTTTAACTCTGATGCTTTCGGACTCGGACAGTAGTCTTTAAAATAGCTTCACTTATGCAAGTAAGCAGACCGAAGTATTATATATTTTACATCACTCTTCATTTTGTACATTTTTCCATCTCGCAATCAAAAAAGATAAACTTATGCCATTTGGGACAATTTGGATGGAGGTGGAACAACTTGTTTAAGGGTCAGAGTTTTTAGGAAAGCTAGAGGATCCTTGAACAACGTAGTTCTGTTCAGTGTCCTGTCATTATAACATTGATGAGAAAAAAATTATTAATTCCCAGTTGGGGCACTGTCGTGTGGAGTTTACATGGTATCCCCATGTCTCCTTGGGTTATGTCCAGGTACTCTGATTTTCTTCCATACCCCAAAGATGTGCACATGAGGTTCATTGGCTTGTCCCAACTGTCCCAGTTGGAGAGAGAAAGAGAGGGAGAGAGAAAAGAGACTTGAACCCTGAAACTGAATGATACCCTACCTAGGGTTGTGTCTCTTCTTGATCACCCTGTCTGCCTTAAGAGGTTCAGGACCCCTTCACCATGAATGGATAGAACTGGGTTATAAAAGAATGAGGAATACAGATTACTGTTCCATAAACTTAAATTAACCTTTTTGTTCCAGAAACATTATAGCAACTTAACTCTTGCTAAGTGAAGAATCCTTAAATTTCATTACTTAAAGGCAGTTTCTAAGAACATGTCAATTATGTTAAGTGAGGACTTATTGCAGACAAAATATATGCCAAACACGTCCAAATTGAAATAGATAAAATATTTTCTTCCCAGTGATAACAAATTCAAAATATATAAATTAGCAAGAATGGTAGGGCTTCTACAGAAGGGGAAAAAACTATAAAATATTGTGGAAAGCATAAAATAATATCTGAACAAGTGAAACTACAAGCAAAATGATTGACGGAAAAAAGTTTATTAAATTTCAAATTCTCAAAAATAATGTACATGTCGATGAAACTAATCTTCAAATTCCACCAGTTTTGTTTTGATTAGACACAAATTTTTTTCAAGTGTATACAGAGAAATTAATGTAAGGGATAAAACTGATAGAAGAAAAAGCAGTGATAGAGACTTATTAATTGGGCCTCATATCTTTTTACAAAGTTAGTGTTATCTAAGCAGTGGTATTGGTATAAGGTTACACAGAAATAGCAGTGGAATGGACTAGAAAATTCAGAATTCAGTTTTATTTATAGATTTCAAATATATTTAAACATATTTAAATATATTTAGTTTTATAAATTCCCAGTTTGTGAGCATTAAAGAGATGATTAAGAGTAGTAGTACAATTCAGAGGGAAATCAAATTATTTAATATTACATTATGTTAGAACAAATGCCTTTCCATTTCAATGAAAATAGGAATGAATTTCCCACCTTATGCTAAAGATAAATAAATTCTGAATATATACTATTTAAAGTGTAAAAATGGAGGAGAAAATTACAAGAAGTTCCAAAGAACAATTTGTATGAGAAAATCTTGTTAAATATACCAGAAAATCAAATGCTATAAAAGAAGAAATATACTTGATACTTGACTATAAAAAATTAAAAGTTTTGCACTGTAAAATTTATTACCAACTGACTTAATAGACAAATGATAACTATTTAAGGTATATGGAAGGAAACTAGTAATTATGATCTAAGAGAACCCTTAATCATTGAAAAGCAAAAGACAGATAATCTCTTAAAATTGACAAAGCTTATAAAGAGAAGCCACCTTGAAGAATATTCCAGATAACTATAGTGTGAGGTCAAATGGTTAAATTACTCTCAAATGCTAGAGCACAAGAGAAAAAACACCTTCTCCCTTTCTGTTTTCAAGTTTGTAGTCACAGCTTATTTTGCAGATGACCCAGCCACAGCAAACAGAACTAACCTTGGAGAGAGGGGCAAGGCTGGCTGGAGCCAAGACACTTCAAATACAGAAGAGGAGGAATGGTGAGAGGTGAGTCCACCGGCAGAAATTCAGAACTCCAGGTACCTGAAGAACAGCCTCTTCATCCTTCCCCATGTGTGACGGTTCTGTTACCAGCCAGTGACCTTCAGTCAAGTGTGTGTTTTTTCTGCCCTCAGTAGCCTCCTTAGCCAACAAAATTTAACTCTTTTTTTTTCTCAACCCTGAGCCCCAAACACATATAGCCTCATGCCCTTTCTCAACTAGAGGTGCGAATTTGAATTTATCTCTGGTGTCCTTGTCAGTTGATTTGCAATAAGATTTCCTTCTCTCAGAATTTGGTGTCTGTCACAGTAGATTGGTCTCTGTGCACTTTACGAAGAGACCCCATTGCTTGGTAACACGAGCAATGTTTAGATTGACTAGTAGTAGGGAAAAGCAAATGAACAAATGAACCAAGAGGTTTCCATTTGTAGCCACCTGGCTGGGGATAATTAACTGAGTCATCTTGTCTGTTGTGGGTCGGAGAGTAGATGAAAAATAATAGCTCATACACTGCAACTTGTTATGTGAAACTGAATTTCAAAGGCAATCTCACGATTATAAATGTAAGTTTTAGTATATCTTTAACTCATAAATCCTGGTCCCACCAGAATAAAAGCACATATATAAGAATATTTTATATTAACATATTACATGCAGCACCAGGACCCAAGTGAACACCCAGCCATGGAAAAGTCTGTGAGAAATTACATCGTGTTCATTCCATATCCTGTTTGTTATACTGTGCTCTTAGAGGAATTTCCATTTGCTAAGTAAAAGTGCACACTAGGATTCAGTTCTGTCAAATCATAACAAACATAACAAATACTTTCCTCATGTTGTATTTATAATTGTATAAATATGTATTAATGAGCATGGTGAGAACATGGAAATGCATATGAGAATATTAGCATGCATTATTGTGAGGGTTGCATGAGAAGTGAAGGCATAGAGGAACCCAGCAAAAAAAAAAATCATGAATCTGATGATTTATGTATTTATTTTAAAATTCTATATTTATAATTTTTCTTTATATATATAAAAAACTTAAATTCAGGAATTATTAAAATCAAATTACAGATATAGCAAATGATAAAACAATTTAATCACCTAAAAGGCCCAGAGGTATATATGGTAATTTACACCTGAGTTACTGAAAATGGTGCAGTATTAGAAAGGAAGAATCTTTACATCAGATAATTATTTTCTAAGAGTTTGGTGCTTAGATACTAAGATGTGTCAAAAAATAAACATGAATGAAAAAGTACAGACACATTTCCCAGTCAGCACTGGAAAGATTTTACCTGCTAATCTGCCTGTTGATTTTTGCATTGCAAAACTTGTAGAACAAGTTTGTATTTATTACCATTGGACCTTTGATTTTTAACTTCTGTCCTCTGCCATAGTTAAAGTCATAGACCAAATGATGTATCATACCAAGTGTGTTGGGGACCGAGGCCAGCATCTGGCCTCTGTCAGCAGTCATAAAAAGGTAAAATGGAGTCCGGATAGAGAAAAACATCCGGGTTGTAAAAGGCATGTGGGAAGAACTCCCTGCCCCCACCTTTACCTTCTCCTCTTTCTTTTCTCACGCACCTATTATCAAAACACTGCTCCATTCTCGCCCATTTTTGTCCCTCGCGAGAGTCACCGCCGTCAAAACATCCCTGCATGTCTAGTGTCCATTGGCTTTCTCCCTGCCCGACTTCTGCATCTCCCACCTCTTGTATTTTATATAAACTAGATAAAAACAAAATAAACTCTCTCTCTTTGTTCTGATACACGCGTGTGACTATTTCTTTTTGTTCGCCGGACCTGGGGCCCTGACTCCCCGGCCTTGCAGGTTCAAGGCCCCCGCACAAGTGGAAGCAGTTGAGTGCAGTTTTAAATGTTAGGGAAAAGAAAAAAGATCATGTCGGATGCTCGTTATAGCAAACTATACCGCCCCCCCCCCTTAAAGTGTGAAAACTTGACAGTAAACAGGTGTTCCCTGTTTTCAAAGTTTATATTTACACTTTGTATTTACTAAAGATCTACCTTAGGGCCATTCTTCACTACTGAAAGATATCCAAGTGAGGGCTCTTCCTGGTGGTGTAACAGGTTAAAGTACAGCACTGTAAATCTATCCGCAGCCACTGCAGCATGAGTTGGATCCCCAGCCAGGAAGCTGACCCACGTGGCGCAGCAGACCTCTCCTGTCTCCCCACTGCACCCTCAGGAGTGTATTTCATTAGATCTGCCTGTTCTGCCCCCCATTCTGTCTCTGGTAAATCCTCTCACCTTCCCCCCTCACCCCGAACCTCTGGCCTATACCCCAGTTCTTATATGCATAAATAAATAATCTTTTAAAAACAACAACAACAAAAAAAAAGAAAGATATTCAAGGGATCTAAGGTACGAAATCAAAATTACATTCAAACTTAGCTCTGCAGTGATCATTCTAGAAACTGCAGCACCTTTAGCAGGGGGAATGGCCATGCTTAGTTCTTTTCAGGTAAACATTTCATACAGACCAGATATTTATTTTGTCATTACTGCTTTTACTACATGTTAATGTGATTTTAGATACTATGTGTTATTTGGTGTGATTTGATAGGTTGTCCTTCCGGTCTGGGAGCACTCAGATATTTTTCCATATAAATTGGTGATAACTGCTTCTTTGTTTTATACCACTTTGGTTTAGGGAAGGTTTTGTAGGAACACTGTGCTTTTGAATATGGGAGGACCCTGGACCTGTCTTTCAGGAACAGGTCTTCATGTCACATGGAAACTCAGAGCATATCCAGGCTGTATAGCCAGTTGGAAACAAATGACTGTCCTAATATGAGTACAGTAAGTCTGCCATTGAGAGAGTTAAAACAATGAATGTGATAGGAATCAAGTGCATGAACAATGAGAGAAACTATTTTACTAACTGTTCGTTACTGACTACAGAAGAGCAAGCCCCCTGAAAAGGCATCATGCCTTCCATCCTCTCTCTCTTCCCTGGATATCTCTGACAATGACACAGTTGCTTGGGGTAGAGGATAGTTGTATTCCCCACTTTTTGAAAAACTGAGAAAATTCTGAGAGGGAATTGATGTCTGTGGGAGCCTTGTAATAGATGAGTAGCTTCTCATGCCAGAGAGGATGGGTGTAGCCAGGCTTATGTTGGGGTGGACAGTCTGCAATTCTGCAAAGCAACAGTGGGGAACAGGGACACCCACGATGCATAGGTATTCCCCACAACAGCAAGAGCGTTACTGAAGTTCTTATATGGGAAATGGCATCTGTAGAGCTAAAGAGAGAATGTGGCTGCCAGTGGAGGCCTCATTGGAAGGATTATTCTCTCTCTAGAAAAATTTGCAAAAGAATGTGACTGTTAGTGGTAGCAAGATGGGACTTGCTTGTATAAGACAGTTTGGCTGTTAGTGGGCACCTCCTATTCTCTGGGTAAGGCCTAATGGGAAAGAGACAGTGGGTGTTGGTGGAGGCCTAATTTAGAGATTGACACACTAGTGAAAGAGTGTGTGTTCAGTGGAAGCTAGATGTGGGATGGGTAATCTACAGTGTAACAGGGACAATTGGTACTTGTGGGGACCTTGTACTGAAAAGGGTAATCTCTAGTGTAAGGCAAGGGATGGCGTACTGGTGAGATTCGTGGAGGCCTCATGACCTTTTGGCGTTACAGCCCAAAAGTAATTCTGTAATTTTTCACATATACAGCAAGCAGGCTTTCCCTCCAGGAGATCGCCTGGACTAGAGAACATGATAATGTCTGTGGGTAGATTTGTTATAAGCTCAAAGAAGGTGGACAGAAGTTATGTGGAAATCTTGATCATGAGGGACAGTGCTCAGCGGTACAAGTGCCCTGGAAAGACTAGAGACAGAGAACCATTTAGAAAGTCAGCCATCGCGGCATCCAGGCTCAGAGGTGCGTGGTAGAAGTCTCAGTGGGAACCCCTTGGTGGTCCCAGGGAATGGAAGGACAGCACCAGTGACGTCCGAGGCACCATCAGCTTCCTTGGTAAGCTCACCATCTGGGGTAGTCATTGCTCCTGCCAGCTCCTGTCTTCCTAGGTGACTGCCCCAGGTACAGGGCTCCAAAGTTTAGATTTACTAATAGCGGTTTGGGTGAACAGCTGGCATTGATGGGATCAATGAATGGACTTGCAAATATCAGTGAGGCCACTGAGCTTTGTCAAAGATCTGATATGCTCAGGCAAAGATTTCTGTGTCTGACAGCACTGTTTACTGAAAGCACATTGGAAGCCAATGTAACTGGAACACCAGGATGGGTCAAACAACTCAGGTTAAGCCTGGTCACGCCATGTTCCTGGTCTCAGATCAAGGTACCTTGGACAATCTGGGTGTATGGCAACAGAGCATGAACCAGGCATAGAGAATGTGTTCCACTGTGATGAGGGTTTTGCAAGTGGCCCAGCATATGCCCCGGCGTCTTATGGTGAGTTCCCTCCGTGCTCACCTAGGTCTTGCGCTGGCTGTACACAAACAAGTTGGTCTGAGGAATTTTAAGGAAAACTCAGAATAGTTCCATTTTCAACATATCCAATTGTGGTAGGGTCATAGTGATTTGTCCAGGAACTTGTAACAGTCCTCAGGTCTAAGAATTTAAGCTGAGTGTTGCAAACAATCCAAGTAAGCAGACTAAATTGACACAACCAACCAGCAAAAGCCCCAAGAGTTGAATTTGATATATTTACTTCTTTTTGGTTTTGTAGCCTCTCTCCTGGGGAGCTGGGCCATAACCAGAGGAGGACAGGGATGTAGAGTGCTGTGAGGTTAGAGAAACATGAAGTAACTCAGGCTCTTTGTCTCCTGCCGGAGACCTTCCCGAGACTTAGCAGAGGCTGAGCAGAGAGCCCGTAACCTTGACTGCATTCAAGGGGGAAACGCGTCAGCTGTGCAGCTATGGGCATACAACTGGCCCTGCCTGGCTTTGTTCTTGTATAGTATAAAGTAGTCGAACTCCTTGTCCAGAAGAGTGTGTTTGGCTTGCTGACCCTGCCGCTGCTTCAGTACATAGCCTCTCGTTACAGAAATAATGACTTACTGGACTTGCCCAAGGCTGCCAGATTCTTCTCCCATTTGCTGGCATTCAGAAACTGGGTAGGCTTGGGGTCCGGGCATGACAGGGGCCTTTTTTCTCCATATCCATAATGTGTATCCCCCTATTTGTGTGTAATTTGGGGGGCACCACAGCAAGCTCAGGAACTTTTTCAGTATAGCTAGACTTGGTTAGATAAAGTTTGCACTTTGCCTCTTAGTGGACACAGTGAGTGTGATGTGGTATCATGTCATCTCTGGGGCCATTTCTTTCATTTCTTCCAAAGAATCAGAGCAGACATTAACACTTATGAACCTGCCATCACACCCCCAAACTGTCAAAGGCAGGAGAACAAAAAGTTTTTCCAAAGGATTCCACAACAAGGCCTTGGGGGGTTCTTCGTGGGAGCTGTTGCTGGGTGGTAGCTGTAATCTGCCCAAAGCTATGTCACCAGCCCTCATGAAAGGACAGATGGTGGAGAAATGGAGGCAGAGGGCTGTAACACTCTCGATTTTGAATGTTAGATTTCATGACAGTAATTCTAAGTGAATCAATATTGGTATAACCTTTTGATCTTTTACTTGGACTAAAAGATAATGATTGCTGACTCTCTGTAAAGATGCATGCTTATTTAACAACCAGTATTTACATTGCAAGTTCTATAGGCTTTTTCTGGCAGAAACGATTTTTGACAACTCAGTTCCACTGAGTACAACATTGATATTATCACTGAGCTAGAAATCTTGCCCCATTTGCCTCAGTTCTACAACTTCAAAGTTATTCTTGAACATGAGTGCCATTTGTTGAGTATGGCCTTGGTCTCCTTCTCTGAGCCTCCCTGGAGGTGCTAAGAATTTCTGCTCTTAATTTGGGGGGTACTACAAGCTAGCATGAAGTGGCATAGTTGCTTTGCTGTGTAGGTTAATGGAAGATTTTAGGCATCGATACATGATGTATAAGCAGGAAAAGTCGAGCTTAGGCTCGTGTCTCAGAATGTAAGCGATAAACAGGCCAACTTCAGAGGTGGGTGTCCATTGAGGTCTGATTCCACTTATACAGGAAATACCCCCTTTGAAAACCAGTCTCCCCAAGACTACTCCATGGTTTCAGCTGATTAAGGTTAGCAATCTGCTAAGCTTCATTAAAGTGTAGATGTTTACTAAATTATGGTCCCATTTCTCACCCTACTCCATCTTCATCAACCTCAGAAAAGTCAAAAACACTGATATCTCATAGCTCGATGTCAGGTCCTTAACAACTGCGTCGTGTCAAAGTCACAAAATCTCATTCTTAGTGGGTACTAAAACTGGCTATTTAGTTAAATAGCCACTTATAACCAAGGAATAAACTGCTAGGTGGAAGAAAAATGGGACCATACATTTTAATTGGTATTAATAGGCTTTACTTTTTAGTGGATTTTGAGTCTTAGCAAACTTGCACAAAAAATACAGAGAGTTCCTATACCTGTACTTTCTCCTACCCCCACTTTTAAAATTATGGTCATCTTCCATTATAGTGGGACATTTGTAGCAAATGATGAGCCAATATTGATACATTATTGTGAACTAAGGTTGCTGTCCTGCTCTGTGAATATGGGTTGCGAGCAATGACATACATTGGTGGACAGACACATACATCCACCACTGCTGTCTACATTACATGGAGTAGTTCACTGTGAAGTCCTGTGCTCCATTTATCCATCCCTCCCTTTCTTCCTCCAAACCCCTGCAAGCTTAACCTTTTTAGTTTCTCTCTTGTTTCACCTCTTCCACAATGTTCTGATGTGGAATCACATAGTATGGCACCTTTTAAGACTGACATTTTTCACTTAGCGCTATGCATGTAAGTTTCCTCCATACCTTTTAATGTCTTCATAGTTTATTCTTCTTGTTGCTAAATTAGATTCTACGGTATGGATAAAATAACTGTGTATTCTATCCAATGAACCTCTAATTTGGCAATGAAAAACTGCTGTGTGAAGTTTTTGTGTTTTCAACCTATTTGGAGAAATGCCAAGAATTCATATTCATTATTACCCCAAGGATGCAAATTTTTTAGGACAATTTTCAATAAATAGACTTTAAAAAGTATTCAATGAGACATTAGAAGGATGATTGAAGTCTTCTAAAAGACTTAAACCCAGTAAGACAGCCTTGAATAATTAATGTTATGCTACAGCCATATGACTGTAGTTTGCTCAGTAAAATTTTTTGTGACCATCCTATTTAAAATAAAACCTAGCACTCCCAGTCCAACCATTACCTATACTCCAGCCTTGTTTTGTTTTGTTTTGTTTTGTTTTTTGCCTTATCACTGTCAAGAATTATAAGGGATCTAAGATTTTAACCTGACTTGCAAGCTAACAAATTGATTTGCTATGATTCTAATGATGCTGATAGATAACAGGAGAAGTTTCAGAGGTCAGTTT
The DNA here is from genome assembly GCF_000260355.1 of Condylura cristata. Lineage (NCBI taxonomy): Eukaryota > Metazoa > Chordata > Mammalia > Eulipotyphla > Talpidae > Condylura > Condylura cristata. Next base: position 11,983,024 of record NW_004567131.1, read on the forward strand.
GTTACAGTAGTGACAGCCAAAGTAATAATATTTTACTCCAGCTCTCTTGAATTATAGTTCAGCTAATGTGAGAGTTTAAGGTATACAATGTGAAGACTTGATACACAGGTATGTTGCAAGAATGTTTACGTGATAAGGTTAGTTATGTTAGTTCTTGAATCCACCATTTTTACAAGGTCAAGTCAAGAGGTCCAGATGACACCTCAACAGGTATTGGGTTGAATTACAGGAGTAAAGTATAGAAATTAAGAAACTCAGATCGGCCCTCCCTGGTGGTGCAGTGGGTTAAAGCACTGCACTGAGAAGCTAAAGCCACTTCCGCATGAGTTCGAGTCCCGCCTCCCCCGGAGGTGACCACATGGCGTGGCAGACCTCTCCTGACCCTCCCGCTGCTCCCCTCAGCAGTGTACTTTGTCAATCTGCCTGTTCTGCTCCCCACTCTGTCTCTGGTGAAGCCTCTCACCACCCCTGAGCCTCTGGCCTGTACCCCCGTTCTGTATGTACAAATAAATAAATCTTTAAAAAGAAAGAAAGAAAGAAAGAAACTCAGATCACTTATATCAAGCTTTACACATGCCTACCCTTTTTTCTGGAGAGAGATCATTTTCTTTATATTAATGTGCAATAAAAATCATTCCTGTTTCTATGGAGTGAGACTATCCCTATAATCAATGACTGTTCATTGAACAAAGATCTTGATAGAATAACGTGGACTGTAGACTAAAAGTGACTCAATTTAACAGGTGAGTGGAAATGTGAGACTCAGCAGAATTAACTTCTATCTCAACAGGAATTTACCCCTCATTTCCTTCTTCTTCTCCTTAGGGCTATAAGCTCAAGACATTTCTTATTTTAATTTCATTATTGCCTCCTATATTGGTGACAGTAAATGACAAAAGATGTTCATTAAAGTATTGCTGAATGAGTAAATTAATGAATGACAAATATACAAAATGAATATAGGCAGATGATATAAGAAGTCAACAAACCCATAAGATGCACTGCTTTACAATAAGTAAATATAATACTGGAGACTTTGAAAAATACGTTATAGAAAATAATTAGGTAAAAATAAAGATGGCAAAATTTATGTTTAAGATTATTCCAATATCTTATATAAACACATTTATATAGAAAATTCTGAAGGAAAATGTGCTAAAAGTTAAGAATTTTAACGGACCTGGGCTAATAACAAGTTATCACTTGTCTTTATCATTTCCCAAATTTTCTTAATATGTATATATTCTTTTAATAATCACATCCCCGAAAATCCTCATTTTAAAGTCTTTATTATTTCAAAAAGAGAAAGAACAAAAGGCAAACAGCCAACCTCCACACCCAAGTGCAGATTTCTTCACAGCCCTAGAGCAAGAAATTCTGGTAGAACTCATGGTGGACAACTCGTGCTCAGTACTCTTCTGAAAATGGGTAGTAAGGGTGACCAATTGCACTGGAAAAGAAGAAAGGACATTAATGAGTTGACTCTGGCTGCCTGCTGTGAAGAGGCAGCTACTCTGAAGAGGCAGCCACGATGGGCTGCAAACTGAATTTACAACAGCCCTACTTGCTCAGCATACCATGTGGAGTCCTGACCACATGCAGCTCCCCTCAAAAGCTTTCCAGTTCCACCACCCAATGACTTAAAGGCCAAAGTGATCCATTGTTTGATATTTTTCTTTTTCTTTTTCTTTTTTTAAATTATTCATGTTTTTACACCATTCTTCATTTTGTGCATTTTTCCATCTCAGTTGTAAGCCCCATGGGCACCACCAATTCACCCATGTGCCATCACCACAGCCAGTGCACTCTTCCCACCCCAGTTCTGATCCCATTCCTTCTTCTACCCCCATTGTTTGACTTAGATGCCACTTTACAAGAGAGTTTAAAAAAGCTTGGATGTAGCTTTTGCCCTAGGTAATGAGGATGAGCCCAGCAAGGATGGCACCTCTCTTTCCCATGCGTTCATGCAAGGACTGTGCACTGTGTGCCACTCAGCACAGAGTTCCTCTGGCAGGGGCGTGTCATCCATGGAGGAGAGCGAGTAAGCGGCTGAATGACTACAACAACAAGGCGTGATTACAATTTCCTAAATGCATAATTGGCCAGAATCCTTGTTATTCAATAGTTAGAATGAACTATCATGTTTTCCTTGTCTAGAAAAGATTCCATGCTCTTGTTTTCCTTTCTAGATTTGTCCTTTTAAATCCAGACTGACTAAAGAGAACCAGAGTGACCCTGTGTGCCAGGAGCTGTGCTGTTGACACAGCCCACAGAGGTGAGCAAGCCAGGCACAGTTGCGGTAGAAGAACATCTATGCTTACACTTACCAGTCCCTTACACTGACCAGTCCCTTCCCAACTCGTTTTCACCTCTATCTTTCTCAGAGTCCTTGGTGCAGCATGATGATAAACAAGCAGGAGGTTATGAGGTTTCTTTTGGGAAAAGCCTTCATTCCATCACTAAATGTTTATTGCCCTATCTCAGGACTCCCTTCTGGACTTCCCTCATTTGCAATCATTTTCTTTCCATTCAACCTGAGGCCCCTACAAGCAGTGGAGACATGGCTGGCTTCGTGAAAGGTCAGAGACAGAGGAGGTCAGGCTCCCACAGGACAGTGCCCCGATGGACAGAGGTGGCACTCACGAAGGCAGAGAGTCCAGAGGGTCCTACTGGGTCTGTGCCCTTGGGGGTGCATCACATGATCTCATCTTCATGATCTAATAATTCACTTGGGGAAGATTACTTGTAGAAATCAATCAGAAGAAAGTGATGGTGTCACTTTCTAAATGCCCCATTTAGGAGAAATGCCACTGGCTGGAGGAGGGGCTGCAGGAGCCGAGGGAGGGGCTACTTTGATGTTCATGTGCCTGTGCACCTGCCTGCAGGGTCCTCCAAAGCAGGTGACTCACGTGGCATCTGCCCACGGTGACAAGTAAGATGAATGTGGTCCAGGCCGCATTCATTGTCACATGGTCATTGTTAATGTATACAATTTCTCTTAAATTTAAAAGAATGAAAGTAGGGCATTTACATAGTCCCTGGAAGTGCAGTGGGCATGGCATGACCTCTCTGTAATGGTCATGTCAGCCCTAAGCACTGGTGATAGGGGCATAAAAGCAGTGAACTCATAGTGACATGAAGTTCGCCAATTTTATCTATGCTTCTAAACCTCAGTCCCATCTCTGATGCGTCCAGGAGTAAGATCTGGCCTGAGGTCTGCAGTGAGCCTGCCTGCATCTCTGCTGGAAATCAGCCCTGACTCCCTGGCCAAGAGAACCAGCGCTCTACCAATCTCCAGATTCCGTAACAACATGGGGAAACAGCCAGCGAGTCACTTACAACTCCAGTAGAGCATATCGAAAGTTTCTGTTCATGCCATCGAGTGCTTTCATGTCTTCAGGAGTCAGTTTAAAGTCAAAAATCTGAAAGGAGGAAAGAAGCACATTAAACTCCCCCAAGCAACTGTCTTCATTCTGGGGACATGAGGTCTTTGTGGTGAGTTGAGGAACTTTCCTTCTCCTACCATCCCTGAGAACTTGACACCATGAACATGAGCACTTGAGTGAACTAGCATTGAGGTAAAGAGCACCCGCCCCCCCCGAAAAGGCCTCTGTGTGAATCAATTGACCTAAGGAAGAAGCACCCCCCAATCCACAGCTAACCCTCGGTGCCTGTTTACACCACCTGCAAAGACTTGCTCACCTGGGTATGTTTACTGCTTCCTCTTCAAGGAAACTCTTTCTGGTGATCTTTAAAACATTTATCCAGCTTGCATTTTTCCTTTTGAATAATGCCTCTCTTAGATCAACCCAGATTTGTTTTTGTTTTTGTTTTTGTTTTTTTTTTAAGATTTATTTATTCACTCATACAGAACTGGGGTACAGGCCAGAGATGCGGTGGTGAAAGGATTCACCAGAGACAGAGCGGGGAGTAGAACAGGCGTATCGACGAAGTACACTGCTGAGGGAAGCAGCGGGCGGGTCAGGAGAGGTCTGCCGCGCCATGTGGATCTCCTCCAGGGCAGGCGGGGAT
>NW_004567131.1:12003922-12023827 GCF_000260355.1 Condylura cristata
AACTCTGGGTACCAGGAAGTCACCTGGTACTATGAATGGCCAATATTAGCAATGACATTCATGAGGGCCTAGTAACCTGGGCTCAGCTCCCTCACATTACCCCATTAAGCAGGTAACTTCAACCAGCACAGTGGTGGCTGAGGCCAACTGTGTTGTAGAACATCAGGCAGAGGGACAAGGACCATTCAAATGGCCTTGGACCCAGCTGGAGCAGAGGGGAGTGCTCCCTGTTTATGTCCTGTGATATGCTATTGTACAGATAAATGGATACATTTAATGACAACACCAGGAATGATTTTTCAATCTTTTTTTTTTTCTTTGCAGAGGTTATAAATTAATTTCCCTTTTCCTTAGGAAAAAAATAGGATAAACAAACTGCTTTAATTCCACTAATTCCAGTCAATTTTCCCTCCTGCTATTCTGCATGCCTCCTATTTCATAAATTGGGCTGCATGAGGGTGACCCGTGACCAGATTTAAACTTCTGTGAGGGGACGACATGCAGACAGGCCTCTCCTGCTTGGATTGAACCAATCCCACTCTGCACTGGAATCCTGTCCCTAACTACAAACCTGCTAAAGCGCAACTCACTTCCTCCTTGAAGTCTTCCCAGAAGACTCCATCCCCATTGGCCCCTCTCTCTGAATACCTCATGTGCTGCTGGCATTTAACACAATAACATTGAACAATGTTATGCAGCTTAGCAACCAGGAAAAAAGTCACGTCATCAAGTGTCAAGACCCAGAGGAGTAGAAAAATCTTCTACTCAAACTACTATTGCTAGAAACCTAACCATGTCTGTCAAATTAGCAACTGATTTATTAATTAACGATGACATGTTCTACCTGTATTTTTTTTGATAGCCACAACCATAAGATCAAAAGGCCCATTAATCTTGCCGCTTGCCACATCAAACACTGATAAATTTATTCTAAATATTATCTCTGCCTTTGAAATCACAAAGGTACACACACTATTTGCATATCCAGGAGGTCACCGAGCTGCCCTGGGTCAGTGTCAGCCCATCAGTGAAATACTGAGGACACGACACTGGAGCGCGTTTCAGGAAAACTGCAGCCAGAGCAGTAGATACAAAGGCAGAAGCCCAGAGCACTTAAACGCTTGTCCACCTGACAAGAGGCTTCCACACTGTTTTCTCTCAGCACCCTGGCCATGGCATAAACAAGGGCACCACAGCATTTACAAAGCTGCTCTCAAATTTCAAAGGTCTAAATCTGAGCTGCAGAACCCTCTTGTTTCCCAGAAAACACACTGGAATGAACAAAGAGGTGACACTCAAAGCCTAGGGAAGTGCTTCTCACTCCTGCATGACCCACAGAGATCTGTGTCGCTGGGTGGGGAGGCCCCTTAGAGAAAGAACTCGGCTTAGGGTATAAAAAGAGGCTTGATTACTTCCTCCCGTGGTACTGTACCAGCAACGGCACAGATACCATTGGACCAAGCCAGGCGCAGGTTACTTTTCTTTCTGTAACTGAGGGGATTGTGGGATATTCTCTTCTTGCCTCTGCCACTGGTCTGTCTTTAGCAGCAGTAGGAAAGTGGAGGTGGCCTCTAAGGCAGTCCTGGTGCTTAAGTGTGACTGCTACAGTGGATAATGACGTCACTGAAAAACCACCTGGCCTCTGACAGCTATTAACAATGGGCTTTTCAAGTGGGAGCTGGGCTGAGTTGTTACAGGCCAGTCCTCCGAGTCTCACATGCTGGACCGCAGGGAGACACCCCGTGCACCGCAGTTACCTGGGTGTGTGTGAGCACAGGGCTCAGGAGAAGCGCAAGTCTGCCTCACCGTTGCCTTTTGCCTCCTGATCTTCCTTTCCATACACCTAAGACTTGGAATTAAAGGGGGGTCTCCTATGACGAAAGGTGGCAGGAAGGAAAGGCTCCAGTAACTGCTAACGTCCCCAACAGAAGTATTCAGCTGCTAGCAAGTGGTCCTGTCCCTCCCCGTCCCCTGTGCCACTGCCCAGCGGCCCGTCTTTCCAGCACAGAGCGAGCAGTGCCACTGCTGGGGCACACGAGCTGGAGAGCGCGCTGCGCTCGGATTTCAACATGAGAAGAACATTTCCTGCTTGGACAGTTACGGACACAGTAAATAAGATAATGCATGGAAAGCATCTGGTTCACGGTCAACTCCAACATGCCATGTAACCCGAACAACAGTGCCGATTACAGTAAAGCCAGTTCACCCACAAAGCCACCATCTCTGAATCCCCAGCACGAGCAGCTGGTCACCCCTTTAAGGAAGCTTGGAGGTGGTGAGATGATCCGGGGAGCCTTTCCAGAACATCTCACTGCATAAGCCACCGGGACCCCAATCCCTGGCAGCCCCCTGGGCCTGACTGCATTTCACCCTACAGAGCCTGGGGATCCACTTACGGTCTCCGGAGCATAAGTGCCCAGGCCCAGCACTGGCATGAAGTGCCCATCACTCAGTTTCACAGAACTACTCGGTGTGAGGTCCATCACCATCCACGGGCGTGGCTAGTCTGACTCTGACCCCTCTCCCATTCCTAATCAAGAGCCTTCAGTGTTTTTCTTTTCCACCAATCCCACAAGTGGGTGTGACTGGGTTTTAGCTGCCAAGGATTTCAAAATGAAACTGGAAAATTCCACTGACTCTGCCCATTCTCTCAGTCTCTGCAGTTGCCCCTTCAGGAATGTCATGCAGAAACGGGCATCCCCAGGACCTCCACTTCTCTCCTCAGCACTGCTCACCCTGACTCCATGCAGCTTGTCCTTCAGAATCACACCTACTTTCTCCATGAGATGCAAGAAAATCATTAGACTGATCATGTCTAACTCTGTTCTGTTTGGTGAGGGTCCTCACCCTTGTTTTGTCAAAATCCCATCAGAAAGACAAGATGCAGGATTTCTTGAACAAAGCCCAGGGTTTGTTTCCAAGCACACAGGTAACAAAATTGCTTGACAGTCTCCCTCCCCAGACTGGGTTATCACTTTCCCTGTAAGCACTGCTCTCCTCGTCCTGTGTCTTGTGTCCTTGAATCTTTTGCACAAGATTCAAATTGCCTGAGATCAAAGATGCATAGTGTGCCCTGAGTCAGTCTTGTGCTTCACAGACTAGCCTGTTCTGTGCCTGGGTTCCCTCAGCCTCTAACTCCCACGTACACTAGAAGCAGAGGTGCTGCCCTGAGCTCTAGGTCGCTTCTATCCCTGCCGGGCAGTGACCACTCTTCCTGGCATCCTCACATCACCCACAATAACGCTGTCGCAGTCCGCATCAGTGACATCACACCGGTGACCACCAGGCGCGGCACTGGAAAAGCTGGGAAGCGAGTTTGGCTCAGTGTACTGGTGACCGGGCGCCTATCCTGCATCTGTGGACATGGTATGTTAGAGCGACCACTAAATGTACCCTGCATTATTCTTATTATCTCCACCCTCCCTGACCTTGCTGTGGTGGGACCTCAGGCCCCAGAGCCTTCCTCCTCTCCCCTCCTTCCTCACCCACCCCCTACTTCTCACCACGTGGCCTGCATGTGTCAGTTCTGAGTCTTATTATTGGAAGTCACAAATCTCTGCTTTTCCACTTGTCCTGGAGCATGTTGCTGAGCGACACCTTGCAGTCATAATAGGCACAGGCCCCAGTTTAGTCACCACACTAAATTGGCCTCAGAATGCTGGTTGACATCAAATTCCTTGTGATCCTATCAAACCACACATTTGGGGTCTTGTGTCCGTTGGAACATTGCATCAGCTCTACATTGATGAGTATGCCCTCTATGTTTTCATTACTCACATCGAGTTCTGTATCTCAGGTCACAGATACCCCTGTGGAGTGAGTGGAAGAGACAATAGGAACTTGAATACAGACAGTGAGTCTATACTCATTCAAGGAAGGGCAGGCTGGTCCCTGAGTCACTTCTGCTTCTCACTTGCAACTTGGAGTCACTGGGGGGAAAAGTGGCAGAAAGAAGCAAGAAATCATGTCCTCTCCCTCTCCACAGGGGGAAACCCTCCGGTGGACGACTGGGTGGTAGGAGGGAGCGAGGGCCACATGGCTTGGCCAGAGCCAGGTGAGGTACCAAGCTGTGTGGCATCCTCAGGGAGATCAGGCCAAAGGCCAGAGGGACTGGGGGACAGGTCTCCTCGAGCTGGTGCCTGGAGAAGCAGCAGAGTGGGTGGTAGTGACCAACACAGACAGTCCCCCTGCTGGACAGCCTACGAAGTCCTGAGACTGTGTGGGTGGTGCCGGCTAAGGATATGCTGAGACACAGTCTCCCTTGAGTAAACAGAGGCTTGTTTTACCACAAAGAAGCTGCTCCTTTCCTCAGAGTGTTCTCAGAGCCTCTCTCCATCTAGTGCCTATTGTAGAGAAAGTTTCAAGTCATGCAAGTCTGCTGATGCCCCTTTGGCAGATTGATTCTTTTGATCTAAAGATAATTAAGAAGCAGTAGATTCAGAAGAAGTCATTTATTTGTCTCCTTACTGCCTCAAAGTAGAGTCTAAATTTCCTGATGTGTTGTCCCTGTACCAGGAAACAGAAACAATTATTATCATCCAAGAGACCCCTCTGGTAATACAACACGATTTACCATATACTGCACTCCTCACCTTCCCATGGCTTGCCTTCCCTGCCCAGAAAGCCCGCACCCTTCTTCCTTCATATAGTCTAAGGTGGTCTATAAACCCCAACCATCTAGCCACCTCTGTGAGTTTATTTCTACGGACACTCCCTGAATACACATGCAGTTAAAGCCTTTTTCCCCTCTTGTTAATCTATCTTTTGTCCATCTAATTTTCAGGACCCCAATAGGAAAACTTAGGAGGCTTGATGAAAGTGTTTTCTTCCACTACAGTAGACTTAGTCACTAAATGGAATTATTCACTAAAAGCCACACCTGTATTTTGTGGGCATAATACCCACACCCCAGAAGTGGATGGCAGGGTTCCCTGAAAAGCTATAAATAAATGCTATTCTAGCCTTCCAAGGCTCCTGGCCCAGGGCGGTCTTTCTCTTCCCTTCTCCAATATTGAAGGGCGGATGGGCCACAAGATGTTCCCATACTAGGTTTTCCCAGGATGTACAGATAGAACGCACCAGAAGGACATTCCCAAGATCTGTTACTTTGACGTGCAGATTATTTTGAGCTGAGGTCAGTTGAAGCCCTGCAAGCTAGTGGGAAACTTCTACCTTTCCCTTAACTGCCTAAAATCTAGAGGATTTCTCTAGAAATAACCTTTCTATCAGAGAAAATTTATCTATAGTTTAGGACATACCTGTCCTGCAAGCATCTGGTCTTCACATGAGTTACCCTCTCTGCATCATCTGAGTCCCCATCTCTCTGAAGCCCTATCCTGTTTCTTAGCTCAGGAATACCCTCATATTTCCTCACTCACCTTGGAATCCATACTATGCAGATTCCCAAACTATATGTAACTATATTTTTTCTCCCTTGAACTAATCTAATGTTAATTTGATTGCTTGACCAACTCAACAGGATACTTGGGTGCTGGGATGGAAGACCACCAGGGATGCTGAACTGCGTAGGGTTGATGTGGACTATGCCTGAGGGGAGAAATCAAATAGTGCCCAAAATTAACAATGGAAGAAAATTAATCAATAAATTAATCAATAAAAATATGTCAGGTTGTAAACTGTGACTTTAAAATAACACTGCTCTTTGAAAAACTATTGTGGATGAGGCCAGCAAAGCTGAACCAAGGGCTTGCCGAGTTGCAGGGCGGAACCACTGGAAGATGCGAGAGTCATGTGTGAACCGACGGGTAGCTGTACTCTACTAAAATTTGCTCTGGGTCAAGTTAAGAGCCTGGCATCACCCAACTCATCCCTTTGCCAAAGACTGGGATTAGCACAGGTGGGGCTGCAGAAGCGCTCAGCTCAGCAAACACTGACTGAGTCTCCTCTACTTACAAACCCTGATCCTGTGTTTTGTTTGTTTCCTGGAGGCCATGTGCTTAAGAATAAGTCTACAGATTCCAAAATTTGCTTTTAAAGGCCTATACCTTCAAACCTTCCTTTCCATGAAAAATAAAAGACTTTCTTTAGACCAGAACATGTGTCATTATGGCTTGATCTTAAAGTCCCAGTGCCGGGGTCCTCTCTCAGCAAAACTACCCTTTCTGGGGCAGCTCTTTCTGCCCGCTTGTGTCCATGCAGTATTAAGTAGGAGTGATTGCATAAAACCCAGGTTATATAATCTTCTTAGGTGCAATTGCCTGTCCTGAGGTCAAAGCCAGGGCAACATCATTGGTTGCCAGGATTTGAAAGCCTTCAGCAAACAGCAGAAAACACATAAGCAAATCATACACACTACTATTTATGTACTTAATAACTTCCACAGTAGAATTAGATTTTTCCTGTTAAAGTTCAACAATTTCTCTACTGTTCTGTAGAGACACGGACATCTGAGGGCCCCAGTCCCATGTCTCACTACAGCTGTTTCTCTGCTCGAAAACCAATAGCTCCATTATCAAGGACAGATAGGGACATTTTGTGTTGTGTCCTTTCCCGTGGTGAGAGTTTAGAGAAAAACAAATTTGCTTAGCAAGAAGCTATATAAACTCTTGTCAAGGACATGTCCCTCCACACATACCCATTAAAACATCAGTCACTCAGCATGGTTAGCTAAAAAATGTTTCCACAAATCTCTTCATCCTCCTTCCCTCAAAATTTTGCTGGCTCATACTGAACAAAGGGGACCAGCAGCATGTAAGCAAGGCCTGAAACACAGACCTGACCCCCTACTTCTCTCCCCTCACAGGTTCTAGTTTTGTGCTCACAGCTGGTTGGGGTGGAATGAAGTTCATCCAGAGAGGGCTGTTGCTTTTCACTCATCCTATTAACTTAAGTTCTCCTGCTGGTCACCTTCCCAGGGGGCAGAGAGGGCAGTGACCCTCTCTAAGGTTGACCACATAGTGTGTCTGCATGCAGCATGAATCAGATCGTGTAAAAGGAAAATGTGAAAAGGCTGTCCTAGAAGGAGAAGGACCCAGCGTGACCTTGAAAATGGCGTGGGGTGTGCTGCACCATCTGGACACTAATAGGTACCTGAGGCCAGGCCTGCTAAGTCCCTAGTCTGTTCTGTCTTGACCCCCGCCCTCACTGCCCAGCTGAGAGTGGCTGCACAGAGCAGTCTGGCCCCAGGAAGGGCTCCTGGTGACGAAGCAGGTGGGACATTTTAGAGGAGGACATGGGCACTGCATGTGAGAGCATGGGTGCTCGGTAGAGCAAATCTTGTCCTTGCGCAAGTGCATTTGTTTGTATAATCGCTCCTTATTATTTTTTTCCATTTAACCTTAAGATTCCTCAGGCCTGCAGATGCCAGGGTAAGGTGGTTCTCAAAAGGGAGGGGCTGGGAGAGTCCCCCCAGGTCCCATTTCCTGTAGGGCAACTGCAGACAACTCCCTACGACCTGCATGTTATTGAGCACTGTTACACTGCAGTGGCCATCAGCAGACTTGCATGAACTTGAAACTTTCTCTACAATAGGCACTAGATGGAGAGAGGCTCTGAGAACACTCTGAGGAAAGGAGCAGCTTCTTTGTGGTAAAACAAGCCTCTGTTTACACAAGGGAGACTGTCTCTCAGCATATCCTTAGCCGGCACCACCCACACAGTCTCAGGACTTCGTAGGCTGTCCAGCAGGGGGACTGTCTGTGTTGGTCACTACCACCCACTCTGCTGCTTCTCCAGGCACCAGCTCGAGGAGACCTGTCCCCCAGTCCCTCTGGCCTTTGGCCTGATCTCCCTGAGGATGCCACACAGCTTGGTACCTCACCTGGCTCTGGCCAAGCCATGTGGCCCTCGCTCCCTCCTACCACCCAGTCGTCCACCGGAGGGTTTCCCCCTGTGGAGAGGGAGAGGACATGATTTCTTGCTTCTTTCTGCCACTTTCCCCCCCAGTGACTCCAAGTTGCAAGTGAGAAGCAGAAGTGACTCAGGGACCAGCCTGCCCTTCCTTGAATGAGTATAGACTCACTGTCTGTATTCAAGTTCCTATTGTCTCTTCCACTCACCCCACAGGGGTATCTGTGACCTGAGATACAGAACTCGATGTGAGTAATGAAAACATAGAGGGCATACTCATCAATGTAGAGCTGACGCAATGTTCCAACGGACACAAGACCCCAAATGTGTGGTTTGATAGGATCACAAGGAATTTGATGTCAACCAGCATTCTGAGGCCAATTTAGTTTATCAGTAACCAGTGTGGTGGCTAGACTTGGGCCTTGCCTATTATGACTGCAAGGTGTCGCTCAGCAACATGCTCCAGGACAAGTGGAAAAGCAGAGATTTGTGACTTCCAATAATAAGACTCAGAACTGACACATGCAGGCCACGCGGTGAGAAGTAGGGGGTGGGTGAGGAAGGAGGGGAGAGGAGGAAGGCTCTGGGGCCTGAGGTCCCACCACAGCAGGGTCAGGGAGGGGGGACTTACACCAGCAGACAAGGGAGGGTGGAGATAATAAGAATAATGCAGGGTACATTTAGTGGTCGCTCTAACATACCATGTCCACAGATGCAGGATAGGCGCCCGGTCACCAGTACACTGAGCCAAACTCGCTTCCCAGCTTTTCCAGTGCCGCGCCTGGTGGTCACCGGTGTGATGTCACTGATGCGGACTGCGACAGCGTTATTGTGGGTGATGTGAGGATGCCAGGAAGAGTGGTCACTGCCCGGCAGGGATAGAAGCGACCTAGAGCTCAGGGCAGCACCTCTGCTTCTAGTGTACGTGGGAGTTAGAGGCTGAGGGAACCCAGGCACAGAACAGGCTAGTCTGTGAAGCACAAGACTGACTCAGGGCACACTATGCATCTTTGATCTCAGGCAATTTGAATCTTGTGCAAAAGATTCAAGGACACAAGACACAGGACGAGGAGAGCAGTGCTTACAGGGAAAGTGATAACCCAGTCTGGGGAGGGAGACTGTCAAGCAATTTTGTTACCTGTGTGCTTGGAAACAAACCCTGGGCTTTGTTCAAGAAATCCTGCATCTTGTCTTTCTGATGGGATTTTGACAAAACAAGGGTGAGGACCCTCACCAAACAGAACAGAGTTAGACATGATCAGTCTAATGATTTTCTTGCATCTCATGGAGAAAGTAGGTGTGATTCTGAAGGACAAGCTGCATGGAGTCAGGGTGAGCAGTGCTGAGGAGAGAAGTGGAGGTCCTGGGGATGCCCGTTTCTGCATGACATTCCTGAAGGGGCAACTGCAGAGACTGAGAGAATGGGCAGAGTCAGTGGAATTTTCCAGTTTCATTTTGAAATCCTTGGCAGCTAAAACCCAGTCACACCCACTTGTGGGATTGGTGGAAAAGAAAAACACTGAAGGCTCTTGATTAGGAATGGGAGAGGGGTCAGAGTCAGACTAGCCACGCCCGTGGATGGTGATGGACCTCACACCGAGTAGTTCTGTGAAACTGAGTGATGGGCACTTCATGCCAGTGCTGGGCCTGGGCACTTATGCTCCGGAGACCGTAAGTGGATCCCCAGGCTCTGTAGGGTGAAATGCAGTCAGGCCCAGGGGGCTGCCAGGGATCGGGGTCCCGGTGGCTCACGCAGTGAGATGTTCTGGAAAGGGTCCCCGGATCATCTCACCACCTCCAAGCTTCCTTAAAGGGGTGACCAGCTGCTCGTGCTGGGGATTCAGAGATGGTGGCTTTGTGGGTGAACTGGCTTTACTGTAATCGGCACTGTTGTTCGGGTTACATGGCATGTTGGAGTTGACCGTGAACCAGATGCTTTCCATGCATTATCTTATTTACTGTGTCCGTAACTGTCCAAGCAGGAAATGTTCTTCTCATGTTGAAATCCGAGCGCAGCGCGCTCTCCAGCTCGTGTGCCCCAGCAGTGGCACTGCTCGCTCTGTGCTGGAAAGACGGGCCGCTGGGCAGTGGCACAGGGGACGGGGAGGGACAGGACCACTTGCTAGCAGCTGAATACTTCTGTTGGGGACGTTAGCAGTTACTGGAGCCTTTCCTTCCTGCCACCTTTCGTCATAGGAGACCCCCTTTAATTCCAAGTCTTAGGTGTATGGAAAGGAAGATCAGGAGGCAAAAGGCAACGGTGAGGCAGACTTGCGCTTCTCCTGAGCCCTGTGCTCACACACACCCAGGTAACTGCGGTGCACGGGGTGTCTCCCTGCGGTCCAGCATGTGAGACTCGAAGAACGGCCCGGAAAAAACCCACCCAACCCCCCACTGAAAAACCCAATGGTAAAAACCGGCAAAAGCCAAGGGGGTTTTCAAGGAACGCAATAACCAACGGAACAAGCAAAACTAAACAACAAAACACCCCCAGAGACCACACCCACACTCCCACACCGCCGAAAAACACACAACAGGCACAGACAAAAAAAGAAAATACCACAAAACCCCCACAGACACAAAAAAAAAAAAAACCCGCCCCGCGCGGGCCAAAAGGATATCTGCCCCGGCGCGGACACAACAACACGAGAAAAAAAAAAAAACCCTCTTTATACACCAAAAGCAGAGCTCTCTCTAAAAGGCCCCCCCACACACAGACACACAGATCTCTGGGGCACACACAAGAGAGAAAAACACCCCCAGACGCTGAGAGTCACACCTCTGTGCACACCACAGTGTGTTCTCGGAAAAAAAAGAGGGCTCCACAGCACAGATAGACACCTGAAAAATGAGAGAACAGCTGTAAAAACGCTGGGGCCCCCGTGTATACCACAGCCACAGGGCGCAGAGAAAAAACAGTGGAAAACACTCGTCACAGGGACAAAAGCGTAAAAGCGCTCGGCGCCTCCCCCTGTATATACACCGCTCGCGCCACAGTTCCCCAAAAACGCGCCACAGTCGCGTCCCCACAATATCACACAGAGGCGCACACACACACACAGCACAGCGCGGACACCCCCGAGATACAAAAAGAGTGTGTACACCTGTGACACCAAAAACACAGAGAAAAAAAAGAAAAAAAATATAACAGTGTGAGATGGCAAAAACAAAAAGAAAAAGGCCCCTTGAGATCATAGGGGTGGCGATAAAAAAAAAAACACAGAGAAAACATCACAGCGAAAAAAAAAAAAACAGGCGAAAATGACACACACAGGGAGAGGCTTCCAACAATAGTAGGAAGAGAAGAAGATTCTACTACTCCGCGGCGTCACAACACATAATGACACGACTTTCCTCCTGGCTAAGAAGCAGAACAACATTCAATGTTATTGTGTTAAATGCCAGCAGCACATGAGGTATTCAGAGAGAGGGGCCAATGGGGATGGAGTCTTCTGGGAAGACTTCAAGGAGGAAGTGAGTTGCGCTTTAGCAGGTTTGTAGTTAGGGACAGGATTCCAGTGCAGAGTGGGATTGGTTCAATCCAAGCAGGAGAGGCCTGTCTGCATGTCGTCCCCTCACAGAAGTTTAAATCTGGTCACGGGTCACCCTCATGCAGCCCAATTTATGAAATAGGAGGCATGCAGAATAGCAGGAGGGAAAATTGACTGGAATTTGTGGAATTAAAGCAGTTTGTTTATTCTATATTTTTCCTAAGGAAAAGGGAAATTAATTTATAACCTCTGCAAAGAAAAAAAAAAGATTGAAAAAACATTCCTGGTGTTGTCATTAAATGTATCCATTTATCTGTACAATAGCATGTCACAGGACATAAACAGGGAGCACTCCCCTCTCTTCCAGCTGGGTCCAAGGCCATTTGAATGGTCCTTGTCCCTCTGCCTGATGTTCTACAACACAGTTGGCCTCAGCCACCACTGTGCTGGTTGAAGTTACCTGCTTAATGGGGTAATGTGAGGGAGCTGAGCCCAGGTTACTAGGCCCTCATGAATGTCATTGCTAATATTGGCCATTCATAGTACCAGGTGACTTCCTGGTACCCAGAGTTGCCCCAGTGACTTCCCCTCACTGCGGACATACTCCTTTCTGCCACCGTTATATGGAGGCCACTCTATCTACTTCTCAAAGATGGAGCCAATTGCCATGGCCCGGTCTGTCTGGTAATTTGTTTTATAACTTCACATTTACAGGCACAAAGCAGCCTGAACCAGTAGGCGGCATCAGGTTGTGTGGGACCCTTCCTGTGTCATCTACTGGAAGCTTCCCTCTGGAGCCAGGATCTTTAATTGGGGAGGTCCTTGAAGATGAGCAAAGAGGCAGCACAGATGCCCCGAGTGGCCACTGGGGTCTGGCCGGGAGGGTGTGACTGGTGGATTGGTGTCCTGCTCCCTCACCTTGAGCTCTCCAGGCTTAGCCTGACTCCCAGATGCCAGTGTGGCGTCTGCTGGCCTGTGTGCCAGGGGCTAATGCAGGCCTCCAGGAAAGGGCCTTAGCGAGGAACTCATTGGATTTAGTATGAACATCCCAGATGTTCTATATCTACATCTTTAGAAGATTGCTGTCCAAATGTCAGGGCTTTTCCTGTTATTTCCTTAAAACTGTTGATTTGACATGATTTTCTATGTTCCCTGGTAAATCATTTTTAACTAATTCATGACAGATCAGTGGTTATATTGAAGCTTATACTGCAACTTAGCTATACTGAAGCCTAGTCTAAACTGTACAAGCTTGCTACCAAGATTCTTACCATCAAACATGTATAAATAGTTATTGACTACCGCTAGTAAGGAAATAAATTGCTTTTCTCTGAGTTGGGAACATAACCAATTCTATTTATTTATATTTTATAGGTTCCTAAGAGCAAGTGTTTCGAGGCCATCAAAGTGGCTATTGATGTAGGATTCCGGCATATTGATGCCGCATATGTGTATGAAAATGAAGCACAAATTGGACAGGCCCTTCAAGAGAAGATCGCAGATGGAACTGTAAAGAGGGAGGACATATTCTACACTTCCAAGGTGCTTTGGGAGAGTGATAAGCAGTCCTTGTTATTTGGGGGAGAAAAACAAAGTTTGGTCTTGGTTTGACTATTACACTTGGTCATTGTAGAGGTCCATTATCGAAAGAGGAAATAGGAAAACTTGCTTTTGTATGGGATATGTTAAAGGTAGGATACAGATGCTCAACCTCTTCAAACATCAGTCTGCAGTCATTTGGAAAACTCTACTACATGCCCTTTTCTGAACCATGAATGTCTCCACAATTTTATTCTCCAGAAGAATCTGTCAGGATGATTTCAAGTGATGTTGCATCGTATTCAAAAGTGACCCAGACCAGGAGATGCTTTGAGCTTACTAAAATGTGTAAAACTTTGTTTGAGTAAAAGAGTTTTACAAATGAAATCAAAAGAGAACTGATGCATGTCTCTATTAATGATAATTTGGTTTTGAATGTGGGCTCTCAGTAAGACTTTTATTTTTAAAAATGCATTTTTAATGAAGTCCCTTTTTCTTGCATCCTTGTTCATTTTTGTTAGCATAGGATTCTCCTTTCAAGTGTGGTCATTATAATTCTCTCTCCACCAAAGCACCCATATTCTATCACCATAGTGCTCTGTTTTCATTCCTTCCTCTCTCCTTGCTCCTCCTTCCAAAATGCCTCATATCTATGGTCAACTTTCCTGGTTTATCTTTATCTAAATGTTTTTTTTTTTTTGGCTTTTCTATATTACACAGGTAAGTGAAATCATCTGACATTTATCTTTCTTCTTCTGACATATTTTGCTTAGTATAATCCCTTCCAGCTCCATCTATGTTGCCAAGAATGGCTTGAGTTTACCATTTTTGACAGTTGAATAGCATTCCATTTTGGATATATACTGCGTTTCTTGATCTACTCATCTGTTTTGGGAAATTTAGGTTGTTGCCATATCTTAGCTATTAGATATGTGCTACAATAAATATAAGAATACAGATTTCTTTTTGGCTCAGTGTTTTTATGTTATTTGATAGATACCTAAGGTGGAATTGCTGCATCACATGGCAAATTCATCTTTAATGTTTTTTTTTAAAGATTTATTTACTTATGCATACAAGAACTGGGGTATAGGCCAGAGATGTGGAGTTTGAGAGAATTTACCAGAGACAGAGTACGGAGCAGAACAGGCAGATCTACTGAAATACACTGCTGAGGGGAGCAGTTAGAGAGACAGGAGAGGTCTGTTGTGCCGTGTGGGTCAGCTCCCTGGTCAGGCATTCAACTTGTGCTGTGGTAACTGCTGATAGCTTCATAGTGCTGAGTTCACCACTTCTGCCACCAAGGAGGCCCCATTTTTAGTGTTTTAAGGAAGTCCACACAGCTCTCCATAGAGGCTGAATCAGTATCCATTCCTACCAACAAGAAAGGGCCCACTCATCTCTACACTCTCTCCAGCAGTTGTTTCTTTTCTTTCTTTCTTTCTTTTTAAGATTTATTTATTTGTGCATTCAAAACTGGGTTACAGGCCAGAGGTGCAGGGGCAGTAAGAGGATTCACCAGAGACAGAGTAGGGAGCAAAACAGGCAGATAGTGGAAGTACACGGCTGAGGGGAGCAGTGGGTGGGTCAGGAGAAGTCTGCCGCAGCATGTGGATCACTTCTGGGGCAGGCGGGGGTCGAACTCATGCAGAAGTGGCTTTAACTTCTTAGTGCTGTGCTTTAAGCCACTGCCCCTCCAGGGAGGGCGCTCTTTTCTTTTTTAAATATTGACCATACTCACAGGTGTGAGATGGGATCTCATTGTGATTTAGATTTGCATTTCCCTATTACTTAATGATGGTGGACATTTTTTTCTCACATAACTGTTGGCTCCCTGAATATCTTCTTTGGAAAAGTGCTTATTTAGCTCTTCTACCCATTTTTTGATTGGATTGTTTGTTTTTTATTGAGCTGTATGAGCTCTTTGTAGATCTTCAAGGTCAGTCCCTTGTAAGATGTTTGGCTTGCAATACTTTCTCCCTTTCAGTAAATAGCTATCCATAGTTGACTCCTCTTTCACAATATAGATTTTTAGATGAGTGTAGTCCCAGTTGTTTATAGTTTCATTATTTTTCCGAGCTGCTGAAGATGAATCCACAAAGATGTTTTTGAAGTTTATGTCATTGAATGTTTTGCTTATGTTTTCTTCTATGTATTTTATAATTCAGGTCTTATAAGCAAGTCTTTTATCCAATTTGAGTTGATTTCATGTATGGTGTGATAGAGGGGTCTGGTTTCATTCTTTTACATGTGGCAGCCCAATTTCCCAGCATCACTTACTGAAGAGGAATTCCTTGTTATATGCTTCACTCTTTTTTTTTTTTAAGATTTATTTGTGCATACAGAACTGGGGTACAGTCCAGAGGTATAGGGGCAGTGAGAGGATTCACCAGAGACAGAGTGGGGAGCAGAACAGGCAAACGGACAAAGTACACTGCTTACGGGAGCAGCTGGCAAGTCAGGAGAGGTCTGCTGTGCCATGTGGATCACCTCTGGGGCAGGTGGGGATGGTACTCATGCGGAAGTGGCTTTAGCTTCTTAGTGCTGTGCTTTAACCCGCTGCACCACCAGGGAGGGCCTATGCTTCACTCTTTTGTCACAGATTAGTTGTCTATAAATGAGTGGTTTTATTTCTGAGCTCACAATTCTATTCCTTTGGTCTGTGTATCTGTTTTTGTCCAGTATCAAGCTGTTTTAATTATTATAGTATATGATGATAGTATAGTTTACAGTATGAAAATGTTCAGGCACTTATTTTATAGGCTAGTGAATTCCATTTTTCCTTGTCTGGCATTTCTTGACTCTTCTTTCAGAAGTGAAATTTTCAGTTCTAAACCATACAAGTTCTTTCTGGGTGCAAATAAGTTTTATTCACAGTTTTCTTACGGTTGCTCAAATAAATCTTGGTGCTCATTTAGGACCTTAGTTATATTATGTTACATGAACTAAGTCCCAATATTTCTTTTTTGACCACTACAGTGTTCTGTTACCCATTTCTCGATCTTTTATGGAACTCAGAAAAAAAAAACAATTAATAATTCCAAGAATAAAATTAGTTGGGGGAAAAAACATACAAGAAAAGAAGGCAGTTTTAGAAAGTGAGTTCATTGTAAGACCCACATGCACATCCCCTAAAGAAGGCTAACATCCCTGCATATAATCTCTGGAGGACATTCCCCTCCATACTCTATCTCACCCCTAAGTCTACATCACTATCTATAGAGATGCAAAGCATGTAGGGTCCTGTAGTTGGCTGATATTCACATGCATGATTATTCTTTTTCTAGTCTCTTGATCTCATAAATAGGGTTGCTGTATACTAGTATTTGTACTTTTAACCATGGTGTGTAATTTTAGACCCCAGGTGTGTGAAACCATAAATCATTTTAAAATTTATTTTGATCACGGCAGCTCTGGTGTACCTTCTTTCGACCAGACTTAGTTCAACCAGCCCTGGAAAGCTCACTGAAGAAACTTCAAATGGACTATGTCGATCTCTACCTTCTTCATGTGCCATTTTCTTTAAAGGTAAGCTTTGATTTTCTTTGTTATGCCAAAGACTCTTCCTTTACTGCTATGTCATTTGGCCTGATTTTTTGGCTTTTACTATGAAAGGTGGATTTGAGCAATGAGGATAGAATTGTTAGATGATTGTAGTATCCCTTAGTAACCGAATCACCTGCTTCAAGATTATTTTTACTTCCTTCTCCTCGACTTCACAGAGATTCAAAGAGCTCTGTACTTTCATCTCAATTAGTACGGTCACTGCCCATAGACTAAGCTGTAGTGATTATGGGCCTCAAGAATGTTGATATAGAATAGATCACAGAGATGTAATTGTTCTATTGGGCAACACCACACTGACAAAGAAATGGGAGTCATGGAACAGGCTACATAATGCAGGATGCTGCTCAAGAGCAAGATCCTGGCATTTTGATTGATACAGTACCAGTCAAAAGGGGAAGTTAAATGAAAAGGGAGAAGTAGAAGAAGGAGGGGCAGAGTAGTTCTGGATTTTTCATCTTGGTATTTGGGTCCAGCCCTGATTCCCCAGTTAGAATTTCAATACTATCAATAAGGCCTTCCAGCTTCTGGAAGTCCTTTGTTATATATCAGTCAACGGCCCTCTGGCATTCCCAGTGGTACCTTGTAATGTGTAAGTCAGGAATAAGTTTATACATCTGTCCTCAGGCCCTCCTTCCCCCAACCCTGCCTGTGTTTCTGGTCATACCTCTTGAAGCACAACCTTCCCAGGGTGATCCAGCTTCATGCCCTTAATTGATATGACAGTCACCTTGTAGGTTGGGCTCTTATGACTGGGCAGTTCTGACCTTTGTTAAAGAACTGTAGGTAACAAAATAGAGGCTAGACAGGCTGCTTAGTTTAACAGACCCACATGTACTGGGAAAGCTGATTCTCTTTCAAGACAGGGCCTCATCTATATGAATCCCTCAGCCCAAATCCAGAATGAGATATCCTAGGATGGTCTATATCACTGGTCCATCCTCTCATCACCACGGATGCTTACCGAGCACTTCTGGTACCTTCACTGTTTCAGAGTTGGATTAATAAACTGGAGTTAACAATTTGATTATTAAAGAGAAGTCCTCACATTCCTAGTCAGACTTTCCTTGAGAAATAAAATAAATTCCAACTGCAGGAGAACTCATTACTAGTGATGTTTCAGGGTGGGAGTGGAGAGGAGAGTGAAGATTCGGGGATAGGAATTTAGTTACAGAGTTTCTGTGTTTGTGATGGTTCTTTCCTCCATGTCATTTCTCACACAAGACACACATATGTGTTCACATACACACACACACATACTCTAGCTAGGAATCACAGACTCCTGAATGTTGTGTGACCAAGCTTGTAGGTAGTATTGTAACAGGTGCTGCCCAGGAAAAGGGTAAGTTCCAGGTTCTCTGCCCCACCCAGAAGGAGGGTGGAGCTGAGCAGAGAAGGAATCTGAAGATGAGAAGGAAGGAGGATGGAGAGCCAGAAGGAGACCTAAGGAAGCCACGTGGAGCAGAGAGAGACATGTGAAGAAACTGTGTTTGCTTCTTGGTCCTGGCCTGGTTGAAACAGATGTGGGTGAGAGACCAGTGCGGAGGGTCACTATGGCAGCATTTATCTTGATTTTGATTTTTCTTTTTTCTTCCCAGACTTGTCTGGCTGTTTCTGGCCCTTTTCTATGGGTACTGACCAAAAGGTGTTTTGGGCTTATGGAGGGCTTTCAGGCCTTGCTTTGGCCCAATCCCTTGGGTAGACTTTTACTCAAGAGGGGATGGGTAACTTTGGGTGTTTGATTTAGAAACTATAATCTTTGTCTTTTCTGTATTGCACATTCATTGCATTAAAGGTCCTTTCCATTAAAGCTCTTATATCTTGTCTTGATGTGGCTGATGGCAGAACCTATTTAGAGCAGGCAGGTTCAGGGGTTCAGGGGTGCCCCCTCTCTGCCCTGTAATGGCAGGAAGGTGATTCTTTTAAAAAATGTACTTCATCCTCTTTTCCTTCTGTATTCCAGCAAGGAGAGACTATTTTGCCAAAGGATGACAGTGGGAAAATTATTTTAGAGACAGTGGACCTGCTTGAAACATGGGAGGTGAGTATGCAGACATCAGAAACACACAAGCCACAAGAGGGAAAAGGACAGACTGGGGGTCGTGGGACAGGGCTCAGGCTCTTCAGTTTCTGCCTCTGAGAACACGATGTGTTCTTATCTGTAAAGCAAGAGAGCTTAAAAGGTTGACGTCTAGGTGAGGTATTTCCTGTAAGCGGCTGATTTTCACACGTGTGATTCTTCTCTTTCTAGCCTCCTGACCTCATAAATAGGATTGCTACACTGTTATGTCTTACTTAGGGGTATATTTGTCCCTTAAGTAGGTTGCATAGATGAGCCCTGTGAGGGGATTGGAGGAAGTCAAAATGAGGTGTGAGAACTATATCCCAGCACAAAAATACCTGTGAAGGAGAAACTCCCGTCTGACTTGGCAGTGGGATAGACTATAGAGGGAAATGAAGCTTGACCTTAACTATTCCATCCCATAAACCATTTTCATGACCTTAGGAATCACAGCCTCCTGAAGGTAGTGAGCCAAACTCATAGGTCCAGGAGGTCACTCTGTTAAAAAAAAAAAGTAATTCAGCCCTCCCTAGTGGTGCAGAGGGTTAAAGCACAGCACTAAGAAGCTTAAGCCACTTCCGCATGAGTTTGATCCCCGCCTGCCCCGGAGGAGACCACATGGCGTGGCAGACCTCTCCTGACCCGCCTCCTGCTTCCTTCCGCAGTGTACTTCGTCATCCGGCGTGTTCTGCTCCCCATTCTGTCTCTGGTGGATCCTCTCATCGCCCCTGCACCTCTGGCCTGTACCCCAGTTCTGTAAGCATAAATAATAAGTCTTTTAAAAAAAAAACAAAGTAAGATCAGGCCTTCCCTGGTGGCGCAATGTGTTAGGATGTAGCACTGCAAGCTAACCACAGCCGCTTCAGTTTGAGCTCGATCCCTAGGCGGGGAGGTGATCCACATGGTGCAGCAGACCGCTCCTGACCCACCTGCTGCTCCCCTCAGCAGTGTACTTCGTTATCTCCCTACTCTGCTCCCCACTCTGTCTCTGGTGAATCCTTTTACTACACCTGTGCCTCTGGCTTGTACCCCAGTTCTTAAATAAATGAATCTTTTTAAAAAAAACCTCCCCTGCCTGAGGGGAGATTGTGCCTATGGATGTTAGGAAGAAGGATCAACAGAAGCCTTTATTAAAATTTGTTAAAGAACTATTACTTTACAGCAAAACAGTCACCTTGAAAGCTGATGAGGGAGGCAAGGAATTTGAAAGCATCTTCATGTTTTTGTATTGTCTGGATTACAAGTAAGAGACGCAAGGACACAGATATCTGTACATAGTGATAAGTAGGTTAGGAATTAATGTATCCAAGTGATAAACTGGTTTGTTTCCTTTAGACATATTATCACATATGTGAAACTAGATTTGCAGTTTTCAAAAGGTCAGTGTCAAATGAAAGGAGCAAACTACACTAATGGTTGGCCACACGCTTCCTTCCCTAG
>NW_004567131.1:12029512-12072820 GCF_000260355.1 Condylura cristata
GACACAGATCTCTGTGGGTCATGCAGGAGTGAGAAGCACTTCCCTAGGCTTTGAGTGTCACCTCTTTGTTCATTCCAGTGTGTTTTCTGGGAAACAAGAGGGTTCTGCAGCTCACATTTAGACCTTTGAAATTTGAGAGCAGCTTTGTAAATGCTGTGGTGCCCTTGTGTATGCCATGGCCAGGGTGCTGAGAGAAAATAGTGTGGAAGCCACTTGTCAGGTGGACAAGCGTTTAAGTGCTCTGGGCTTCTGCCTTTGTATCTACTGCTCTGGCTGCAGTTTTCCTGAAACGCGCTCCAGTGTCGTGTCCTCAGTATTTCACTGATGGGCTGACACTGACCCAGGGCAGCTCGGTGACCTCCTGGATATGCAAATAGTGTGTGTACCTTTGTGACTTCAAAGGCAGAGATAAATATTAGAATAAATTTATCAGTGTTTGATGTGGCAAACAGCAAGATTAATGGGCCTTTTGATCTTATGGTTGTGGCTATCAAAAAAAATACAGGTAGAACATGTCATCGTTAATTAATAAATCAGTTGCTAATTTGACAGACATGGTTAGGTTCTTGCAATAGTAGTTTGAATAGAAGATTTTTCTACTTGTCTGGGTCTTGACACTTGATAATGTGACTTTTTTCCTGGTTGCTAAGCTGCATAACATTGTTCAATGTTATTGTGTTAAATGCCAGCAGCACATGAGGTATTCAGAGAGAGGGGCCAATGGGGATGGAGTCTTCTGGGAAGACTTCAAGGAGGAAGTGAGTTGCGCTTTAGCAGGTTTGTAGTTAGGGACAGGATTCCAGTGCAGAGTGGGATTGGTTCAATCCAAGCAGGAGAGGCCTGTCTGCATGTCGTCCCCTCACAGAAGTTTAAATCTGGTCACGGGTCACCCTCATGCAGCCCAATTTATGAAATAGGAGGCATGCAGAATAGCAGGAGGGAAAATTGACTGGAATTAGTGGAATTAAAGCAGTTTGTTTATCCTATTTTTTTCCTAAGGAAAAGGGAAATTAATTTATAACCTCTGCAAAGAAAAAAAAAAAGATTGAAAAATCATTCCTGGTGTTGTCATTAAATGTATCCATTTATCTGTACAATAGCATATCACAGGACATAAACAGGGAGCACTCCCCTCTGCTCCAGCTGGGTCCAAGGCCATTTGAATGGTCCTTGTCCCTCTGCCTGATGTTCTACAACACAGTTGGCCTCAGCCACCACTGTGCTGGTTGAAGTTACCTGCTTAATGGGGTAATGTGAGGGAGCTGAGCCCAGGTTACTAGGCCCTCATGAATGTCATTGCTAATATTGGCCATTCATAGTACCAGGTGACTTCCTGGTACCCAGAGTTACCCCAGTGACTTCCCCTCACTGCGGACATACTCCTTATATGGAGGCCACTCTATCTACTTCTCAAAGATGGAGCCAATTGCCATGGCCTGGCCTGTCTGGTAATTTGTTTTATAACTTCACATTTACAGGCACAAAGCAGCCTGAACCAGTAGACGGCATCAGGTTGTGTGGGACCCTTCCTGTGTCATCTACTGGAAGCTTCCCTCTGGAGCCAGGATCTTTAATTGGGGAGGTCCTGAAGATGAGCAAAGAGGCAGCATAGATGCCCCGAGTGGCCACTGGGGTCTGGCCGGGAGGGTGTGACTGGTGGATTGGTGTCCTGTTCCCTCACCTTGAGCTCTCCAGGCTTAGCCTGACTCCCAGATGCCAGTGTGGCATCTGCTGGCCTGTGTGCCAGGGGCTAATGCAGGCCTCCAGGAAAGGGCCTTAGCAAGGGACTCATTGGATTTAGTATGAACATCCCAGATGTTTTGCCTTTTGGTAGAATGACTTTGACGCACATTTTATAATTGCTCACAGAGTTATTCCTTGAAATGCAAACCCAGGGCTTGTGTGGAAACAGTGTAATAACCCTCTCTACCTCACATCCCTGTTTGTGAGCCCCTTAATCTCTAAAAAAAATTACTTGCTTTAGAATCTTTCCCTCCGTTTGAACAACTGGAACGAAGATGGGTGACTCATTTACAATTAATACCCCAAAACATAGCTGTTTCCATCTACATCTGTATCCATGTCTATCTACATCTACATCTATGTCTACTTCTCCACTTTTTTTTTTTTTTTTTTTTTTAGAAGTTTTCTCCAGTGTCAGAGGTATTCCTGTTGGTTATTTATATACAACAGAGTTTTTGTTAAATTTGACTCATATTCCATGTTCCTGGTGAAGCTTTTTTCATGAATTCATTTCAGATTATGGTTATATTGAAGTTTCGTCTGTGCCAGAGAGTATAGGTTACCAAAATTTGTATTATCAAACACAGATGCAGGAAACATGGAGAAATAGTGGGGAATGCTTTTAGGGAAATAAATTGCTTTTCTCTAAATTGGGCAGATAACCAATCCTCCTTATTCATATTTTATAGGTTCCTAAAAGCAAAGCTTTAGAAGCCACCAAAGTGGCTATTGATATAGGCTACCGACACATTGATGCCGCGTACATGTATCAGAATGAGGAGGAAATGGGCCAGGCCATTCGAGAGAAGATCGCTGGTGGTACTGTGAAGAGAAAGGACATATTCTACACTTCCAAGGTGAGAAGAGGTTCCTGTTATTTCAGGGGAAACAACCTTTGATCCTGTATTAATTTATCTCTTACCATTGTTCAGCTCAATAATCAAAAGGAAAAAAAGGAAAGCTTGCTTTCTTCTGAAGTGTGTTAAATGTAAGACAGTTGATCAACCTCACTGAACAGCAGTCAGCAATCAAACTAAAGTACAAGTAGGGCCCTCCATGGTGGCACAATAGGTTAATGCATTGAACCATGAAGTTATCTGTAGCCACTGTGGCACAAGTTCAATCCCCAGCCAGGGTGGTGACCCACATGGTGCAGCAGACCTCTCCTGTTTTGCCCTCTGCTTCCCTCAGCAGTGTACTTCAGTCAATCTGCCTGTTCTACGCCCCACTCTGTCTCTGTTGAATCTTCTTCTCCCCCACACCTCTGGTCTGTACCCCATTAGTATGCATAAATAAATAAAATTTAAAAAGCACAAGTAACAAACTTATCTTCTTTAACTGTCCCTTGATTGACACAGTTTGACTCTTCAGCAGACTCTTTCAGGATGTATGCATGTGAGGTTGACATATCCATAAAAGAGACCCAGACCAGGAAATGTTCTTCTTTAAACTCTGCTTTGAGTTCTTTGAAATTAGGTGAAAAGCTCTGCTACTGATATACCTAAAGAGAATTGATAGCTCTATGCACGTCTACTTTGATAACTTGTTTTCAAATGTGGTCTTCAAAGCAAGAATATTTGGGGGCATTTATTGTATCATATAGGGAATTACAATTTCACTTGCCTGGAATTTCTCGACTCTCCTTTCAGAGATAATTTTTCAATTCTTAAAACATTTAACTACGTTTTGTGCATCTAAGTTTTATACACAGCTTTCCTAAGGTCACTCAAATTTCAGTTCTCTTTTAGAAACGCATTTATACTAAGCAACATAAACTTAGCCCCAGCGTTTTTTTATTTGACCACCAAAGCAAGCAGTTTGTTTTGACTTTAAAAAAAGAAAGCAATCAAGGGCCCTCCCTGGTGGCACAATGCGTTAAAGCACAGCATTATGAAGCTAGCCAAAAACACTTCGGCACGAGTTCAAACCCTGGACTGGGAGGTGACCCACAAGGCATAGCAGACCTCTTCTGTCTCACCTGCTGCTCCCCTCAGCAGTGTACTTCATAGCCTGTTCTGCTCCCCACTCTGTCTCTGGTGAATCCTCTCACTTCCTGCACCTCTTGGCCTGTCCCCCAGTTCTGTATGCTTAAGTAAATAAATCTTAAGAAAGAAGAAAAAAGTAAACAATTATCCCAACAATAAAACTAGCTTATCTGCTATGTAATCTCTGGAAGACATCCCTGTCCCTGTCCCTGCCCCTGCCCAGCCCCACACCCCATACATGGAACAATACTACTTCCTGTAGGAGAGGAAAGACCTGTTGGGTCCTGTGGTTGGCTGATTTTCACAAGCATGAACATTCTCTATCTTCCTGACCTCATAGAGTTTCTGTATATTCATGTTTATATTTTAACATGATGTGTAATTTTATTTCTCCAAACGTGTGGAACCAGAGTCATTTTTAAATTTATTTTGGTCTCTGCAGCTTTGGTGTACTTTCCTTCGACCAGACTTGGTTGGACCAGCCCTGGAAAGATCATTGAAGAAACTTCAATTGGATTATGTAGATCTCTATCTTATTCATATGCCAGTTGCCCTGAAGGTCAGCTTTTGTTTTTCCTTGTTAGTCCCAAGCTCTTTTTTGTAACTGCTATAAGCAGTTTCATGATCTCATTCATCTTGTTGGGGGGGATGGGGGGGGGTGGAGGTGTGTTGTACTGAAAGAGGTTTTGAGAAAGGTGGGTAGAGTTGCTAGCTGATTTATGATACCCCTTGCAGTTGAGCACCTCAGCCTCAAGATTTTTTACTTTCATCTCCCACATGTTAGAAGATTGAAATTCAAAGCTCTCATTGGTTGCAACTCTTTGACTTGAAGAAATGGCATGTTGAAATGATGTGTTCCTATTTGTAGACCTTTAGTGATTAGGTTCCTTAAGAACACTGAGTGACAAAGATAACAGAAGTACAGTAGGAAGACCTCATATTTTATATCCTGCCCCTCATGTTAAGGGGCAAGAAGTCCTCCCCCAATATGGCCCTCTCAGGCCTATCCAGAGTAAGGAACAAAGGCTGGTTCATACCACACAATTGGCTGCTTTGGGATTCACTGGCCCAATGTCTCATCACCATGTATGTTTGTTGAGCTGGTATCCACACTCTCTCTGAGCCGGATTATCATAAACTGAGGCTAAAACATGTTGATTGATAAAGGGAAGTCCAAGCATCCCAAGTCTTTCCTTGAGAAATATAATCAAACTCAACTTCAGGACAGCTCAATTTTAGGGAAGTTTTAGGGTGTATGTAAAGCAAGGTAAAGATTTTTGTAGAGACTTATGATGATTCTGAATTTCCCCCCATGTCATCACTCCCACAATACACACACAATCTGGTTAAGAATCACTCCCTGCTGAAGGTTGTGTGACCAGGCTCCAAGGCCACAGGAAGATCATTCATTTAAAAAAGCTACAAAGTTACTTTATCTTCTCTCTCTGTATGCCAGCCTGGGGAGGAGCTTCTACCAATGGATGCCAGTGGAAATGTTATTTTAGAGACAGTGGACCTGCTTGGCACATGGGAGGTGAGTATGCAGACACCAGAGAGGCAGTGGGCCACGAGTGAAAGTGGACAGATGGAGAGTCACAAAATACAGGTTCAGGACCTTCAGTTTCTACCCCCAGAACCAGCACTAACTCCACATCTCGATGTTTTCAACTGAAAGCTGGGAGCTGAGTGGAATGGTCTAAACTTAATCTAAACTTCTATGTCCTATCTAAACTTCTATGTCCTATGTAAGGGTATCTTTGCCCATCAAGCAAGTAGAGCAGATGAGCCCTATAGAGGGGATTGGAGGAAGCCAAAAAGGTGTGAGAACTATATTGGAGCACAAACATATCAGTGAAGAAGGAGAAACACCAGTCTGACTCAGTGGAGGCATAGAATGTGGAGGGAAATGAACTGCCTTTAAATGTCCCACCCAAATACTTTTTATAATAACTCTGGGGAAGAGAGTCAGCAAAACCCTCTGCTATGGAAAACCCAAGGATTTATCTTTGCCCTTGATTTTGATACAATTTGTTAAAGAACTATTACTTTACAACAAAAGAGTCACCTTGAAAGCTGACGAGGGAGGCAAGGAATTTGAAAGCACCTTCATGTTTTTGTATTGTCTGGATTACAAGTAACAGACACAAGGACACAGATATCTGTACATAGTGATAAGTAGGTTAGGAATTAATGTATCTAGGTGATAAACTGGTTTGTTTCGTTTAGACATATTATTACATATGTGAAACTAGATTTGCAGTTTTCAAAAGGTCAGTGTCAAATGAAAGGAGCAAACTACACTAATGGTTGGCCACACGCTTCCTTCCCTAGGCTCTGGAGAAGTGTAAAGACGCAGGTTTAACCAAGTCCATCGGCGTTTCCAATTTCAACCACAAACAGCTGGAGATGATCCTGAACAAGCCAGGGCTCAAGTACAAGCCAGTCTGCAACCAGGTGAGCCCGCAGGCCTCCAGGGGCTCCTGGCTCTTCTCTCCCATCTTCTCCCTTATTAACATCCCCCAACTGCCTGGCTTTGACTGCGCAGGAAATGTGCATACTCCCCCTGCATATTTTATTGGGAGAGGTGCATGGGGAGTACTGTTTAAATTCTTCTGAGGTAGCTGGGATTCCTCTGAGGCTTTCCAGGGGAGATGTGACTTGGCTGATGAGAGTGTAATTCAAGGAGGGTCAGGGCCAGAGGTAGAGCTTTTGGGGTCACTGCTTTATGATGACAACTGAACTTACAGCAGTGGATCAGCTCTCCTGGGAAAGCTCAGAGCAGGTTGGGAAGAGGGCAGGAAAGTCAGCACGTAAGGATCAGGCGAAGCACACTGGGAAGGAGATGGATGAGGAACAGCTAGTCCTCGCGGTGGCGGGGGGGAAGGGGATGTGCGGCGAGGGTGGTGCTAGAAAGCCAGAAAAGAGTTGAAATTTTGAGTGAACTGTAGGCTGAATCCTGCTGAGAGCAGCTGTGCAAACAGGTGCCTGAGAAGCCTGTTCTGCAGCTCCTCCGAGATCTGCAGGACTTGTCCAGCTGGTGAGAGGAAAGAGCCAGCTGGAGTTACAGGCTTACACAGTGTCAGTGCTCATGTTTCTGATCTCTCCCCGTCTTACAGGTGGAGTGTCATCCTTACCTCAACCAGAGCAAGCTGCTGGACTTCTGCAAGTCCAAGGACATTGTTCTTGTTGCCTACAGCGCCCTGGGGTCCCACAGAGACCCAAGATGGTAATGGGGACATCAGAGTTGACTTAGAGCAGCTACTGTTGATGTTTATTCTCTTCTTAAACATTAAGTTTTAGCATTATATGAGGTATAGTTCAGACATCAGCCACGGAAACACAGTAGTGCAGTGAGTCCCATGTGACTTTCTACCTTCACAGTCTCTTCCGTTCTTTCACGCTTGTTTCACCTGCACATGTAGTCTGACACTCTCCAATAAAATGTGACTTTATGGTAAGTTCCATACAGCTTGTATGTGTGAGTCTTGACAAATGGATGTCCTGCTTCACCCAACCCCCAGATTGGGTGAAGATTCAGAACCTTTTTTCTCCCAAATAAGTTCCTTTATGTTCCTTCTCCATGCTTCCTCATCACAAAGGAACCATTTTTCTGATGTCTTTTTCAGCTTACATAGTAGTTACATATAAGATGAGTCTTAGAGAATACAGCCCTGTGTCCAGCTTCTTTTGCTCAGTGCATTGTCTGTGAGATTTGTCCATGTCATTGCAGGAATCGATTCATTCCATTGCTGAAGTGAATTCCATGTACATTTTGTTGTCTGGACACATGCTTCTCTATTGTTTCTCTATGCTTCTCTATGTTTCTCTATGCTTCTCTATTGTTTCTCTATATGCTTCTCACATGTTTCTCTATTGGCCCATTGATGTAAATGTTTGTTTTCACCAGTTTGGTGCAGTTATGAATGTGTCTCTATGAATATGCACAAACTCTTTCATAGTCACACCTATTGTACCTTCTTGGTTAAAGCGTCCAGGGGTTGGGGGAAAGGGCGAGAACACTCTAGATTTTCAGTGCTAGACCTTTCAGTGGTTGGGTTTTGGTTTCTGTTTTCAGGGTGGCACAGGACAGTCCTCACCTACTGCAGGATCCTGTCTTGGCTGCCATTGCCAAGAAACATAATCGCACCACAGGCCAGGTGGCCCTGCGCTACCAGCTGCAGCGGGGCGTGGTGGTCCTGGCCAAGAGCTTCAATGAGAAGAGGATCAAAGAGAACTTCCAGGTACTACAGAGTCTCGGCCCCCTGCCCCCTCAGTCAGGGTGTCGTGTTGAAAGCCATCATCCTCATTGCTGCATAGACCTGCCTTCATCCATTTCCTCTCCTCCCTCCCTGGTGGTGTGTGGCCTGAAGGGTCAACGGATTGACTCCTGTACAAGGCTAACATGAGACTCAACCTCAAACTCCTGAGCTTTGCTTCTTGCTGGCTGTAATAGTGGGCACGTTTCATTTCCAGTTCTCATCAGCATTAGCAGTACTTCTATGCAGAGGAGGGGAAACTTTGCTTCCTCTTTCAGCCACTTTCCTAAATATACTTTTTTTTTTGGATGATTTTTTTTATTTTGCATTTCATATATTATCTAGTTTCACATTCTCAAAGGATCAGCAATTACAACAGTCACCTAGTCTCCCGCATCTGAAAACGGGAAGACATTCACAGCTGTGGCGGAAGGCAAAGCACTGCTATGCTCACCAAACAAAATAAAATTGCATGATTTTTCCTTCATTTCCTGCCATTGGGATTGGCAGTTTTGTGAAGCCACCAGGATTCACTGCTGTCCACCATTGTGCTTAGCATGGTTCTCTTCGTGATTTTCCTCCCTACTGAAGTAAAAAGACATGTGGGATAGCAGTGTGCTCACCCACTGGAGACCCAAATGTCGGATGTCACCTTTCCCCAGCCATACACCTGCAGATTGCAGTCTAAATAAGATATTAAATCAATAATTTGACAAAAATGAAGTTTTCCCTAAACCCTCCCTCATGTATCTCTTGGCCCCTCAGATCAGTCTCGCTAACCACACAGACAGATACAGGTGCTGGGTTTTTCCTGAAATTGGTGCCTGGATGAAATAGTGAGATTCCCACCTCTATGTATCTTACCAAAGGCCTGTCAGGTTCCTTTTTAATGGACATCACATTATCACACTAGGAGTTATGTTCATCAAATAAAAACAAATCTGGGTTGATCTAAGAGAGGCATTATTCAAAAGGAAAAATGTAAGATGGATAAATGTGTTAAAGACCACCAGAAAGAGTTTCCTTGAAGAGGAAGCAGTAAACATACCCAGGTGAGCAAGTCTTTGCAGGTGGTGTAAACAGGCACTGAGGATTAGCTGTGGATTGGGGTGTGCTTCTTCCTTAGGTCAACTGGGGGGCCTTCCTGAGGCCTTTATTGAGGGGTGCTCTTTACTCCAATGCTTGTTCACTCAAATGCTCACATTCACAGTGTCAAGTTCTCAGGGTGGTGAGAAATGGAAAGTTCTCCATCCCACCACAACGTCCTCATGTTGCCAGAATGAAGACAGTTGCCTTTGGGAAAAGTTTAATGTGCTTCTTTCCTCCTTTCAGATTTTTGACTTTAAGCTGACTCCCGAAGACATGAAAGCAATCGATGGCATGAACAGAAATTTTCGATATTCTGTGATGGAGTTGTAAGTCACTCATAGGTTGTTACCCTTGTTGTTCCAGAATCTGGAGATTGGCAGAGCACTGCTTCGTTAGGCCAGGGAGACAGGGCTGACTTCCAGCAGAGAAACAGGCAGACTCACTGCAGACCTCAGGCCAGATCTTACTCCAGAGCGTGGTCTGACCCGTCAGAGATGGGACTGAGGTCTAGAGTGTAGATAAAATTGCGGAAGTTCATGTCACTGTGGGTTCGTTGCTTTTATGCCCCGAATACCTGCACTTACGGGTTTCGTGCAGGGCTGACATGACTATTACAGAGAGGCCCTGCCCACTGCACTTCCAGGGACTATGTCGACATCCTACTTTCATTCTTTTAAGTTTAGGAGAAATGAGTACGTGAACAATGACCATATGATGATGAATGTGGCCTGGACCACATTCATCTTACATATCACAGTGGTCAGATGCCAGAAGCTGCACTTGCTCGATCCCCTGCTCAAGAGATGACCCACATGGCGTGGCAGACCTCTCCTGTCTTGCCTGCTGCTCCCCTCAGCAGTGTACTTCGTCAATCTGCTTTTTCTGCTCCCCACTCTGTTTCTGGTGAATCCTCTCACCCTCACACCTCTGCTTGTACCCCAGCTTTGTATGAATAAACTTAAAAAAAAAATAAGTCATTGGGTGGTGGGACTGGAGAGCATGTTGAGGGGAGCTGCATGTGGTCAGGACTCCACATGGTATGTTGACCCAGTAGGGCTGTTGTAAATTCAGTTTGCAGCCCATCCTGGCTGCCTCTTCAGAGTAGCTGCCTCTTCACAGCAGGCAGCCAGAGTCAACACATTAATGTCCTTTCTTCTTTTCCAGTGCAATTGGTCACCCTTACTACCCATTTTCAGAAGAGTACTGAGCACGAGTTGTCCATCATGAATTGTACCAGAATTTCTTGCTCTAGGGCTGTGAAGAAATCTTCTGTATTTTGTTGTGGGGGTGGGGAGATTGAAACCAGTGCTTATAGTTTCAAGGCTGCTGGCCTTTCTGTTTTCCTCATTATGAAATAATAAAGACTTCAAAATAAAGATGTTTCTTTTTCCTGATTGTTAAAATAGGTCCTATGTATTATCAAACATAACAGAAAATGTGAAGGAAAGGATACAGAGTAAAAAATAGCCTATAATTTGCTCAGTTCAATTAAAAATACAATTTTTGTTGTATTTTCCTTTTTGATTCTTCTATACAAATGTGTGTTTATTTATAAAATTGGGATCTTCAGATTGCAAGCTTTATCCTTCCCTTGCATAATTATTTTCCCACGCAATCAAACAGTATTCAAAGATTCCAGTATTATATTTGCTTGTTGTAAAGCAGTGCATCTTACATAATATGAAAATTCAATAGATTTATTGAATTTTCATATCATGTTGTGTTTTTGATTTTTCTTATATATTTTGCCATTCATTACATTATTCATTCAGCATAACTTTATTGAGCATCCCTTATCTGCCTAAAGCCCTTTTTAAACCTGTTCAAAACCTGACATATGCCTGTCTAAAATGGCCTGACTAAAGCTATGCATCAGCCTGACTAAAGCTTTACTTCACCCTGACTAAGGTTTTACTCAGCCTGACTTTATTTTTTTTAATATATTTAAATTACTCAAAGCTTTTTTGTTGTTCATTTCTGTATAATGTTTTACTTCTCCTCTTAGGTATCCTATAAAATTCCCAGGTCACCCATGAACCATCACCATAATCTCTTGTGTTCTTCCCTCCCCTCCCCCTCCCCATTCTGATTTATCGTTTGCTTGCTAGGTTTGTCTTTTAATTTCCAGCCCCGTGTTTGGTTTCCCTATATTCTTCCTGTAAGTGAAACCATCCACTAGTTTTCTTTTTCCTTCTAACTTATTTCAGCCTGACTTTAAAGCCCCACCTTAGCTTGACTAAAGCCCTAACTCAAGCTGACGAGAGCTTTTTCTCTGTCTGATTTAACGCCCTACTTAAGCTGATCTAAAACCTTTTCTGTGCCTCACTATAGCTCTGCCTAGGCCTGACTAAAGCCTTCCTTTTTCCAGTCCAAAGCCCTGCCTCAGTCAGCCAAAAGCCCTACTTTTGCTTACCTTCAGCCCTAATGAAGGCCACCTAAAACCCTATTAGCCTACCTGGAGCCCTGTTTAAGCCTGTGTAAAGCTTTACGTAACCACAGAATAAAGCCCTATGTTAAGCAGGCCTAAATCCCTGCCGAAGCCTGCATAAAGCTCTACTTGATTCTGTGAGAGCCATAACTTAATCTGCTATTTATCCACAGCACTACAGGCTGGAAGAGTAAAAGATTCTCCCCTAGAATCTTCTAGGTATATTGCCAGCTGATGCCTTGATGCCCAGCTCTCACTTCCAGAGCTGAGGGAATACATTTTTGTTGTTCCAAAACACTGAGTTGACATTGATTTGTTATGGCAGACCCAGAGAACTCATACAGGTGTGGGTGAGGTATTTGGGGAAGGAGCAGTTCCCTCCAAGGAGGAGTTCCTGGCTGTGAGCAAGAAACTAGTTGAAATCACATAGAAGTACACTAAGAACACCGAAAGCAAGTCAGCGAGACTGTGGCTGGGCTGAAAGAACTGAGCATGGGAGTGGGCACAGCGGGAGAGGGGGATGGAAAGATGAGAGAGACTAACCCAAGGACAAGAGATGCCAGTTGGGACAGTAAGACAACACTAGCCTCACCTGTCTCTGTGGAGGGAGGAAGTGGTCTGGTCAGCAGAAGTGCAGTGCCAAATAGTCCCATCAAATTAAAGGCAAAGTTGTGGGAGTATCTTGTCTGAAAATGCAGAGGGGGTTCCTGCCAGGAACAAAACCCACCAGACAAAAAGTCAGTAATTGTTGAGAAATTTACGAGGCTGGACGTAACTAATGATGACAAGTAGCCACAACGGGATGGACAGTGCTTCTGATTCCAGGCTGTTGACAGCTGTTCTTCCACCTATTCTTTTGTTTTCAGTGTGTGACGGGTTAGGATGCACCCCAGTGAGCCATAGAATAAATGTGAGTGTGTTAGTATTTGCAGATGAAACCACTTCTCACAATCTCAGTGTACTATTGGGCCGTGATCGGCCTGGCCAGTGCTGCCAGCACTGAATTTCAGCACAGGGGGTTGGGATGTGGGGAATTGATAACTACTCAAATGCTTAATTCAGGGGTCCTAGGGAGCTGTGCTGTGCTATGTGGGTGTGCCTGGTGAGCTGACACTCTGCTCTAGAACCTCATCAGATTCCACCTTGAAGTTTGCGGGTCTCTCCTCTTTAAAAACACACCAATATGGCCCTCCCTGGTGGCGCAGCGGGTTAAAGCACAGCACTGAGAATCTAAAGCCTCTTCCGCATGAGTTCGATCCCGCCTGCCCTGGAGGTGACCACATGGCGTGGCAGACCTCTCCTGACCCGCCCGCTGCTCCCCTCAGCAGTGTACTTCGTCGATCTGCCTGTTCTGTTCCCCACTCTGTCTCTGGTGAAGCCTCTCACCGCCCCTGAGCCTCTGGCCTGTACCCCAGTTCTGTATGCACAAATAAATAAATCTTTAAAAAAAAACACACCAATATATATGCAGATGCACACACATATCCAAGGAGATAAGTGCACACATACACACATAATCACACACAGGCACTCACACAGAACACATGCATTCATGTACATTCATACACATACACAAACATGTACATACATACATTTATACACTGATGCTGATACATTTATACACTGATGCCGATACATTTATACACTGATGCCGAGGTACACATAGACACACACATACAGAAATGTTTATCATACATAAACACACATTCCAGGATGTCATTTCCTGATCTCTTTTCTTTCTTACAGACTTCAGAGCTCACAATCCTTCAGTTACAGGGTTTCTTTTACAAACTCTTCAGTCAGATGACAATTCCTTTAATGTGCCCTTGATACATTCTTGCAAAAGATTGAAGCAAAAATAGAGTGAATTTATTATGTGTCTTCAAATATTTCTGGTTGTTCTTGCAAGAATGTTTTAAAATGAATGGTTGTTTTACTCTCTTTTAGAGTTTTGGATATCATTAGAGAATTCTTAAGCATGTAGGTCACATCTGATGGTTGTTCATATCCTTCTTTTGTGTTTACAGGATAATCACTCTAAGATCTCAGGAGGGGGTCTTGTCTCTACTGCAGTTTAGAACAGCAACCAGCTCAGCTGCTTTTGGAAATGCAATTTCCTCAGGAAATATGATTAGACTCTCCATTGTTCTGATTTCTTGATTTTTTAAACAGTCTCCTTTCTGCTAACACAGAATGTTCTAAAGGGGATGAGATTGGAAAATATTTGTATCTGAGGTTTTTTTCCCCATCACTTTTCTCTCTTCAATTTAAAAATAACATTAATTATTGTACTTAATAGTCACTTAACATGATCTTGACAATCACAACAATGTGTGAGACTGTAAAGCATCATCTGACATAAGCATAATAGAATACATGGAAATCTGAAGAGTCTAACAAGTTGCAATATGAAATATGGAAACTTTTGATGACTTCCAGAAAGCTTTTATTTTTATCCCTCATCCTATCACTATACAGGTTGGCCAGAGTCTCATATTCTCACCGGCCCTGCTAGTGTTTACATGTCTCCTTCCTGCCTTTATTTTCTTAGATCTGTTGCTAGTAAGTCAATTACCTTCTTGGTATCGGTTGTATCTCAAGGACAGTGTACAATGGCATGGAAAATGAATTGCGAGCCAACTAGAAGACAGGCAGCCAGTGAAGCATCTAAAACACACAATCCCCACCCCACCCCAGTGACACCTCCCTCTATGCAGGTTTTCATTGGTTAAATTATTCAATGGTGATTTCTTTTTTAAAAAGATTTATGGACTTATGTATACAAGAACTGGGATGCAGACAAGAGTTGCAGAGGGTGAGAGGATTCACCAGAGACAGAGTAGGGAGCAGAACAGGAATTGAACTTGTGCTACAGTGGCTGCAGATTGCTTCATAGTGCTGTACTTTAACCTACTACGCCACCAGGGAGGGCCCTTCAGTGGTGATTTCTAAGAGGAGACCAGAAGCAGACAGGATTGGCTAGAAGGATGACTGGATGGGCTGCACAGAGTCTCAAAGACGGTGCTTGGCTGGACCAGAGCTTGTTGTGGTGTCCCTAGTCTCAAATACAGTGCCTGACAGGTAGCAGGACTTACCAACTGCATGATAAATATTTTTACCAAGATATTAACAGCCCTTAACCAGCCGCGGTGGGGTCTACCTGTAGTCCCAGCTATTTGGTATTCCTATGTATGAAGATAACAGCCCAGGAGTCTGGGCTGATTGGGGGTCCACACTAAATTCAGCATCAATATGATGACCTCCTGGGAGCAATGTCCACCAGGTTAACTGAGTTGGGGTGAAGCAGCCCAGGTCTGGAAATGGAGCTAGTCATTGATTATCTGCACTTCATACTCCACAAGTACTCCAAACAGATGTTTCCAAAGCATTGAATCCCTTTGAGGGATGTGAGTGTTCCTCAATAAAATTAATCCTTTCTGGGCTCTCCTTGGTGATGCAACAGGTTAAAACACAGCACTATAAAGTTTGATCCTTGGCTAGGGAAGTGACCACATGGCGTGGCAGACCTCTCCTGTCCCACCTGCTGCTCCCCTCAGCAGTGTGTTCCAGTGGATCTGCCTGTTCTGCTCCTCACTCTGTCTCTGGTGAATCCTCTCAACACCCCCACCCCCCACCCCTGCACTGCTGGCTTGTACCCCAGTTCTGTATGCATAAATAAATAAATCTTTTAAAAATTATCTTTTCTTTATCTTTGATTCATTGTCAGATTCTTGATTACCAAGTTCTTGCTCTAGAGATATGGGCAGAGCACACAAGAATCCTGTAAGGAAAAGAGTTTGAGTTAGAAATATTAACAATTAATAATTTTAAATCTTGGAGATTTCTTGGATATTCCTTCAATCTTCTATTCATTCTCATTTAGGACAGAATAACCAAAGTTTCCTTCAGTCAGAAAGATTTTAGTTGGAACCAAGGAAAGTGGTCCTGCAAAATACTGCAAACAAAAAGTTCACTGTCCCCCCCTCGTAGGAAGCGGGGGTCCCACCTACCACATGTCCACCTATAGAACCTAATGTAATACTCCTACCTATGGAAATAATTAGATTAAAAAACGCTAGTGCTCATGGGAAATACCTCAATGAATAGATTAGCTGCACACATCCTACCAATACAGGCTGAGGCAGAGCCAAGAGGTGCGTGTAAGAAGGCTGTGGATTTCTCAGCACCCTAGCCAATGCTTCCCTCTAGCGTGTGACTCTGACATTACATGAACCCAGAACAGACATAAAAGAGTTCAAGGAAATCTAGGGTCCATTTCCATGTTCCTTTCAACTAGCTTCAGGAAACCACAGTCGGGTGTGCTCCCCAAAGTCTCAACAGCTGGCTGCCGGAGAGAAGCTTAGACTTCAAGATTCCTGTCTTTTGCTGCCTCATCAGTTATCAGACAGGCAGTACAAAGTGCACAACAAAGGGCTATTTGTCTCCTGGTAAGCTTTCAGAAATTCAACAGGCTGTAACTCACGGCTCTTGCCCCCTAATAATTTGTAATCTAAATCAGAAGATTATGACATAGCTTAAATAAAAACAATCCAAATTCATGCAAGCCAAGGTTGTGAGAGATCATTTGCATAGAAAACCAGCAAAGCAGGAGAGTTAGTGAAAACCAAATAATATGGCAGGTTTGTATTAAACTAAGGATTTCTAATTTTATGCTGGTAATTGGCCATTGGCTATAGAGATTGCTATCGAAAGATATTAAGCAGAGAAGAACCAAGAACCAGTTTCAAACTTGGGAAGATCCTTCTGGGTACAGTGTGAAGGAGGGCAATTACAGAGACAAAAACACAAGCAAAGCTTTGTTTTGGTGATGGGGGGGTGTAACATTGACTTAAAGATAGCTCACTTTTTAGCTTAAAAGACTAAAGCGTGACACAGCATTATCAAATTACGTGGTGGACACAGGAACAGAAGCAAGAAGGTTTGTGAGATCAAAGAAACAATTTCAACTGTGGACATATTGAGTTTATAGCCCAAAAGGACATCCCAATGGAAATATCCAGCAGGTTTTTAGACAAGCAGGTCTAGAGCTCAGAAGCAAGGTGTAAATTTTAGTTACAAATTTGCACCAAGACAATAGCTGAGCCTCAGGAAAGATGGGCTGCCTGTGGAGATGGTTTAAGATCAGAAGGCGCGAACAGTGGGGAGCCCACATTATAAGACAGAAAAAGCCATGGTGAGCCCCAGGAAGGGAGTCAGAATGTCAGAGGTGGCAGCAAGGTCTCACATCACAGAATAAACGGGAGTAGCTTCAAGAAAAAAAGGGGATAGGCACTGTCAAATTTAGGGGGAGGATTGTTGGGGATGGAATAAAGTGAATTTCCAAACCTAAAGACATCAAGTGGCTGTTGGTGAAAGGTATTAAGGGTCCTGTCATGTTTCTAGCTGCTCAGAGAAGACAAGGAGGCCAAGATACAGAGAGGAATAAGGGGGTACTGGAAGGGGTAGCTTCCAGACAGAACCTACCTGGAGGAGATCTGTCCTCATCATCACTACAGAATTCTTTGTGGGTCAGAGAAGTACTATTTTTTCTTAAAGATTTGTTTATTTATGCATGCAGAATTGGGGTACAGGCATATTTATTTATGTATACAGAATTGGGGTGGTGAGACGATTCGCCAGAGACAGAGTGGGGAGCAGAAAAGGCAGATCGAGGAAGTACATTGCTGAGGGGAGCAGCAAGCGGGGTCAGGAGAGGTCTACCATGTCATGTGGGTCATGCTGAAGTGGCTTTAGCTTCTTAGTGCTGTGCTTTAACCCACTGTACCACCAGGGAGGGCCCATCAGTACTTTTTTTTTTTTTAAACATATTAAATATTAGGATTCAAGAGCTTCCAACAGAATTCAGATGAATAATGGGGTCTAAATCATAACCTGGCTCTGTAATTTGGGGCTGGGATGACATGTTTGGGAAAGAAGATTGTTGCCGCCTCTGCAAAATTCATATGATGAAGAGATGACACAGATTTCCCAAGCTTTTTCCCAGCATTCAGTGCCAGTGAGGATGTGTTGAGCTCAAACTATCACAAGAACAACAATTCACATTAACTTTTTCAAAAACAATTTTGTAATGCATCAAAAGGTTTATATCATTTAATATAGCATTTAGTAGTCTAAGGTTTTTGTATTGATAAATAAGCTATACAATAGAATGTTTACCTCTGTACTCTCTATATTAGGGAAAACAGAAACCAAGCTAAATTTTTCATAGTATAGGAATTAAGTAAATGATGATCTATATTTAAAATGGAATACTAGGCAAGTGTTAAAAACAATACAAATGAAAATTTTTAGTAACTTGGAAAATTATCACTATGCAACATTAAATGAATGCATGTCACAATATGTTATATGTAGTTCTGCCTTTTGAAAAACCCATAGAAAGAAATTTCACAAGATATCTTTCCTTCTCTTTCAAATTTCTCTATGTATTTTGTAATACCTGTATAATCAGGAAAAACAAACAAACAAATCTTAACTTGTGATTGAAATCCAATGAGTGACACAGATAAGATAAGGGATGACCTTGGGCCAGGGCAAGCAAGGAGGGCTTCACAGAAGTGGTGGCATTTAATTAGATCCTCAAAGGAAGTGAGTCATACAGGAAGAGGAGCTTTCCAGGCATGGAGTACAAGGATGCCAATGGCAAGGAGAAGAGAATTCTGTGGTGAGTTGAGAGGGAAAACAAGGATTTGTTTGGAGTCCAGTTGAAATATTGAAACTTAAAAATGGAAGAATAAAATGAACACAAATTTGATGCAGTGGAAGAAAAAAACCTATTGAATAGGTTTGAGCAACAAAGGGCCTATCTGTTTCATTTAGTTTTAATTCTCTAAGTAAACTCTCAACACAACAGTTGGCATAGAGTGAATACTTGGTAAACATTAGTGGGATGATAAGCCTCAGAATCATGTCCAGGGTAAAATACATTCTATTTGTCTCATAAAGATGCCTTTATTTTTTTCAGACCAGCATGATTCAGTAGAATAGTTATTCTCTAGCTCTCTGAGCCACTATAAATTTCACAGAAACAATAACAGAAATAAAGTAAATGAAATGATCACTCTTTCTGCTTACCAGGGTGCACTATTCTTCACCTAGGAAAATGAGGAAGAGGTAGTATTACTGGTTAAAAAACATATATCAGAACAAACAAAAAGTCCATGTAAGTTTCAAAAAAAAGCATTTCCTCTGAATAAGATCCCTTCCTTTTACAGATGACACAGATGCATTTGCTGTCTTTCCTAAACAGAATGAGACTTAACTAATCAAAAGAGTTCACCCAATTTTGGTGACGATTATATTGAGCAAAGACACCTTTCACTTCCCTATTCTGCCCCAAGAAAAGCATCGCAAAGTGAGCAAGGAAACACGTTAGCAAGCAATGTCTGTACAAAGTCCAGTAGATTAAGAAGAAAGCTCTCAAAAGCTAAGTAAGAGCACAGGTGATAAACCAAGCTCCCCCCACCCTTCCCCAGAACCCATTAGGCCAGCACAGAGGGGAGGAAGCCCCTGGAAAAGGGGCCTAGGAGGGACACAAACCCCCAGCCCCCAGCCCCCAAAGGCAGGGGTGAGCTGCCAGCCTGTCTGAGCTTATTTCTCCTCAAGAACAACAATGCTTTGTTTCACTGTCATGACCCTCCCAATCTTGACACAGAACCAATTTTTCATTTGAAACTGCTACAAAAGAGCACCTCAGGGGGCAGTGGCATCTTGCTTTCACCCCTGCTTCTTCACCATCATCCCAGCAGGCTCCCCTGGAGTCCTCAAATCAGAAAGCTGAGCCAAGAGCCACCTGATCGGAGACCTGGCATCAGAAACCCATGTCCTTTGAGCCCCGGTTACTGTCAGGCGGACAGTGATGGTTTCCCTCATGTTTTTGCCCTCTCTCTTGTCATTCCTGACCTCAGAACTCAACAGAATAATTACAACCAATGCAATTAATTTGATGCTCACTGCGTGTTGCATGAAGCAGGATATGTTAATGAAGGCTATTGAAAGCCATCAGGGGAACGTGTGACCTACAGACATCTGATTTTCATATCTCAGGTCCAAGTCTGCAATGAACCTTGCCTCTCTTGACCACTGGTCCTATCCACCAAGCCCGCTTCATCAATCTGACATATTCTAAGGCAGAGTTCTGGGGCCCATGGACTACATGCGGATAGAGTCAGAACACCCATAAACGTGAAAGAAGAACAAGCACATCCATATTTTCACTATGCTTTAACTAAAACTAACAGTTTTTTGACAACTGCAGAAAGCTAATCATAGTGATTTATATAGTATCCACAATTCACAAACAGAATAAGTTAATGTTTTCCTACATATATCCTACATTGTTTACAGTCACATATTTTGAAATCACAGTACTTATTAGACTTGCCAATAGATCTTATTTAATGTGTAAATAAGGAAAACCCTGTGTTACTATATAATAAAATGTCATATTAACTGTTGAGGTGGGCAGAATAATGGCCTCTGAAAGATGACAGCATCTGGAAACTGGAGAGGTTCCCTTTTATAACAAAAAAGACTTTGAAGACAGAAGTTAAGGATCTGAGTTGCAAACAGTAGCCTGGGTTATTCATGTGGGCCCAAAATCATCACAAGGCTTCTCATAAGGAGCTGGCAGGTCAGATTCAGAGAGAGACTGCAGAAGCAGAGGTTGGAGTGATACGATTGCTGGCTTTGAAGATGGGAAAGGGGCCATAAGTGACAGAGTGCAGGAAGCCTCTAGAAAATGGAAAAGTGAGGGAACAGATTGTCCCTTCAGAGTTCCGAGAGGAACGCTGGCCCATTTTGATGTCTGACCTCCAAGACTGTAAATTAAAAAATTTGTGTTATTTCAAGTCACCAAGTTTGCATAATTCATTACAGTACAAAGAGCTTTTTTTTTTTTTTCAAGATTTATTTATTTGTGCATACAGAACTGGGGTACAGGCCAGAGGCTCAGGGGCGGTGAGAGGCTTCACCAGAGACAGAGTGGGGAGCAGAACAGGCAGATCAACGAAGTACACTGCTGAGGGGAGCAGTGGGCGGGTCAGGAGAGGTCTGCCTCACCATGTGGTCACCTCCCGGGCAGGCGGGAATCGAACTCATGCGGAAGTGGCTTTAGATTTTCAGTGCTGTGCTCTAACCCGCTGCGCCACCAGGGAGGGCCCAC
Source organism: Condylura cristata (assembly GCF_000260355.1). NCBI lineage: Eukaryota > Metazoa > Chordata > Mammalia > Eulipotyphla > Talpidae > Condylura > Condylura cristata. The sequence goes on from NW_004567131.1 coordinate 12,050,198, forward strand.
AAGGAGCTTTTTAATATAGCTTGCTTCTTTGGCAATCTTATACACTCACTTTATTTTCTGGATATGAAAACCTTACTATATGAAGGACCTATAGGCTTCACCAGACTGCCACAGAGGTGTTTGACATACAAAATGGTAAATCTTGTTCTAGAAAATGGAGAATGGAATGACATTCAGGGTAGAATTGAAATTTGGGATGAATTGGCATCACAATATGAAATTTAAGTTGTACACACTATGTTTATTTTTTAGTTGATAGTGTCATAATCTTTTTTAGACCATATTTAAAACTATGTATGTGAGGTGATAGTGCATTCAATCTTCACGAAAATCTGGAACATAATGCCTATTTCATAAATGAGAAAAATGGAGATTCTGGAATGTGGAACAACTTTCCTAAAACCAAGAACTTAGTCTGCAGAACCCCACATGCCTGCTCCCCACTCTATCGCCTCACCTCCATCCCAATTCTTTACCCTAGGAAAGGAGAGGATGTCACCCAGCTGTCCTAAAAATTCAGCTCTAGCTCATGGGCTTGGAGACAGAAGAGGGAGAGTGTGTTCCCACAAATGCCTTTTCTCATGAGCAGACCTATTCCCAGACATTAGTCTCCTCAGACTTCAGTTTTGTGCTCACCAGGCTTCTTTTTAAAAGTTCATCTCTTGGTTTCTCCAAGTGTTCTTCAAAATATGCCCTGGGGACTTAATATAGAGTTGCGGAGTCATAAAGAAGAATTTCAATCACAAAAACATAGGTGTGAACCTCAGTCTCACCACTGGCTGCTCACTGACTGAATTACTCAGCCTATATGAGCCGGAAATGCTGTCCTCTGGGGAGGCCGTTGAGATTGGAGACAGACATATTTAGGTTCATCCCAAGTAGTCAATCAATGCATGTATTATAACACATGTGTGTGTATTACTAGGCGTTTGTGAATATGGAGATATTTGCTGGTAATTAATAGCCAGAGAGGCTGAAGATGCACACAGTGGAGAGAATCAGCATGCCCTGGGCCCTGAGTGTCCTCGTGTACCCTTGTTAGGTGCACCAAGAACAATGGCCCCGATGCTCTTTCCCAGGCTATTCTCAGGGCTGTGTTCACAGCAAAAAATGTGCAGTCTTCCTCAGGCAGAGTGGTGTGTTGCCCATGGCTCCAGCTCAGAGTCCCTCTGCGTGTGGGAGCCCATCTAGGACACCAGAATGTCAGTGGTGCTGACAGGATAAGTAAAGCAAAGAAAAAGATGGGCTGTTAAGTTAGACAACACAGTAGGAGAAGATGGAGTGGAGGAGGTGAGAGGCCCCTGGGAGTAGATTCAAGAAAAGAGGAAGTAATGCACACCAGAGGTCTCACTGGTGACACAAGGGGTTAAGGCTCAACACTGTGAAGCTATCTGCAGCCACTGCAGCACAAGTTCTATCCCAGGCCAGAGAGGTGACCCACATGGCACAGCAGACCTCTCTGGTCTCACCTGCTGCTCCCCTCAGCAGTGTACTTCAGTAGATCTACCTGATCTGCTTCCCAGTCTGTCTCTGGTGGATCTCCTCACCCTCTGCACCTCTGGCAGTATCCCAGCTCTTATATGCATACATAAATAATTAAAAAAAAAAAAAAGAAATAGTGCACACAGATTTTCCAACCACTTTTGCCATAGAGAAGAGAAAATCAAAAAAAATTTTTTTAAAGATTTACTTATTTATTCATATAGAACTGGGGTACAGGTCAGAGATGTGGAGGGTGAGAGGATTCACCAGAGACAGAGCGGGGAGCAGGACAGGCAGATCGACCAAGTACACTGCTGAGGGGAGCAGCGAGCGGGTCAGGAGAGGTCTGCCTTGCCATGTGGATCTCCTCCGGGGCAGGCGGGAATAGAACTCATGCGGAAGAGGCTCAAGCTTCTCAGTGCTGTGCTTTAACCCGCTGCGCCACCAGGGAGGGCCAGAAAATAAAATTTTTTTAAAAAAGATTTATCCATTTATGCATACAGAACTGGGGCACAGGCCAGAGGTACAGGGGCAGCGAGCGGATTCATCAGAGACAGAGTGGGGAGCAGAACAGGCAGATTGATGAAGTACACTGCTGAGGGTTGCAGAGGGTGGGGTAGGAGAGGTCTGCTGTGCCATGTGGGTCACCTCCCTGTCTGGGTATCGAACTCGTGCTGCAGTGGCTGTGGATAGCTTCATAGTGCTGAGCTTTAACCTGTTGCGCCACCAGGGAGGGCCCAATAATCAATTCTTAATCAGCTCCTTCTAAGAGCGGTTTCTTTATACAGGAGAGCCTAATTCCAGACCTCTGGGAATAATTCATGCTTGTCAACTTTCTGTACTCCTCTTCCTGTGACAGTACTTATCTTGTACGGGGAAGACAATGCCTTAGGCCAAAGTGGTTTTCTCCTTCCTGCTTTGGCTACAGGCCAGTCAGAGATAGAGTCCCTCTGTCACATGACAGGCTGACCAGCCACTCTGATGAGCAATGCATGCTCCACAGTCAGGGAAGCAAGAAGGCTCTGAGGCCCTCTTGGTCTTACTGCACCTAAGAGAAAATTTTAAGCACATTGCAAAGATGCAGGATGCTAATTAGTAAGATTATAGTTAGGAGGAGACTAAAATAGCAACAAGTGATTGTCTTGAAGTTGGAGCGTATGTGCATGATATTGCAAGCCATTGTTTCCAATAGCTCATGAGAGAATAATATGTCTGAGCCTACCTCCTGGTGCTTGCTGGAATTAGAGACTCTCTGTTAAGGGCAAACATACCTGCAATAAGCAGATTTCAAGAGCTGCCACCAGCTGAAAAACAGATGTATATCTCTTCTGTGAAAGGAAATGGGTTTTGAAGAGTGAGTGAGTGTGTGTGTGTGTGTGTGTGTTTGCACCAGGAAATCATCTGTATCTCCCAAAACACCATCACTATTCTCTATCAAGAGTGAGCAAGTGGTATAGGAGGGAAGAATTTAACAGCTGAGGAAAGAACAAAGAGTCATCCAGCTAGCACAGATCTTTGAGGTAATTCAGACAGGTTCTTTTGCTTCACTAAGGTCTATAAGAAGTGGCTGATTTTCCTGAGCTCACTCAGCAAGTCAGTGACACAGCCTGGATACAACCCAAGCGGCCCAGTGCACTTAGAAAAGTCACCCCTTCCTGAAAGGAAATGCCCTCTACCGTCGGATGAGATGGTAGGCCAGGAGATGGCTTCTCTGTTCAGATTCCAGCCTTGTCGCATCTGAAGCAAGTTCCCTGACCTTTCTTTTCTCGGCAATAAATTGAACAAGCTACTTACCCTCCGTGGGCTACACTCAGAAGATTGTTGGAGTGTGCAAAGAATAAAGAAATGACAAGCACTTAGCTCATCATGGCAACAGCCCTCAGTAAATGTTAGCTTCGTTATCATCACCTCTGCATGCAATCCAGGTGTTAGGAATAAGTGTTTGAAAAAAGCCTGGAGAAGCTTATGGAAGACTAAAAGGTTTAGCAAACAAGTTTTTAAATGTGGACTGTGGAATGAGTAAACAAACTAGTGAAAGTCATAATCCCTACTTGCAGGGACCCCTCCAGAATGGGCAGACCTGGTTTCTGTCTTTGGATTAATTATGTGTTTACCAGACTGGGCTTCTGAAGGACACAAGCATCTTGAAGAGGAAGGAAGAAAAGCCAGTTCAAAGCCCTGAGGTTGGCATGGAGCAGCCAGAGGCAGAGACCAGACAGCTGGCATCAGCAGAGCTCAAGGTGGGAGGGGCCAGAGGTAAGGTGAGGACGTAAAGAACATAGTTCATCCAGCCAATAGTCTAAACAACTCCATGGGCTAGATCAATGTATCTACTTTAGGTGAGAAAGCAGCTAGAAGCTAAGAGATCACTTATAGGTCCCTAATAATCCAGTCCCTTTCCTCACTGTCAAACCTGAAATCATTCTGCTAAAGAGCTACCCATGCCAGGAAATGTTTGGCATTGCAACCTTTGGACATTGTGCTCCTCAAAGTCATTCTCCATACTCTCCCTGTAATTGCCTTAAAATGGACATTTTATCAGTTTTCCCTGCTTTATTTTGATATGGTTAGGAAAAGTTAAAAGGGAGAGCTTCACTAAAGAACAAAACAATTCCAAACCTTCCCATCTCATCATCCACACATTGCCTGCACTCAATCATTCATTCATTCAGTGAACATTACATGAGCTGTATCAGACCCCATATGAAGAGGGTGGAGCATGGGGTCACCTCGCCTCAAGGAAGTCACTGTATATAAGGTGATAATGCCACTGTGTCTTCTGTATGTTTGCAGTTAGGTTCCCTGGAAAGGCTGAGACAGAGCACTACATGCAGAAGGTTTTGGGGCAAATGTTCTCAGAAGACACAGCCACAGGGAGCTGAGGATGGCAACACTAGACCATGGGAGAAACTGACCCAAAACAATTGCATCTGATCCCTAGTCCATGGAGTGTTCTAGATGAGGGATGGTCTGTGAGTTGTCCCAAACTGAGGCAAGGGGCCTGTATTTCCACATCAGCAAACATTGCCAGCAAATCCCAGAAAGCAGGAATCGGGGGGAGGCAGTTTCTTACTAGTAGGGTGGGTTAGGGGTGGGAGGAGGCAATTCCCGATAAGGACAGAGCTGTGGTCCAGACTGCTATCTGAGAAGTTCTAGAATTATAGACAAAAATCAAGCCATAATGGCCACATATCATCAGCACCCCTTGAAATGTTGTGAAAATTGTACAGACTTGGTCCCCTCACTCCTGGAAAGTTCAAATGAGCAGAACTTCTCACACCCTGCAGGTAATGAGGACTCAGATAACCGGATCTAGTGCTTCAACTTCCTGGAGGGTTTAATTATCCAGAAGAGTATCTGTTGCATCATTAATTCACACCCAGAAGAGTATCTGTTGCATCATTACTGTTAGAAAAGCAAATACAGCAACCGACAGAACAAATACAAGCGAGGCATTTGCAAGTTTGCAGAGGGATGTCCTATTGCGACAGTCGGTCACGAAGTGAGTCCCTGCCCCTTGGCCTGGGAGCCCACCCTCTGAGAAGCACTTAAGGGGGCAGCACTTTGCATGAGCTCACAGCCTGCTGGACCAGTCGATGTGAGCTCACTGCTTGAGAGAACATCACACACAAACACAACACACACATCACAGGAGAAAGATTGGTAATTCTGAGCATATCAGAGTTGAACATTTTTATCTTATAATACAAATAACAAAGAAGGTTAAAATTAAAGGACAAAATAAGGGAAATATTACAAATACCCACCCAAGGACTTAGAGCAATAAAGTAAACAATTCCCAAAATCAATACAAAAGCCCTGTAAAAACTGGGGGAGGGAAAGGGGAAAAGGGTAGTAGCAAACAATTCAAAGAAGAAAAACAATGTCCGGTTAATATATGAAAAATTGAGTAGCTTTACATGTCTCCTTAGAAATGCCAATTAAAGCAATATGAAACATTCTTCACACTCATCAGCCTGGCAAGATGTTAATGCTTGATGACATAGAACAAGTGGAACTTGGACATTCGCACCCAGCTGGTGAAAGTAAAACTAAGTATAATCACATAAAATCTATTCCCAGATTTTCACATTCATGTTTAAGCAAGTGAATAAAAACGTGTCACTCTCGTAGTAATGAGGATGGCTTCGTCCAAAAATGTTGTCAGTCTGAGGTCCTGGTGGAGGAACGTGAGAGCATCCCTCCACCTCTCAGGCCCTTGGGGCCAGGGCCGGCTGGAGCTGTGTGTCCCGAGCAGGGACGGAAGGAAGGCCAGTCCCAGGTCAGCGCCTCATCTGTCCTCCTTGGTGCTTCATGCCACCGACTCCTTTGACTGTCCCAGACAGGGATGACAGCTTCATCGTCAGGTTGTCACATTTTCCAGAGTCCAGTGACAAATCTATTTCAGGCTGGCAAGTGAAGCCATTAAATTCCTGAGTGGTGGGGTCACAATGCTTAATGAAAAATTTGACTCTGCTAGGAAGAAGGGACAGATGTCATTAATCATGACAAAGCCCCCACATGCCTACTGTTGAGTTCTCACCCACCTCCCTTCCTTCCGCTGACTCATTCTTCATCTCATTTCTCAGTGCAGCATTACAAGGAAGGATACATTGGGGGCCCAGAGGGAAAGGAACATCATTTAAGTGTTGGTTACCCAGGAAATTGAAAATCTGCCATGGGACTAGGATACAAAGAGTAAACTGACTTCCTGTAATGTCAGAATCCTAAAGTTACTGGCGAGATAATGTCAGACTCAGGTAAGGATGAACAAGCAGAAGTTCGCCAGCAAGTCAGGGAGAAGTGAACAGGAGGAGAGGAGTCCAGCATTGGTAGAGTCAGGAGGTCAAGGCCCTCGTTACTTACGTTCTTTATGAACCATCTCTGTCTTTCTAGATGGTTCCAACCTTAAATCCTAAATTCTAGGGTTTCTATTTCAATACCAGGTTTCCCACTCTTGCTGCCTTGACTGAAGGGTCTGACTTTTCAGAGCCCACTTCCTATTTCTGTCCTAGGATGATCCTCCTGCTCCTGCTCCTGCAGTAGCTGTAACGGTCATTCACTCAAAGCTAAGCATTTTAAACAAATGACTTCATTGTAAAACTCTGGACCACTGGCTTCAGTAATCAATGATACCAAGGTCCTTCTGCCCTGGGCAATTGGCTGTGCCTCAGAATTGTTAGAAGACCTGTCAAAATATGCATACCAGGGCCCATCAAGACCATAGATTCTTCTGAAATAGAATCTATCTGGGGTCTGTGGAGAGCGGCAGGGATAATTCCCAACCACTAATCCGGGCTCTAGAGGACAGCCTGACTACTGAGACCCCCTCACCAGGGAAAAACTAAAGACCTTCTCCTGTGATGGCGCCCCTGCAATTGGGTCCACCTGGGGACCCATTGTGTCGGCTTCCTCCTCAGACCCTTAGCACTACTGCATTTGAAACTTTTTTGTTTTTTTTTTTTTAAAGATTTATTTATTTATTCATACAGAACTGGGGTACAGGCCAGAGATGTGGAGGGTGAGAGGATTCACCAGAGACAGAGCAGGAAGCAGAACCGGCAGAACCGGGAAGTACACTGCTGAGGGGAGCAGCAGGCGGGTCAGGAGAGGTCTGCCTCGCCTTGTGGATCTCCTCCGGAGCAGGCGGGGATCGAACTCATGCGGAAGTTGCTTAAACTTCTTAGTGTTGTGCTTTAACCAGCTGCGCCACCAGGGAAGGCCCGTTTTTTTCTTTTTTTTCCAAAAATGATATGGGGTTAAGCATTGGTTCAGATAATCTCATTTCTACTCTTTTTTCACAGACTGCTCAGAAACTCCTTTGGCAGAGACTTTTTTTTTTTCCTTCCTATTAATTATTTCTAAGGTGACATAGTCCATAAAATGCCCAAAGAATCCGCTCTCTAAGGATCCATTTTTTCTGAGTCTCTAAGATCTGAAGATACTTGGTCTCACCCCATCTCCACAGAATCTCTTTTTAGTGTGACAACTTGGCCATTCTTGATCCCTTCAGCTCTCAAGCTGAGAACTTTTTAGTATGCCACGCCCATCTCTCAAAAGGTGCTCGAAATAAAAATGCTAATGGAACGGAAATAAGATTGTTCTGCCCCCAAACTTCATGGTAATAGGAAATAACCAGTGAATCACTAATCCAAAGGGCAAGGGGCGGGGAAGATTGAAGCAAAAGCCCGGGTGGAATCCATCACCTAATAACACCACCCAACATACCAGCTTCTCTAATTAAGTGCTAAATATGAAAGTAATTAAAAATAATAGCAATAATAATAGCTGGGCTATTATGCTGGGAAGAATGTGTAGGAAATGAGGTGTCACCCTTGGCCTCTGAGAGAATACGAAGGATTCTTCTAAATGTGGAAGCCCCCACTGAGCAAAGTGTTGAGGGGCAGCAGAGAAAGGGAGCTCATTTGCCGTTCTTGTCCAAGGTAAATAAGTAGAGGCAAAGGCCAGTAGAATAGAGCAATCAAGAGCTTCAAAGACACGGCTCAACTCATAAGTATATGAAAAGATGTTCTACTATACATTTCATTAGGGAATTGCAAATTAAAATAACACTGTGATACCATTCTACACTTATCAGAATCTGGAACACTAAACAATCCCAAATTCTGGTGGAGCAACAGGAACCTTGATTTATTGGTGATGAGAATGCAAAGTGGAAGGGTCACTTTGGAAAACAGTGATTTCTTGCAAAATTAATATTCAAACAAGCCAGTCATCACGCTCTTTGTCATGAATTGAAAACTTATGTCCACACAGAAACCTGCATACAGATGTTGATAGCAGCTTTATTCATCATCGTCAAATCCTAGAAAGAAGCTAGCAGTTTGTCCTTCATGTGTGAAAACATAAATAAGCTCCAGCACCTCCAGACAAATGCCTCTTACTAAGGGAAAGAATCCAGTCTTAAAAAGTTACATACTATATGATTTCAAGTATATGACATTATGGAAAGGGAAAATTATGGAGTCTGTAAAAAGCTCAGTGGTTGCCAAAGCTTGGAAGGGAGAAAAGGATGGATAAGTGGGTGCTCAAGAGAATTTGTAGGACAGTGAAACTACTCTTTATGATACTTTAATGGTAAACACATGTCATCATACATAGGCACAAACCCATAGACTATTCAACATCAAGAGTGACCCCTGGGCCCTCTCTGGTGGCGCAATGAGTTAGATTGAGAAGCTAGCAGGCAGATTCACTGTGAGTTTGATCACCAGCCCCGGAGGTGACCCACATGGCACGGCAGACCTCTCTTGACCCGCCCGCTGCTCCCCTCAGCAGTGTACTTCCTCAGTCTGCCTGTTCTGCTCCCCACTTTGTCTCTGGTGAATCCTCTCACTGCCCCTGCACTCTGACCTGTACCCCAGTTCTCTATGAATAAAGAAATTAAAAAGTCTTTAAAAAAAAAAAAAGAGTGACTCTTAATATAAATTATAGACTTTGGGTAATGATGCACTAATGTAGGCTCATTGATTGTAACCAGTGTACCAGTCTAGTGGGGGATCCTGACCATAAGGGCATGAGTGGAGCAGCAGAGAGGTAGGAACTCTGTACTTCTGTTCTGTTAAGAAGGAAGGAAGTTTGAAAACTACTGAAAAAAATGATCAGCAATACTTTTGGTCTCTTTTTAAGAACAAAACAAAGGAAGTGTTACTTTACCCAATAGGTAGCCAATCTTTGGAACTTTTTTTTTTTTTTTCTAAAGATTTATTTGTGCATACAGAACTGGGGTACAGGCCAGAGGCTCAGGGGCGGTGAGAGGCCTCACCAGAGATAGAGTGGGGAGCAGAACAGGCAGATCGACGAAGTACACTGCTGAGGGGAGCAGCGGACGGGTCAGGAGAGGTCTGCCGCGCCACGTGGTCACCTCCAGGGCAGGCGGGAATCGAACTCATGCGGAAGTGGCTCTCGATTCTCAGTGCTGTGCCCCAACCCGCTGCGCACCAGGGAGGGCCTCTTTGGAACTTTTTACAGGTCAAAAACAAGATAGAGGAACAAACAAAACAAAAACACTTGAGCCATAAGAACAAAGTGGTGTCACCAGAAAGGAAGGGGGGAGGGTGGATAAATTGGGTAAGCGGGGTCAGTTGTGTGGTAAAGGATAGAAATTTAACTTTTGTTGGCAATTAAAATATATATGTATGTCAAATTCTAATGATGAACACTTAAAAACCATATAATGTTAGAAACCAACCTCACTTCAATTATTTTTTATTTTAAAGAAAAAGACTACCTTATTAAAATGTAACAATGGTCACATATCCTTACACGTTTGTTCACTGTCTCCTCTGGATCAGCTCTATAGTGTTAATAAGAAATACAGTATTTTGGGCCCTCCCCGGTGGCATAACAGGGTAAAGCACAGCACAGTACTATGAAGCTAGGCATAGCTGTTTCACCATGAGTGCGATCCGCAGCCAGAGGGGGTGACCCACATGGCGCAGTAGACCTCTCCTGACTGCCTGCTGCTCCCCTCAACAGTGTACCTGGTCAATCAGTCTGTTTTGCTCCCGCTCTGTTTCTGGTGAATCCTCTCACCCACCCCACCCACCCCATACCTCTGGCCTGTACCCCATTTCTGTGTGCATAAATAAATCTTAAAAAAAAAAAAAAGAAAGAAAGAAACACAGTATTTTAATACATGGAAATTTGTATTGTTGTTAAATAGAGTTAAAAGAGAAATGAATAGGGCCCTCCCTGGTGGCGCAGTGGGTTAAAGCATAGCACTAAGAAGCTAAAGCCACTTGAACATAAGTTCAATCCTCGCCCCAGAGGTGACCCACATGGCCAAGCAGACCTCTCCTGACATGCCTGCTGCTTCCCTCAGCAGTGTTGTCCAGTTCTGCCTGTTCTGCTCCCCACTCTCTCTCTGGTGGGTGCTCTCACCCCCACCCCCACCCTGCACCACTGGTCTTACCCCAGTTCTGTAGACATAAATAAACAAATCTTTAAAAAAAAAATGAATAAATGGGTCAACAATTATAGAAATGAAGGGAGTGTCTTCTCATAGGTTGTCTATCTTTTAGTGTAAGTTTCCATAGACCAACCCCAACAGCTTTTCTTACTACCCAAACATCAACTTTACAGAATAAAAATCCCAACAGTGCTGGAACCAGAGCCAACCCAAAAAAAGGTTTTGAAATCGATCCAGGCCATCTTGGGTTCAGTTTATTGCCTCTACCACCCCACAAATAGATTTATCCTATTAACTCCTGGTTTGGCTACCCAAGATCCCCTGTTCATGAGTGGGAGGAATTACTACTTCCATTGTCACTAGATACACATCAGTGTTTCTCGAAGATTGACAAGTCTCAAACTTCAGCACAGAATATCTCTAATGTTTGGTTCCAGACTCTGTAATCATCAAATTGGAAGCATGATCTTGAACTAGGCTCCTAAAGTTATACAGGAAGTGGGCACTGCTTTCTCTCAAGTCTCTGATGACGGTGATACAGGTCGTCCCGGGCTAATCACATTAGCAAGCCTGTGAAATCGTGTGTGGGCTGGGGAGGAGCCGCCCAGGACTCCATCCTCACTCTATTTTAAGCTCCATGATAAATCCTGCTATGAAGCCTTGTGCTTCTACAGGCTCACTGAACAACTTCCTTTCCCTATTTAAAGTGATGGAAATGGCCTGCAAAATCAGGAGTTAAATGGGCTTATCTGTTCCTCAATGATCAGATTTGACTCTGATTCGATTTCTAAATGCAGGGAACAGAGATCAGTTATGGCACTGGTTTTAATACAATTGAAGTCTGTCTCCCATCCAAATGTGGCAGCAGAAAAGGGAGGAGAGGGCTGGAAACCAGTGAGGTAGGAAAACTTTAAACTTAAACCTCTCCATTTGTCCCAAAATGGAGAACAGGGCAAATGTTAAGACCTACCTTCCCACCTGCCTCCATTAGAAACCACAGTCCTCATGAGTGAATTGGTGGTGGGAAGCCCATGGGGATTACAACTGAGATGGAAAAATGCACAAAATGAAGAATGATGTAAAAAATTTAAAAAGAAAAGAAAAAAAGAAAGAAACCATAGTCCCACCTAGAGATTGACCCTACCTGCCACAAAACACTCTGAGACATTTGTGTTTTCAGCTAGCATACCCCAAAATGTTTCACTCTCTTCTATACCATACAGTAGAATAAAAAGGGAGACTGCTATAAGGCTTTGAAAGAACAATTCATACTAGAAGAAATAATGTATAAATAAAAACTACTTACTAAGGATCGACAAATATTATTAAATTAGATTAAATTAAAGTGGGATCAGCAATTCTTATAAGAACAATCTGGCCATGGGAATAAATAACCCACAGCCTGTATGTACCCTCTATTTAGCTATAAATCTGAAGAGCTGAAAATCTTCAAATTGAGAATAAAAGTTCATGTGCAATTATTAGAACATTTTATGTATAATTTGCATAATCAAGGATAGTTTTGCAAAAGGTGCTTATCGAGGAAAGTGTGTCGTAGAATAAGTAGAAAAGCTGTTCTGGGCAGCAATGAGGAGGTTGGTGCATTGTGGAAGAAAAGGACGGGCAGAAACAGAGATCCAAGGCAGAGCAGGAGGAATGAGTTTCAGGAAAGAGAACATGGCATGAGCTGGAATCAGTGGGAGATTATCTTACTACATTATGGGGTGCAGTTTGGTAAATAATGAAGAGAGAAACCAGGCCATGAAGGTCATGGAGAGTTTTCAGTTTTCAGTGAATGATAAGAGCAAATCAACTGCAGATCTTTAAAAAATTTTTTTATGTATTTGAGCTACCAAACCCAATATTAGAAATTCAAAAGCGGGGGGGGGGGGAATTACATACACAAAGGGACTTTATGCCAATGAAGAAAAAGACCAGAAATACAGAATGCCACCAAGTCACAGTGACAAAGTATGGCAATGTCAGGGAATATTCTAAAACCATCAAAACAAGTTATACATGAAGAAAATAGATATGAGAGAAGGTGCTTAGACTAGTGTATTACTAAATTGTATGTGCTCTAAAGTTATAGCAAAAGTATTCACATGCTAGTATATCGAGATTAATTAATAATTAAAAATAGCTGTGAGTTTGAAACAAATTTCTAACCTTTTAAAATGTTGCATGGTTTAAAGGGGATGTAATAATAACCATTTTAAATTTAGAACACTGAGTTGTACAGAAGAGGTGACAAAATGAAGGTGGAAAATTTTAACCAAACTGGTCTGGACAGCTCCCTGTTCACATTTGAGTGTTTCGTAATCATACTGGATTATGATTCAACTCTTCTGGCACTTCTATGCCTTTCTTTGTAATTACTTCCGTCACTTTTCATGCCCCCTTAAGCATTCCTAAAATATGCAGGTGGCACAGTACACCCCAAAACTAAGTTGCCATTCCTGATGAGCTGTGAGGGACTGGTCACAACTTGCTTCTTCTCACTTCTTATTACAGGATTTAATTTATAGCCTTTCCTCAGTTTAGACCATGAGAATTTGCCTTGTCATTAAATGACCTTGTGTAAATCTATCATAATATTTATGCCTACAACGAAGACCCATAAATGCAATGTGTAACAACAAATTTACTCCCAATATATATTTAACAGCAGGTTCCACGTATTGGACTCTTGCCCTATACTCTCTCAGCAAGGGTTTCTTCCACATAATTTACATTCCACCTAACCACCCTTTTCTTACAATCCAGCTGGAGGTGCTATATTCTGGCTGTTCATACTCAAAACTTTCTGTCTCACCATATACTTGAGAAACGATATTTGCCAATTAAATGTAAATTTATATCTGTGTAATATGTCTTATCCATCTTTGATACTTAAGGTAATGATAGCTTTTACCATTTATCCCCGAATCAGCCTTTGCACCCTGACCTTGAGTAACCTCAAGTACAGACTCACGCTCCTGTCAGTCAACAGGACCAGCAGGGGGAACCAAAAGGCACAAAATAGATCAGATTCCCTCCTGAGCTGGCCCTATTAAAGCTGGTTTTTTGTTGTTGTTGTTGTTGTTTCTTTTTTTGTCCTTTTGGAATTGTGATATTGTGACTTATAGTAAGGAATATATGTTTTGCCTTTCCCCATTCCTGGAAACTACTAAAAGCTCCTGGAATATGCTTGTGACATGTTAGTTCTTAAAAAGTCCCTTTCAACCACACCTGAGTTCATGCTGAGGTGACTTTCAGAACGTTCCTACGGTGGTAAGGTCCACATGATTAGAAGTTTGGAAGTTCCATCCCACCTGCCAACCTCTGGAGAGGATAGGTGGGCCAGTGGTTGGGATGATCCCCAATAATCAAAGAATGAGTCAGCAGTCACCCCTGTGGAATAAAGCCTCCACAGGATATCTAACTGCAGGGGTTTAAGAGCATTTGGGTTGAACCCGGGAGATACCCAGGGGGTACACCTGCACACCTGCAGAGGGCATTCTGCCCCCCCACCCCCACCCCTAGCCCTACCCTCAGGCCTCGCCCAACACTTCTCTTCCATCTTATCATGAAAGGGTACAACATGGCAGGTCCTAGATTGTATCATTTTACAATAAACTGGGAATTTAGGAAGAAACTCTTTCCCTGAGCTCTGTGAGCTGTTGTAGCAAATTATCTAACCTGGAAAAGGGGGTCATGGGAGCCCCATTTACAGACAGTTGTTGAGAAGCACAGGTGACCACCTGGACTTGTAATTGACCTCAGAATGGAAAAAAAGGTGGGGCAGTCTTATGGAAGTCAACCCTCAACCTGTGAGATTTGAGGCTAATTTCAAGTAAAGAGTGGGCAGGACACCAGCTGGTGTCCACTGAGAATGGGAGAACTATTGTTGTGTATGGCCTGGCTGGAGTAGCAGGCCCCTCACTGAGTCTAGGGGCTGTGTGTAGATAGAAAGAACGGTGTTTTCCTTTCTCACTTATTTTGTTTTATAAAGATTTATTTATTTATGCATACAGAACTGGGGTACAGGCCAGAGGTGCAGGGGTGGTGAGAGGCTTCACTAGAGACAGAGTGGGGATCAAAAAACAAAACAGGCCAATTGATGAAATACATTGCTGAGGGGAGCAGTGGGCAGGTCAGGAGAGGTCTGCCGTGCCATGTGGATCACCTCCAGGGCAGGTAGGCATCGAACTCATGCTGAAGTGGCTTTAGCTTCTTAGCACTGTGCTTTAACCCGCAGCGCCACCAGTGAGAGCCTCTTTCAGTTATTTAATTTGCTTTCTCCTGGAGATCTGTGTTGTGAATGAAAGAAGGAGAGCAAATTGTCTTGAATAGTGAGGTGCAAAGGGCAGTCAGGACAGAAGTGATCAGGAGACAGACTCTTGAGGCAGCAAAACAAACAAGACACTGAGGAGACAGCTTGAGTCACTCATGCCACACATTAGAAAGGACTTAGTAATTGAGGAAACCAGGAATTGGGCAAGGTGAATGATCCACCCCAAAAGGTAGAGGTAGAACATGCCAGGATCAGAAGTCCAGCACAGTTAGTTTGGGCCATCCCAACAGGAAGGAACAACAGTCATCAAAAAACTAAAATGTGGGCCCTCCCTGGTGGTGCAGCGGATTAAAGCACAGCACTAAGAAGCTAAAACCACTACAGCATGAGTTCAATCCCCCGCCCTGGATGTGATCCACATGGCGTGGCAGACCTCTCCTGACCCGCCCGCTGCTCCCCTCAGCAGTGTACTTTGTCAGTCGGCCTGTTCTGCTCCCTACTCTTTCTCTGGTGAATCTTCTACGGCTCCTACACCTCTAGCCTGCACCCCAGCTCTGTATACATAAATAAATAAATATTTAAGAAAACAAAACAAAACACTAAAATGTGATGGCAGGGAGCACAGTCTCATAAGTAAGAACTGGAGCAGCAATTCTTGAACCCTCGCCCAGCCCCAGTTACAGCTTATCAGTTAGCAGACAGGTGCTTGTGGTATCCCACACCTGGGTGCTATGATAAAAACACACAACCCTTGTGACGATGGTGCATGGGTGAATTGGGAGAGGGAATCTTTCGGAGAATACACATGAAAGGAGAAAACATGTAAGCATGCATCATGTAAAATGAACAATAATGTAAAATATAACTAAGAAATTAAAAATAAATAAAGAATAAGACACAGCCCTCATCACAGCTTGTCATGTGTCAGCCATTGTTCCAAGTGCTTCACAAACATCAGCACATTCATTTCACACAATAACTCTATGAAGTAGATAGAGCATTTAACTCCACTCTCAGGAGAGGAAACTCAGATGCAGAGAAATTAAGGAATGTGACCAACTTTACTACACTATGTGGCTTTCAAAAAGTTGTCCAAGTGGTCAGGCTGAAGTTGAGCTAGGAATAAAATCAATACTATATTACAACTTCTAATCCCAGTCATCAGAGAAATAAGGAAGCTCACAGAATCATTGTTTGTAGATGAAGAAACTAAAGCCCGAGTGATTATGTGAGAAGTGCAAGAGCTACATTGCAAGACATGGCCAGATTGGGACAGGTGACCCAACGGGCTATTCCCCTTTGCAGTCTTTACCGTGGACATTAAGCACAAGATCAACAACATGCATTCTGTGTTAGGCAATTCCATCTGATGGCATAGGTTTGTAACTACTCACAGGGGACAAGAACCAGACAAAGCAAAAATAAGCATGTTTATCTCTCTGCCGAGAAGAGGCAGAGACTGGGTGAGCACATGGGACAGAGTCCTGCCTTTCTGCAGTTAGTAGGGCAGTCTGAGCGACCCCCAAGTGGGGGTATGCCAGTGAATTGCCCTTTTTAATTCCCGGTCACGCAGAAAGCAAAGCCGGCCCCTCGACAGTTTCTGATGTCCTGACTCTTGATTCTTTCCTAAGAACTTGATTAGACTTGTTATGGATGAAATTATGATTTCCCAAAAATCATATGTTGAAGTCCTGATTCCGTGTGAGAAACTTAGAAATGGGGCCTCTAAAGAGGTAATTCAAGTTGAATGAGTTCATATGAGTATCACACTGATCTAATAGAACTGGGAACTTTATAAGAAGAGAAAGACTCCAGGGATATGAGCACAGAGTGAAACCAATAAGACGAGAAGGTGGAGAAAGAGGAGGAGGAGGAGAGGGGAAGGAGAGCAGAAAGATAGAGACATGTGGAAAGCAAATCTGGGATAGAGATAAAATAAGTTAGACAACCAGCTCTTCCATTCTCTCACCCCCTCACCACCATCAGCAGCACACAGGAAACTGAAGCAGATAAAACAAGTTGAGCACATTTGACTCACCTTTTTGGTACGGACTGTAATTGGCTTCAAAAATTCTCTGAAATGTCCCTCATCTGTTCAATGAACTCATAGTCTTCTATTCCCTTTCACCTAAAGTGACTCTGACTACGTCTTATTTATTAATTCATTTGTCCCTCTATCTTACTGTGCATGTGTTAAACTGGGGTGAGGTTCTGCCTGCAGGACACTGTGGCTGCCTGGAGAAACAAGTCAGGAGATGAGTATAACAAGTGGGTGCTGGTATTCCTGCCTGCCCTTTGCTACCTACACTCCTCTCCATCGTTCTCTGGGTCCCCAGAGGTTGACTTGTCTGGACTCCATAAACAGTTTTTTTTTTTTTTTTTCCCCGCTATGACTTCCACGGACTAGGACATGGATTATATAAAATTGGGTCATCGTTTAGCTATTTGAACTTCATGTACCACTCCCTGTGGGACACTGAGATGATTAGAAAGGTCATTTAGTTATTCATTCATTCACCACTGGATTCGGACTTCCCAGTATGCAATTCTATTCAGGTTTCATGACTATATTGTCTGTGGGTCAAACAGTGTAATACAGCAACAGAAGCCCTGCCTGCTTGGAACTTACATTCTTCACCTAGTCATCACTTAACAAATGTGTGTTGGTCACATACTATATGAGGAAGAAGAGAATTGTACAAGCAAACACCTCAGGCAGGAAGCTAAACACCTTGTGTGTTAAAGAAGGTGCATGAAGGAAAGTATGACATTCTGTTTCCTTTTATTTTCTTTTGGGCAAAGAGCACTGACTGAGGCACTCCAGTGCAATGATGAACATAAGTAACAACAATAACCATACTTGTTTGGGTTGCTTATTTAAAGGAAATATTTCAAATATCTCTCAGTTTTGATTGATGGTGTTTTTATGCCCTAGACAGCTAAAGAAATTCCTTTCTGGGCCCTCCCCTGGTGGCGCAGCGGGTTAAAGCACAGCACAAAGAAGCTTAAGCCACTTCCACATGAATTCGATTCCCGCCTGCCCCAGAGCCTGCCCCAGAGGAGACCACCTGGTGTGGCAAACCTCTCTTGACCCGCCCGCTGCTCCCCTCAGCAGTGTACTTGGTCGATCTGCCTGTCTGCTCCCCACTCTGTCTCTGGTGAATCCTCTCACCCTCTGCATCTCTGGCCTGTACCCCAGTTCTGTACGAATAAATAAATAAATCTTTTTTAAAAAAGAAAAGAAATTCCGTTCTATGTTTAATTTAACAAGATTTTTAATAAAAATTTATGGTTTTATTAAAGGTTTTTCTGTAGCTAATAAAACAATATTTTTCTTTAATCTGCTATGTGAATAATTTATAGATATTTTTAGATAGGTATTTATAGATATTTTTAAGATTCTAAATCTATTTGGAAAATCAAATCTGTGGCATTTTCTGACAGACCAGATATCAGACAGTAGAAAAAAAGAAGACTCAAGGATGATGCCAGAAATTTCTGTCTAAACCAATAAACAAAATTATCGTGAGTTCAGAGAAGGTGATGAGGATGTTTAGGGGAATTTTTGCTTTCTTTTCTTTTTAGAGGAGAGAAAGAAAGGGGAGTCATTCCAAATTAGAAGCTCACTGTTGAACACCTGAAATGTGAGACACATGAAAGACATCAATTCCATGGTGATAGACCTGAAGGTCAGATGTGTGCATAAGCCTTAGAGACAGGTACAGACCAAAAACAGGAAGCACACATGTGGGAATCAGCATCTGAGGAAACTAAGCTGAAGGAAACCTTTTTCAGGGCCTCCATATACAGGAGTTAATAATTCTCAAAATTACTTTCAGAATCCCTGCCTCTCTCTCATTTAGGAGAAAGCACATAGACAGAATAACCAGCACATGGTGCACAGTGGACCCTTCACATGGGGCTCCCATGTTACTCCTTACCACATGAGTAAGCTGTGGCTAGTGTAGTAATTTTGCCTGATAAGTTGCCTTCAAAGGTCTATTGATCTGTAAAATGCAATGAAAAGTTTTCTATTTGGTAAGCAGACATGGAACAGATCACAAAGACACACATGCCCATTTTACTGTATAAATTTAAATTAAAATAAACACTTTTTATATGCCCCTACCTCACAAATTCTGTCTTTGAAGTTTCCCAAAGGTAACAATCAACCTAAAGAGAAGAAATGATTGTTCCAGATATATGGAAGTTATTTATACTTGTAAAGTGGGGTAATCCATGATATCCTTATTATGTATATCAAACTGTGTGGAATCTGATGGAGACAAAGACAACATCCTCTCCTTCTATAGCTTCTTGGTCTGAATTTATGGAATTACACTCTTCAAAAATGGTACTTTTGGACATTGGGTTGAGGTGTATAGTTGTTAAGGAAGAAAGTGAACACCCAGAACCTACAGTGTTGTGAACTAATGTTATCTCAGCCTGCTTATCAATCAAGTTACAGTTACCTAGTCAGCCACTCATTGTCCTGAGTTGTCCTATACTCTAAACCACTCTCTACTGAACCACCTTAAACTAACTCATAGAGTTATGCAAGGATCAAATAAGAGAGGTGATCATTAAGGAAAGGATTAAGAGCTTTATACATTCTTTTTCATACCTTTTCACTGTGAATCCAACGTTACCAATCATTCCCATCTTACAAGAAAGAACTCAAGGTCATAAAAGTGATCAGAAGTTAGTATCCTCTAATCATTAGCAGGATGCCTTCCACACAGTCACAGTTACCCTGTGATTCTGTCTTCAACATCACTTTCCCCAAACCTGGCATATTCATTGAGTTCCTGATGAGATTAGTCTTAATTCCTCCATCTTCCCCCTGCTCAGTCCATTCCTGAATAGCGTGTGACCTTTTTTGATTGAAGTATTGAAATGTGTTAAAGAATTTATTGCTTCTGATTGCTGGCATTTGCCAACTGTGCTGTGGCATTTATCAAGCTCTAGTTAACCTGAGCCAAAAATCACCTCTGGCCTTGATTTAAGCTCCGTGAACTAATTTTCTTTAACCATCATTAGCTTAGTTTCAACAGCGCTGCCCAATTAGCTACTAATATATCTGTCATGGAGTTTGCAATAACAGGAAACACACAGAATTAGTGAGTATTTAGCAAAGTTAAGAGGAACTAAACTTTCAGACAAGGATATCTGAGTAGGTTGTCATTCCCCTAGAGCTGGAAAAAGATTAGGTGTGACGAAACCCACTAGGCACCAGGAGCACTGTTCTATGTAGTGGCCTCCTACAGAAGTCTATGGAAAGACAGGAGGTTTTTTATCCCTTACAGGTCACATATCTTTCTTCCTCACCGCTAACCATCTGCTATGTCTGTATGAAGATGCCTTCTGATAAGTCCATACTCTGTCAATGTTAAATAGTTGGGAAGTTGATTCACTCCTCAGAGAGACTGAAATCATTTACTCACTTTATTGTTCAAATAGTTTCAGAGAGTTTAAGAAAAATATCGCTTAGAAGTCAGAAAATCTGGGCCCTTCCTGGTGGCGCAACAGGTTAAGACACAGCACTGAACGCCAGAAGCAACCGTTTCAATGAGAGTTCAATCTCTGGCTCTGGATGTGACCCACATGATGCAGCAGACCTCTCCTGTCTCACCCACTGCTCCCCTCGACAGTGTACTTCATCGATCTGTCTATTCTGCTCCCCACTCTGTTCCTGGTGAATCCTCTCACTTTCCCTGAACCTCTGGCATGTACCCCAGTTCTGAATGCATAAATAAATAAATATTAAAAAAAAAAAAGAAAAAGAAAAAGAAGTCAAAAATCTAAGTTGTTACTAGCTCTTGGAGAAAACTACTTAACTTCTTAACCACATTTTCTGTGATTAGGTAATAAATCACGGATAAGGGTAATATAATCTTACTTGTTCCCAAAAGCCAGGTTTGGTCAGATGAATTCTACTCATCATCACCTCTATGATTGAGAGGTGAGAGCCTCATATTTTGCTTGGTTATTATTCTAATAACCTCTTTCCTCTTTTTCAGACCATGAAAGTCTAAAGCTTCCTTCCCCAATGGCTGCAGGAGCTTGACTGCATCAGAGTGGAAGCATAATCTTCATGTGCAACCAGCCAAACTCTGCCTCCCTTGCTTAAAATTGATCTACCTTACATAAATTTCAGGAGTATGGCTTCACCCTCCAAATGTGTGTATACCACAATGGATCCAACACCAACATTCTATCAAATTAGCCTTCTCTACTTGTTCTTTCCACTCCTTGCCAAATTATTCCCCTCTACCTACCATTCACCTAATCTTCCTCTAGTCCCCATTTTTGAGAGTCTAAGCATTATTCTCATTGTTTTGTTAGTTTCTTTACTTTGTTCACTTATAGTCCACATATGAGTGAAACCACCCAGTATTTGCCGTTCACTTTCTCATATATTTCACTTAACATGGCCACCACAAATTCCATCTATATTGTCTCCACTGGCAGGATAGTGGCAATGCAGGGAAGCTCTAGGCACTGGGGAAGGAAGAGTGGATTGAAGGTGCAAATAGTTCTTAACAATTTCTTCCCAGAGTCCTTCTCTCAGCCATAAGGCTTCTCTCATTTTGAACTTTGACATCAGATTTGGCCTCCATAGACACCGTGCTCTTTCTAACATGGACTCATTCTCATTCAATAACCATTTATTGAGTTCTTCTATGTCCTACGTGCTGTTTTTGAAATAAAGTCCTGGGTAGGAAGCACATTGTCCCTCCCATTAGGAAAGTCACAAAAAAAATAAATAAATAAAATAGAGTAAGTGGATAAAGAGCTAATGATGGTAAAGTGTGATGCATTAGACAGTACTGTGGGATGTGGTGATGTGGGTGATGTGGGAGCCTCAAGATGGGAATACGAGTCTTGCAGAAAACATGAATAGAGGAAACAACCTTTCTATACATCTTGAAAGAAGAACTGGAAGGATGACTTTAGTTCTAGAGAAGCTATCCTAAGTGTAGTACTATATAGTAAGTGTCGCACTTAGTACCTCCTATGTGCTTGTTAATTTACTGGTCTCCTGCCCCAGACTGTGAGCTCCTTGAAAGCAAGGATTCCTTGGTTTATCTTCATGGTTTCATCACCTTGTATCTCCATCAAAAGCCAATGGATAAGTGAATGAGTAAGAAATAAATGAATAAAATTTCTCTCTAGAAAATGGTGGTCATTGAAGCAAGAAGAGAACGATAGACAAACAACACTCAGTGTCCAGGAGTTTTCAATTGCTTAAGATACTTGTGATCATAGATTGAGGGGCAGGAGCTGGAGTAGGGGGAGCAAATGAAGGGCTTGAGTGGAATTTGAAGGGACAGAGCACAGAAGAAGCATCTGATCTTTTGAACAGGGGTCAGATACTTTCTACTTAGCAAGAGTGAAGGGGGTGAGAAATGGGCAACATGTTGATAAATGTTTGAGACTATTTTGGATAAAAGCACGGGAGGAAGTAGTGAAGTAGAGGAAAGTCACGCTTGTTCCCTGTGAGGTAGAATCACTCTCGTTTTCTGTCAGGGGTGGGCAGGAGTGACTGGGCTCCCAGCTTGTCATTTGTCCTGATTAGCTGTCTCTCTCAGGTCTGGTTCTCAGAGCCAGCACTTATGCTCTGACATCTTGAAAAGTATGCCTTGTTGGAGGATGCAAGTTGACAGATGTTTCCCACTAAGCCCTTCTCAAGATGGCAGCTAAAAGTATGTAAATGTTCTAAAATGATAATGCCCTGATTTCAGTGTTTTGAGAAACTGGTCTTCATAGGTACTAAGATAAGTTTAGCCTGTGTTTTTCTCATTTCCCTTATGGATAAAATCATTTCCCGTTCCCTTGTAGTTTTGCCAAAAACACATAGCCGACTATTCAGTTTGATAATACCACATACTCTGTGTGTGTGTGTGTGTGTGTGTGTGTGTGTGTGTGTGTG
>NW_004567131.1:12072920-12124131 GCF_000260355.1 Condylura cristata
AGAGAGAGGGAGACAGAGAGAGAGATAGACAGAGAGAGAGACACAGAGAGAGAGAGAAAGAGAGAGAGAGAGAGAGAGAGGGAGACAGAGAGAGACAGACAGAGAGAGAGACACACAGAGAGAGAGAGAGAGAGAGAGAGAGAGAGAGAGAGAGAGAGAGGTGTTGTTCATGACCTCAAATGCCAGGTCAATTTTGTACAAAGTTCTTAGACTGGGCACTTAGAGACAGACTTTTTCTCTGTCTCCACTGACCCTTTCTGTGACCCACTTCTGCTTTGAAGCATGTCCACATTTTCTGCCTGAGCAGTTCTGTTTAGAAACTAGATGGGCTTCTGATGGAACTGATCACCAAGAGTCCCTGAAGATAAAGAGATCCATGGAGGCAGAAAAGGTAGATAAGGGGAGTTGCAAAGGGGAACAAATAATTACTAGTCAGCTCCGTTATCTGATCTTCTTTTTCTCATCCTTGCTAAGCTCCTGTGGGAGCTCTGGGCATCTTGTAAAGGCTGGAAATGTTGAGGCCCTAAGATCAAATTAAAATTCAAGGTTAGTCCCCTGGGGGAGAAGAAATGCAGCCCACAAGAATCCAAGCCAAGTATGTTTATTTTCAGATTGGGAAGTCCAACAGCAAGTGGGAATTTTACCTCCCAAAGAAGTTGTGCACCTACCTGAAATCATATAATGGAAGCAGATGCCGGACCTTTTAAACACAGCAGGGAGTTCACCCAGAGACAATGCTGTTAACTAAAGCTGTGACGAAAAATTAAAGGTCAGTCCTGGAAAGAATTAGTGGGAAAAGCAATGAGTCCCCAACATTCTGTTTTGGGGTGTTTCCTCCCAGCCTCAATCTTGCATCATTTCCATTCCATAAGCCACAGGCTTTTTCGATGCTCACTGTCTCTATTGAAGAAAACGGATCTGGGCCCTCCCTGATGGTACAACTGGTTAAAGCGCTGTACCACGAACCTCAGCTGCTTCAGAGCAAGTTCAATTCCCCACCAGAGAGGTGACCCACGTGGTGCGGTAGGCCTCTCCTGACCCGCCTGCTGCTCTCCTCAGATCTGCCTGTTCTACTCCCCCTCTGCCTCTGGTGAATCCTCTCATTGCTCCTGTACTCCAGTTCTATATGCATAATTAATAAATGTTTTTAAAAAGAAAAAGAGATCTTCCAAAATGCATTCCAACTACTCTACAAGTGGGTAGTAAAATGAAAATTGAAGTGCTCTCTCAAAGGAACTTTTAGGCCATATGACACATGGGAGGAAGTCACTTTGGACACAGGGTCTCTTTCCTTTCCCCCAACACCACAGATTTTTAGTTCTGTTGATGACCAATGATGGAGAATTTTATCATTATTGTTATTTTGTAAAATCCCCATCTAGGTTTCTTCATCAGCTATCTTCTTTCCTGTATAGACATCCTAGTTTCCTTTCTCTCCTACCCCACTCTCTCTCTCTCTCACAGACGCATACACACACACACACACTCACTCACTCACACAAACTATAGGTACCACTTTTCCAAACAAAAACTATAAGTCCTCTAGGACAGGCAGTGAATCTTATTACTCTTGTACCCCTTACAAAACTGTTCACCTGGTACACCCTTACAAAACAAATGTTGAATTGAAAATACTAATGTTCTATACTGAGACACCAAAACAAAAAATGTAAGCATGGTGTTCAACCCTTAACATCCAGAGAGAGAGACGTTCTGAGAGGAGGAAGAGCTCACTCCCTTGTACCTCGCCTTTGTAAACAGAGTCCCTTTCCTTCTTGAGCAGGTTGTTGATGACAGACTAGGTATCACTTTTCTGAACAAAAACACAGGCATTACCTAATTAATGTAATTATTGCTCAATGTGTTTCACATTTAAAAAACTGAAAATTATTTCTTGGAGATCAAATTATGTTATTTCTGTTTCTCATTGGTGTGACCTCACAGAGGACTATGGAGTGGTCCTGTTATCTGTTTTGGTATCCCTGCTCCCTAAACCAGAAACTGGTACAAAATTGCTTTCTTGAAAATGCTTTCTGGTTATTTTTGAACCAGATTGTCATTCATAGTCCCTAGAAATGCAACTAACAAGTAAAGCAGTAGGTTGGTTTGGAACATCCAGTGGGCTCTGCCAAATCCTGACAATTTCTCTCCCACATCAATCCTGTCATTATTATCGCCCTCAGGGTCGTTTGCTCTGGTTTATTTCTGCACAGAGCAACTAAGGGTAAAGGATCTTGGAAGGGTAAAGGATCTTGGATGTCCTAAGGCGTTGGAAATGAACTAAATTTATAGTTCAGGCTTGACAGAACATATTTAGAAATAATCCTGTTACTTTGTTCAAAAGTTCTTCTGCATTGTTAATCAATACATTAGAAGGTGATGCCAACAGATGATATTAAACAATCCATCAGAGGTCTTTGCTAGAGGGAAATCCAATCATAACAAATGTATTTGCTAAAAGACCTCACTTTTTAAATACATGATCAAGAGAGGAGGTGAAAGCATATGCACAGAGAGGAAAGTCATACTTTTGTCTGGAATCTGAGGGGGGAGGAAAAATCTCCCTTGATAGTCCAAGTGTCATGCTAATGTGAGGTTTACATTCAAGACTTCAAGTAGACCCGAAGTGCTCAAGCTAGACAATGATAACAAAAGTGGGACTCCAAAGAGTGATACCTCCCCAAAGAGGCTTTACAGTTGCAACCTTAAACCCACTGGAGATGTGCTCTGCAGTTCAGTCCTTGCAGGCCTCTCATAAAGGAGTGGGTGCACAGCCCCATCCAAACATCCCAAGCCTGTAAATATGGGCCAAAGTAGAAGGGCAATATATTTAGAGAAGACAGATACCCTTAGTATGGACATAGTATAATCATGAAAATAAAAATACAAACTCAACCTCTTTAAAATATTTGATATGTTCCAAAGTTAATCATTTTTCCAATTTTGGAAACTTTTTTTTTTTTTTTTAAAGATTCATTTATTTATGCATACGGAAATGGGGTATGGGTCAGAGATACAGGGAGGCGTGAAAGGCTTCACCAGAGACAAAGTGAGGAGCAGAACAGGCAGATCGACAAAGTACACTGCTGAGGGGAGCAGCAGGCAGATCAGGAAAGGTCTGCTGCACCATGTGAATCACCTCCGGGGTTGGGGATCAAAATCGCACTCAAGTGCCTTCAGCTAGCTCGCAGTGCTGCATCCTAACCCATTGCGCCACCAGGGAGGGCCAAATTTTGGAAAAGTATTACAACACACACATCATGTCTCATGTAATACTCAATGGAATCTTGAGAATATCCTGTAATCAGATACATTCTTATTTTTGGCAGAAAATACTGAAAATGAATAGGATGGGTATAACCTTCCACCAATGCAGTTTAAGTGATGACCCCACTTGAGTTTTGAAAATGTTTTGGATTTCAGAGCTTTGTGGGTTTGTAATTGCAGGTAAGGAATTGTGTGGATCCATATAAAAAATAATAATGAAGCTTTTACTAACATTAGAAGATGAAAATGAAGTAGAAAATGGTGATGGTGGGGCTAATGACAACATGGTTATGATGACGATGATGATGGAGGATAATGGAGATGATAGTGGTGGTGATGACAAAGTTCTAAGAATTTTACATGTATATTCTGTTCATAGGTTTATAAATGGAGAAATGATCTTTTCTTCAAATCTATACCCTATCAGGCTAGCTTTTTGGTTTCAAATAACAGACATAACTCAGGTTAATTTAGGAAAAAGTGGGAATATTTTATTTTCAAAAAGAAGAGGCATAACATAAAACCTGCAAGGGCTGTAGGACTAGGAAGATAGAGACCTAGGAAGCAGCGAATCTGCAAGACTGACTTCTCCCTGCAGGCGACTCCTCTGCTTCTTCAGCTCTGTAGGGGAATGTGGCCAACCCATAGTCTCCAACTTCACACATAAACTTCTGGCTATCCTTCAGTATTAATTCTTCATTCCTCAGATTCAATTACACAATCCTTTCCCAACCAAAGCCATGTGCTGACGAGAGGTCGGGGTACAGTGGGGCTCTAGTGAAAACATGATGAAACATGCTGTCATGCTTCATCTATAGTATTCTTTTTGGGGGGGGGAGGGTGAGAGAACTTTAACAGGGTAGTGTGCATAGAGACAGAAGAGAAAAAAGGATAATTGTTTACAAGTACAACACCCCAAAATACCCATCTCCTCGTGGGTAAATACTCAACCAGTTGGCTGAAAGTGGGGCTGTAGAAGCCCAAAATTTCAACATAAGTCTAAGTCCCCTCCTGGCAGGGAACCAGAGGAAATGGGTAAGGGGCCAGGCAAGTATGGGACCAAAGAAGCAAAATAAAAAATCAAGATAAAGAGTACCACAGTTAGCCTCCCCAAGTGTCTCTCATCCACAAATTGCTTCTTTGATTTGCAAAAACATGGATGTAACTTGAAGGGATTATGCTAAGTGAAATAAGTTAGAAGAAAAGAGATGAATAACAAATTATTTTACTCATATCTGGAATATAAATAAATGAAACAAAGGAACAGATAAAAGTAAAAGCAAACCAAAGAAACCTTTGGATTTGACTATAGAACTGAAATTACTAAATTGTGGAGGCAAGGTGGAAGTCAGGAGTAGAGAGGTCTCATGGACCATGGAAAGTGACAGGTACTTCCATGGTGCGACAACATACACTCAAAGAGCTATAAACCAGTACTCCTATAACCACACACAGTGATGTAAATCAGTGTTACCTCTATAAAAATTTTAAATTACATCAAATGATAAAGTCTGGATTTTTTGATCCCATAGATCTCAAACTTCTAATAACAGCCTGAGAATTGATAAATGAATAGGAATTATTGTAAATAAAATGTAGTTCACCATTTATTCTGAGTAAGGGTGCTGCTCTAGGAGCAAGAGTCTTTACTGTCCCTCCATTCTTAATTTCTGCACAAGGATGCCCTTCCCTGCCATAGGTACTCAATAAATATTTTAGCAAATAAATGAGCTTATCAAAAATGCAAATTTTTGCATCGCATAAAATCTATTTATAAAACTCCAGCATGTTCTTCTTTTAAATGGGACAATTAACCAGTCCTATAATTTTGAAATGACAAAACAGGGCATCTCTGAAGTACTTCCTTTGTTGAAACCTGAAACATATTTATTACTGACATTTAAGGTTTTCCTCTCCTACTTCCCCTTTGCAAATATTGCTGAAGAGAATCCATTTCTGGATGCATTTAACCTCATTTACATCTAATTCTCTTCAGACTGACCTCAGTGGAGGAGGCTTGGAAAGGTGAGGGCACTGGAGAAATGTGATAACCAAAAAATCAAGTCAATGCAGACCTTTAGTAGATGGTGAGTCAGAAAGAAGAAAGAAACTAAGGAGATGGCTAAGAATTATCCATTGACATTTACAAAGAACACAGAATAAAGATTTCTTGTCTGGGACTTCAGATCCATGTAGACACACCAAGCCAGATAAAGCTTTAAAGTAACACCTAAACGGGTGGACACAACAGGCCAGCACTCAGCATTCTGATCAGAATCAGCACATTCTGGGCATCTCTGGTTCGCACAAGAAGCTCTGTTTTCCTACCACTTAACCACAAACTAGAGGAAAACACTTCTAAACCCCACCTGCCGGAATAAGAGGTGTTGCTTATGAATGTAATAAATAACAATAGTGATTACCTGGCATGTGGGGTCATCTGAGAGCCTCCCAACATAGGTATTTAAGGAAAATCAACTGACCTTAAAACTATCTTTCCTTAATTTGCACAAGGACCTTACCTCACGGAATACTTAGCTGATACAAGCACAGAGGGTTTGCTTAACTCCAGTCTCTACTTCTGTAACAGTGAAACTCAAGCTGTTTGATCTCAAGACCTTTTACACTCTAAAGAGAATGCCAAGGAGTTTCAGGTTATATAGTGTATACCTATTATATATCAGGTTATCTAGTGTATATCACTTACCATGAAACTAGGGACAAATTTTAAATATGCACTAATTCACTTAAAAATAACAATAGTAAATTTACTACCTATTATAATAAATTAAAAATCTTCTGAAAAATAAATTTGTAATTCAAAAATAAACTCCATATTTAGTAAAGAGTGGTATTGTTTTATAGTGTTAGTTTTCAAATGTATATTTAAATAGTAATATGTGTGTATATCGGTGTGTGTATATGTATGTGTATATATACACACATGAAACAATAACTGAGGAAACTGTTATCACACATTTATTGATATAATGTTCTAAGAAGTATACAACATCATTGATGTGATCTTCTTGCCAAAAGTGTTTGACCTGAATCTAAACATAAGGAAATAATGTCCTCCCTAGTGGCTCAATGGGTGAAAGCAAAGCTAGCCGAAGCCACTTCATTACAGGTTGGATCCTCTGCCAGTGAGGTCACCCACAGGGCGCAACAGACCTCTCCTGACTTGCCCACTGCTCCCCTCAGCTATGTACTTCGTGGATCTGCCTGTTCTGCTCCCCACTGTCTCTGGTGAATCCTGTCACTGCCACTGCACCTCTGGCCTATACCTCAGTTTTGTATGCATAAATAAATAAATCTTTTTTTAAAATGAGAAAACAGACAATTCCAAAATGTGCAGCATTCAAAAAGATGCCTGGCCTGGGTCTTTCATATACAAGCATATGTTCACACATAAGATCACAGTATTAACTGACTAATTTAGGTAACAAGTACAATGGTGTTCATTATCCTCTTGTTTCTACTTTCCACAGAATAGTAAATTTTCGAAATAAAAGGTTGAAGGTAGAAAAAGAATGTATAGAGAGCCATTTGGGCAACCCCCTTATTTTAGAAGAGGAAAGTGGAGCCACTTTTATGCAGGGGCACTCACAAGCCAGCTGTCTCTTCAAAAACAAAGTTTGGATGTTTAAAAAGAAACCCAAGAGAGAAGGATGAGGCGGTCAGAATGAACAATGAATGGCCGTTTGGGGAAATCTCATTTCATTTCTGAGCTGCTGCAGAAAGACTCTAGAGAGTAGCAATGTTCTCATTAGCAGCTCAGAGCCAGCCCAGGTTTCTCTGGGTTCTGCAAACCCGGGCCATGAGCCGGTGCCTGCCTGCCTCTTACGGCATGGTTCGCCCACTTCCTCTGCTGAGTGGGGCTGCAGGAGTTCCGTGACGCTTGGCGAGCCAGCCCCCCGACACGCACAGTATGAGGGGAGAAGTTGTTATCCTCGTGACAGAGAGTGAAGATAAGTCTCAGGTGAACAAGAAAAGAAGTCAACTGCTTAAATGTTGAAAATATAATGGGGGGGGGCCCTCCTTGGTGGCGCAATGGTTAAGGCACATCACTATGAAGCCATCCGCAGCCACTGCAGCAAGAGTTCCATCCCCAGCCATGGAGGTGCCCCACATGGTGCGGCAGACCTCTCCTGACCCGCCCGAAAGGCAGGGTGTAGGCTGGCTACAAATACAGTAACCCAAACTTTCTCAGATTACAAATCCAGTCACTCTTTTCCTTCTCTGTGTGACATTATGCAGCATCATGCCTCCTCCCCCCCTAGAGTCCACAGAGCTACTTCTGAGGGTGTCTCATAGACACTGATGAACAGTACTTTCCACTTCCAGCTCCCCTGCCCCCATCATGATAGCACAGAGTGCCCGAATGCAGCCACAGCAGCCTTAGTCCCATCTGCTTTAACTGTGGGATGTCAAACTGTGTTCTGAAAACAATAAAAAAAAAGCTGACCATTTTTAATCTGCTTAAGAGGCTCACTTCCCATTTGATTGCCTGATCCCTCAAGCTTGTCTACAAAAACATTCCTATAGTAACAGTATTTGTTAGAGTTTCCCATAGCTTCCCCTTCCTACCAGTGATTCTGACTAAATGCAGATTCTGCACATTAAGTCTGACGTAGATCCTGTATCTCAGACAGCACCCCAGGAGTGCTGCTGGTCCATGAACCAGATTTTGGCAGCTGGGGCCTATAATACTTAGCACCTATGTTCCTTGTACCTAAGTAGGTGCCCAATAAATATGTTTTGGAGAGAAGACTAAATTTATTGAATGTTTCTATAATAGAACAAAGAAAAAATTTCATCAAGATACCTGTCCTTCATTCTACTCATGTTTTTTTTTTTAGATTTATTTATTTGTGCATACAGAACTGGGGTACATGCCAGAGGCTCAGGGGCGGCGAGAGGCTTCACCAGAGACAGAGTGGGCAGCAGAACAGGCAGATCAACGAAGTACACTGCTGAGGGGAGCAGCGGGCAGGTCAGGAGAAGTCTGCCACGCCATGTGGTCACCTCCCAGGCAGGCGGGAATCGAACTCATGCAGAAGTGGCTTTAGCTTCTTAGCACTGTGCTTTAACCTGCTGCGCCACCAGGGAGGGCCTCTATTCAGGTTTTTTGAGTGAGTAGCCTAGAGTGTTCTTAATTGCAAGTGGAACAGGCATGGGGTGTTTATCTTTTAGCCTGTAGAACAAAACAATAAAGAGCATCAATATTGGAAAGTCCTGCTCTTTCTGCTAGAGAGCTGGCATCAGAGAATGAACCCATTTTACCTACTCGTAGAAGCTTCCATCCATGTTCTCAATATACCTATATCTGGCCTAAAAGTGCAGATATATGCCTTGTTTACTCTCCCTACCTGCCCTTTCTTGGAAGTGTGTGTGTGTGTGTACATATATATGTAAGTATGCACTACATTATGAGTCTTTTACATGCATAAACATATATACAAGAATATTCCTTCTAACTTTAATTGCTCCTTCTGCTTTAAAATGAAAATTAATTATGATTGATACTATAGAAAGCAAACTGTTAGCAGTGTGACTGCCTTCTAACTTCACTGTAGATCTGCACAGAACAAAACACATTTTTCACCCTTCTTTGATTATAAGAGATAAAGTATAATCTCAATGGTCTCTGACTGCCTACACTTGTCTTTTTGAATAAATGTCTAATAATCTCTATTTTTATTTCATTTCAATAGCATTACCTTCAATTCTAGGCGCCATGCCTAAAGCAATCACTCACAAGGCAAACTTCTGTTCCATCCTCGTGGTCAGAAATGCAGCATCATCTGGCTTTGCAGCTATGCCCAGGAGGGTGTTAGTGTGGGGTGCGGAGCACTGACTAACCTGCATGTGACAATAAGTGATTTTTTCATCTGTGCTCAGCTCCCTCTTCTGAAAAATGAAGAGAATGAGCTCCATTACGAGGTCTCTTAAGCCAAACACTCTACGATTCTAGAAGAGTTAATAGGAACAAAAGCATATGAAATACCTAAATACCTGTTCAGATACATTGATTGCACTGAGACATGCATACAAATTTTGTTTATCCAAATTAGTTCTGCATTTCACAAGGTAAATAACATGCAGGAATGAAATTGTATTTTTTCCTTACTCTGCCATGAATTCCCAGCATGGCCTTGAACAAGATTACACAAATCACACACACACATTCACACCCAGTATTTCTAACACCAACATCAACACTACCACCAACAGAAATAACACCAACGCCACTACCAACACCAACGCCACTACCAGCACCACAGCACTAAGGGAATCAGCACCACCACCACCAATACCTACTTTTTCAAGGTAAACTCCAGTTTATCAACATCACTTTAATATATAGATGGGGCCTCCCTGGTAGCCTAAGGGTAAGTCTCAAGGCCATCACCACTATGGCCTGAGTTTGATCCCCGACCAGGGAGCTGACCCACACAGCAGACCTATCCTGTCTCACCCACTGCTTCCCTCAGCAGTGGATTTCAGTCAATCTACCCGTTCTGTTTCCCATTCTGTCTCTGGCCAATCCTCTCACCCCCTTACCTCTAACCTACATCTCAGTTTTTCTATGCAAACAAATACAAAACAAGCAAAGTGATGTTCTTAGTGCATACATGCCTTCAACAGCATTCTCAAGTAAAATGAGTTTTGCATTTTTCATTTTCCTATTATCTTGAATTCTTATTTCACTGTCTTAATGGAGACACTAGAATGTGAAGCATTTGCAACAAGAAAACTTTACAGGGCCCTCCCTAGTGGCACATCGGGTTAAAGCACTGCACTAAGAAGATAAGCCACTTCTGCATGAGTTCAATCCCTGCCTGCCCTGGAGGTGACCCACATGGCGCAGCAGACCTCCTCTGACCCGCCCACTGCTCCCCTCAGCAGTGTACTGTCAGTCTACCTGTTCTGCTCCCCACTGTGTCTCTGGTGAAGCCTCTCACCGGCCTTGCACCTATGGTCTGTACCCCAGTTCTGTGTGCACAAATAAATAAATCTTTAAAAAAAAAAAAAAAAGAAAGAAAGAAAAGAAAACTTTACAATTATAGTATCTTATCTATTGAGGCTCTATGGAAGATACTTTGCTACTTTGATATTTGTAGTGCATTTCTGGACCATCTTCCATGGAAAATGGTGCACCTAATGTTTCCTTATTGTGAAAGCAGGTTTATAATCCTTAGGTTCAGGTTTCCGCTCTGTGGTGAACACACCCCCATGAGTCCTGTTCCATTAGTGCAGCCTCACATACTCTCCTTAGAGTGGAAGGGTTAGAAAGTTCTATAAAAAGGGTCTCCTTCACTGACAGAGAATTGTCTCCACATTATTTCTACTCAACTCTCCGAACAATCAATAGCCCGTGCATGATTACAGTACATATTATTTATCACATTTATAACAATAAGGTAATTAATTCCTGCACAGCCAACTGGGCTTTCTAGGGAAGTGAGGGAGAAACATGTCTTGCTCACACACACATGAAGTGTGGACAGATAATATTCTGATGTATTAAAATCATTTCTTTCTCATGGTGAAACACTTTACTTCCTCATCTTCTACTTTATTGGTTGGGCTAGCCTGTTAACATTTTCTCAAGGGAGGGATAAGGCAGGAAGATAAATAAGTCTCCTTGGCTTCAGTTTCCAAAGACCCAAACATAAAAGTGAAGCGGAGGACTTTTGGCATAAAGTAAATGTTTGAGAGCATCGTAAAGAGTCCGAGCAAGGGTCTCCTGAACAAAATCTTCATAGCTTAAAAGTGGATGATGGGAAGGGCACCATGGGGACAGGATGAGAATTAAAAGGCGAGTGGGGCTCAACAAGAAAGAAGCCACAGCCCAGCCTCAATTCACATGTCGCTCTGGCGCTGCACTGACAGGCTCTCAGCTCCTGGCTGGGATCCACACATTCCAATCAAACTGAGGCTTACCCTTTTGACCCTGGCACACCCCAAGATTCTTAAACATGTATCTTGATCCAAGTCTATTTTTTTTTTTAAGATTTGGAGAACAGAAGTTATTGGATGTAGGGGTAAATTAACTAGATTCTTGATGAAATCATTTCAGAAAAACTTGTACTCCCGCCAACAGCCCCGGAGAAATGTTCAGCTGAATGAATATGTAGGAAAGCAAATAAAAACAATTGAGGACACTTTTTTATAGCATCAAGCTTCAGAGATGGCACGAGTATGAAGACATAGTTTCTCTCATACTCTGATGTTGTTTTAAGCTAACAGATTTGATTTCAGATGCTAAGAAGAAAGAGAGAAAATGTAAATCTTGTAAGCACCTTTCCTAGGCTAGGTAAAAACATACATTCTCTAATTTATAATTCCCATAGCAACCCAACATGGTGGGGAAGATTATACTCACTTTTGCTGATGAGGAATCTGAGACCCAGAGAGTCTTTAAAAAATGTGAAAAAACAATCCATATTCAAATGTGCCCAACCCAGATTGTAAATACAAACTTGACTGATCTTAAAGTGCAAGATCTCCCACAGCACAATTTTGATCCTCCAATTATGACATTACTTATCTAGGAAAGCCCTAGATACATAGAAACATAACGTGATAATGTCACACATCGTTATCACTTAGCCAGTAGCCATATTTTTAAAAAAGAAATTAGTGAAATTAATTTGAGTCATTTTGACCTACCTAATACATCCCAAATATTGCTATTTCAACAGATAAGGATATATAAAACTGTTCATGAGCTACTTGCACTATTTTTGTACTAAGTATTTGAAATCCACTGGGCATTTTCTACTCAGAGCCCATCTCATTTTCAATAACCACATTTCAGATGCTGGATAACCACCTGTGGTGTAATACTGTACAGAATAGCATGGAACTAGGAAGTCAGAGCAATCTTTCTGAGAAAGACTGTGATAAGAAACTGTCATTATACAACCCGAGAGGTAATGACTATTTAACATAGCCTTCCAAATCAGAGGGGAAAGGAGGGGGACCCTAACATTCTAACCAAATACCTAATTTCACCAATTCATCAGTCTACACAAGGAGCCAATTTTACACATAAGACATTTCAAAGGTCTTATTTATTGAGCAACTGCTATATGTTAAACACTGAGAGAAATTTAAAGAGTGGAGGTAGGAGTGGTTTAGGGAGAATCTCCTTAAGGTGATCTATAAGGAAATAACCTGTTCTTTTTATCAAGATATGCTTAATGGGAATGCAGGGTATCCAGCATGAAAATAAGCATCTACATATACCCAAGGTTGTGTTTATAAAAAACAAAAATCACTGTCCTTTTTATGCAAATGGATCTAATATTTTGTACCCAAACTAACAAAACCATGTTAGGAGGCCATAGCCCAGGAAGTCAGACAAGTACAATCCAAACTATCTCTTCAGACCTATGCCTCATCTACTCTTCCATATCCATGGTAACATGCTCCTAGTCTGTTGGGTTAATTCATGTTTCTTTCAATATACAGGGTGGATTTAATGACTCACTAACTGCAGTCATTTACACTTCTTACCAGTATATAGGTTCTCCAACACTTCCTCCCATGGACCTTTCAAAAATTGTTTTCAGTGGACTTTGCATCCACCTTGAAACCAAATCCAGTAAAACAGGGTGGGGAAGTTATGGCCTGTCTTCATGTCCAGATGCACGGGAAATTTATGAGACATTTTATAACCCTCTCTAATAGATTTATAGTGACTGATAGATTTGTACAGCAAAGCTCCTGGGGGCCATGGCAATCAACAATATAACTCACACTTGAAGAAAACATAAGTACAAGAGCCATATATGACAAGCCCACAGCTGACATCATACTCACTAGTAGAAAAGCTGAGAATTTTTCTTCTAAGATGAGGAACATCTTAGTAATAAGAGATGATGCCCCCTCTCATTACTCCTACTCAAAATTAACCAGAAGAATTAGGCAAGAAAAAAGAAATTTTAAAAACATTCAAATAGAAAGGAAGAAGTAAATTGTCTCTGTTAGCAGATGGCATGCTTTTATATGTAGAATGTCCTAAAGACCATACAAAAAAACTTCAAACTATTAATTCAGTACATTACAGAATAGAAAGTCAACATACAAGTATCAGTTGCTTTTCTATACATTTGCAAACCATTAAGCAAAAAAAAAGAAATTAAGGAAAAAGTCTCTTTCATATTACTATCATAATGAATAAATAATGAGGAGTAAATGTAACTATGGAGAGAAGGATCTATATTATAAACTTAAAGTAGCGATGAGTAAAATTGAAAACACAAATAAGGCCCTCCCTGGTGGCACAATGGATTAGGACCCAGCACTGCAAGGGAGCCGCAGCCGCTTCAGTGCGAGTTGGATCCCAGGTCCCAGAGATGACCCATATGGCACCACAGACCTCTCCTGTCTCGCCTGCTGCTCCCCTCAGCAGTGTACTCTGTCGATCTGCCTGTTCTGCTCCCCACTCTGGTGCTGGTGAATCCTCTCACCGCCCTTGTACGTCTGGCTTGTATCCCAGTTCTGTGTGCATAAATAAGTAAATCTTTTAAAAAAGAATATACCATTTACAAAAGAATTTTGACATAGAAAAACTGGGGAAAAATAGACCAGGCAAATGTTAACCATCAGAAAACTGAAATCACTATTTTGATCTAAGGTAAAGTAGACTTTAAGATAAAAGGCATTAACTGGCATAAAGGAGTTTACAGTAAAATAATAAAATTTTGCTTATATGGATGTATCCAACACTCCAAGTATATGAAACAACAACAGACTTATAAGAAGAAATTGACAAACAAATGCAATGGGTATGAACAAACACACTTCATAAATGTAGGAATCAAGTAAGCTAAAAATCAGTAAGGGAAAGCAAGGAAAATTTGAAAAAAATAACAAGGATAATAATAAGTTCTTACAAAGACTATCTTGACATCAACCTTATTAGAATAATAGGGAAGTTACACTAATTTACATATTAAAAACAGGAAACAGGAGCAGAAAATGTGATGTCCCCATCAAATAGCCATGCTAGCAATGGAGGCAGATGTGAACCATCTCCCTGATACCAAGGCAAACCATTTTCCTAAAAGCCAAATGCTCTTACAATTCCCTAGGTCACTTTTCCTCTTCTTTTACTGCCAGCTCAAACCTTGAGAAAACAATTATGCTTTCATATGTAAGTGTTTTGGACACTTTGGAGAAATGAGCTTTCTAAGTCATTTCTATTCATTTATGATGCTAATCAGTTCTCTTTCCTCCTTAACTCTGCACATACTCTCTGCAGAGTATTTAAGTTTCTAAATAAAATTCTAATGCTGAACTCATAGAAGATACCAATGGCTCACCAAGGCCAGAGAAAGCTGCACACACAGCAGAAAGCTGCAGTACACAGCAGTGATGGCTGGGAGGGAAATTATCATTTCCTGGAAACAGCACCTGGGGGGTTCCCTCACTAATCACTTTGTTCATACAAAGCTCTCTGCAGTCTTCCATTAGATGCAACCAGGAGCAGTTTGCAAGCTGTGAAGCAAATAGGCTGGTTTTGAGGTTTTGATCCCTAAGAAAACTTCATTTAGGACAATACCTTAATCCCCAGCCAGATCTATAAGGACTGTGGCTGGAAATTGGCCTACTCACAAGCGGAGAGTGCCCAGGAACCAACCCAAGTCAACACAAGAGAGTGAGGGATGGGGGGGGGGGGGAGACACAGTTTGACACCAATACCTCAGTCCTGTGGAGCTTTGGCCTTAGGGTGGGGAGTTGTCCAGGAAATTCAGAAGCAGAGTAGATGAGTAGATTCATTAAGAAAAGAAGCCAATATTTATGGACTCCTTTTTTTTTTTAAAGATTTATTTATTTTTGCATACCGAACTGGGGTACAGGCCAGAGGTGCAGGAGTGGTGAGAGAATTCACCAGAGACAGAATGGGGAGCAGAACAGGCCAACTGGTGAAGTATACTGCTGAGAGGAGCAGCGGGCAGGTCAGGAGAGGTCTGCTGTGCCATGTGGATCACTCCGGGGTGGGGATCGAACTCATGCTGAAGTGGCTTCAGCTTCTTAGTGCTGTGTTTTAATCCACTGCACCACCAGAGAGGGTCCATGGACTCCTTTTTAATCTAATCTGATTTGAACCGAATATGAATTGCCCTCAGGGGACACATCTGGAGCCATTTTGGTCATCACAAAGAGACTGGAGAGTTTGCTAACTGGCATACCCTCTAATAGGCAGAGATCTGAAATGCACAAGACACCCTCACCAACATTATCTGTTCTAAAATGTCAACAGTGCTGAGTTTGAGAAACTCTGCTTTAGGGGTCCAATGTTTGGCACTTTCCCAAGACTTAAAAAGGCAGAGAAGGGAGTTCAACCCAGGTGTCTGAATACCTGCCTTGCAACCTACATAAATTCCTTTACTTCCTAATTATCTGAAGTGGAAAAAATTTCTTATCTCAAAGACTAGAATATATGACTATATAAATGAATGAATGAAATGAGCACATGAACTTGGATTAAAATGCCCATCTTGGCCCTCCCTGGTGGCGCAGCGGGTTAAAGCACAGCACTAAGAAGCTAAAGCCACTTCCTCATGAGTTCAATTCCCGCCTGCCCCGGAGGTGACCACATGGCGTGGCAGACCTCTCCTGACCCGCCCGCCACCCCCCTCAGCAGTGTGCTTCCTCGATCTGCCTGTTCTGCTCCCCACTCTGTCTCTGGTGAAGCCTCTCGCCACCCCTGAGCCTCTAGCTTGTACCCCAGTTCTGTATGCACAAATAAATAAATCTTTAAAAAAAAAATGCCCATCTAGTTTGGTGTGACCCTACTTTCCAGAGAATTCCAGGCAGACAATTCTGGATGGAGGAAACAGAAATGTAGTCCAACCCCTTCTTCAAGACAAAGGCTAAAGCTGCAAGAGGCCTGAGATCCTTCTAAACCATGGCTTTACACTGTTGGTGGGAATGCAAACTAGTACAACCACTATGGAAAGCTGTTTGGAGGTTTCTCAAACTGCTAAACATGGAGCTTCCATATAACCCAGAAGCCCCACTCCTGGGGCACAAAAGGACACAAAAACATTGATTCAAAAGGACACCTGAACACCCATGTTTATTGCTGCTCTATTTATAATAGGGAAAATGTGGAATCAACCCAAATACCCAAAAATAAATGACTGGATTAAAAAGATGTGGTACATACACACAATTGAATATTACTCAGCAATCAAAAAAGATAAACTCATGCCTTTTGCAGCAACACGGATGGAGCTAGAAGTGATCATGCTTAGTGAGATAAGCCAGAAAGAAAAAGAAAAATACCAGATGGTTTCACTCATAGCAGGACTGTAAAGGACCAGGTGGGAGATGGAAAAACAATATTGTTTGTTGAAAAACAATAAACAACTATATACTGGAGACATTTTATGGGGGTGAAATAGGGAATGGGATCAAAAATGGGGTAGGAAAGGCGCACAGGACTACGGTGATGGCACATGGGTGAATTGGTGATGGGAAGTTCATGGGGATTACAACTGAGATGGGGAAAGTCACAAAATGAAGAATGACACAAAAATAAATAAATAAATAAAATGGTTTCCTATTTGTTCAACAAACACCTGTAATACTGAAGAGTCCTGATAATTTTTGAAGTCCGCTTACAAAATTCAAGAGAGGGGAAGCTCATCTGGACGGGAGCACTGTAGTCTGAGAGGAAGAACTGGAAAGAACATGATCTTGGTGGCCCCTTTATAGTAAGGTAAGCCCCAGCTGGGTTCAAGGTGGATGTGGAGAGACCTGAGTGCATGTGAGACCTGGGTCCTCACCCTGACTATCACCAAGCCAGGCACGGTGGTCCCCAGGAAAAGGGAAGTTTTCAGTTCCCTGCCACACCCAAAAGGAGGGTGGAGTTGAGCAGGGTGGAGCAGAATCTAGGAAGGAGACTGGAGACGAAGGAAGCAGCATGGAGAGCCAGAGTGAGACCTGAGGGGCCACATGGAGCAGAGACACATGAAGAAGCTGAGTTTGTTTCTTGGCTCTGGGCTGGGTGAAACAGATGTGGGTGAGAGCCCCATGGGGAGGTTGACTATGGCAGCATTTATCTTGGTTTTGATTTTGCTCTTTTCCTCCCCGACTTGTCTGTTTATTTCTGACCCTTTTCTATGGGTCCCTGCTGGAAGGTGCTTTAGACTGTGGCAGGCTTTCAGGTCTTGCTTTGAGCCAATCCCTTTGGGGTGGACTTAAACTTATGCCCACAGGGGATGGGTAACTATAGGAGTTTGATTTAGAAACTATATTCTCTATCTTTTCTGTCTTGCACACTAGTTGTATTAAATTTCCTTTCCTTTAAAGGTCTTATGTTTTGTCTTGATGTGGCAGAAATTTTTAGAGCAGCCAGGTTTGTGGGTTCAGGGGTGCCCCTGTCTCACCTGTCTCACTACCTATAACACTTCTAGTTGAAATTAGCTTCACAGTCCCTGCTACCCACCCATTTCTGACCCACCTCCCTCGTGCCAGGCCCTTTTGCCCATTGTTGGTTCTTTTCACCAAAGCCTCCTTTTAGGTCTGAGTCCCTTCTGCTCCCATGGCCTGCCACATATTACGTGCCTGGAGTCTTCAGAATAGGGATGCCCCCTTTTTGACTAAGACATTTTCTATCCTGAGATAGGACCCTCCTTTACATGTCTTTCTAAATCGTGACTTCTTACAAGAACAGGGCACTGTTCAGAACTAATCTGAATTCCTGGGGGCCTTCACCTGCTGTGTTTTTAGGATATAGTGGGTGCTTTAAAAAACTGGGTGACCCATATTTATTGCTGCTTTATTCATAATTGGAAAGACATGGAAACAGCCCAAGTGCCCAAAAATGGATGACTGGATTAAAAAGATGTGATACATATACACAGTGGAATATTACTCAGCAACAAAAAAAGAAACACATGTCTTTTGCAGCAACATGGATGCATGGATGGAGCTGCAAAAGATCATCCTTAGTAAAATAAGCCAGAAAGAAAGGAAAAATACCGGATGGTTTCTCTCTTAGCAGGAATATAATGGAACAGGTGAGAAAATAATGATAAAATGATGAACAGCTATATACCAGAGACATTTTTGGGGGGTGGAGTGGGGAATGGGGTCAAAAACAGTGCAGAGAGGGAAATGCACTGGATTATGGTGATGGCACATGGGTGATTTGGTGATGGGAAACCCTAGGGGACTGCAACTGAGATGGAAAAATGCTCAAAATGATGTAAAAATAAACTATTATAAAATTTTAAAAAATACTGGGTGAATAGTTGAGTAAAAAAGGATACAACTGAAGTGAGCACCTAAAAAATCTCCAAGTACATGTGCCTGCTCTTTGACAAATAGAAGCACACAGAGCTTTGGAATAGCAGGGACAACTCTGCCCATCAGAACTCAGAACATTTACAAGACAACAGATGGATTTCAAACCCCCTTGCCTCTTTTCAAAACGGGTCCTGGCTCTAGATTTCCAAAAAGAAGAGTAGAGCCTTGGGGATGCAGGAGGGCTGAAATGAGTGTGAATTAAGAGCAGTAATAAAACTCTTCAAAGAAACTGCTGCTCAGGTTGACAGAGCATTTTTCTTTTTTATCAATGGAGCAGGTTGCTAGGGCAGGAAGGGAAAGGGGAGGTAGTTGGAGGCTGGGTGGGAAGGCGGGAGGAGGGGTCAAGAACAGAGCTGGCCTCTCTGTGACGAGGACAGCTGGTCCTGGTTGTATTTTAAAGGAAATCTCACCCCAGTGTAGACACTACGTCTGGAACTACGATCCAGCCTGCGATCTGTCACTTTTATATATATAAGGGAGTGGAGTGGTTTCCATAGAGAGGAAATATCACGGCCCACTTGCGAACAAGACAAGAAGGAGCGGCGACCCCAGCACAGACAGAAGTTCAGGGGACGCACCTGGAGCAGACCGTCTGGTCCGAACGCTGCTGCCCGCCCGCGGGAGCATCTCCACGCCGGACGGAAGGCCACGCTCGGGGTAAGATTTGGATTGGGAGCTTCTTTATGAAGGATACATTTATTTGCCCTCAATTATGCAGGAGGTGCTGAGGACTACACAGGGGTGACAGGTGAGGTCTGCGGGCTTCCCTAACCGCCGACTCCAAGGGACACAGGGCTGCACACTAGCCACCACTGGCTACATTTTAAATAGGGGGAAATCAGGGGAAAGTTTCTTTGGAGGCAAAGTAATTCTCCCTTTGTTGGTACAGAGAAGCATGCCTTACAAAAGGGAAGAGAGGAGAGGCAGAAAGCACTCTTCACATCTCTTTTTCAGAACAGCAGTCCATTGTGAATATGAGAAGCAGTCCTGTTAAGCGTTTATAAAGGTGGAAGATCGAAGGTTCAGGATGCTATTCCTCCATCAGCTCCTTTCATTCTTTCTATATACTTGAAACGCAGGTAACTCCTTTTTAGCACGAGGCAGGTAAGAGGTTAAGTGATTCACCCAAGGCAAATGAAAGGATGAGGGAGGTTTCTAACCCAGGACTACTGCTCTCAAAGCACAGTCCTTCCCCCTTGCTATGCTGGGGGGGGGGGGGGCACCAGAGGAAGGGGACAAACAGCTGCAATGATGAGGGGCTACCCGGGGACCATTAGAATGGACATCTGATGTGTACATCAAATGTCCAGATTTTCTGAGAAATCCTATTTGCAAGTTTCTCTTCAAATGGCAATTTAGCAAACATTCTCTCTCTCTCTCTCTCTCTCTCTCTCTCTCTCTCTCTCTCTCTCTCTCTCACACACACACACACACACACACACACACACAGGAGACTTCTGAGAATGAGTTAAAGAATGCATGCACAGTGACCTGTGTTTTCTATAACATGTCAACTTTCTCCAGGCTATGCCTTCCTCTTTGGGGAAAGAGCCTTTCATGTATAAACCCTCACTGTTCGCTTTGAGTGTGAATTGCCTAGAGGTCTGTGGATGAATGTGTTCCAGATAAGCCCCTACATGTCTACAAAAAGACAAAGCTGCCGCTACAATGCCCTTTGAAATGCCTAAAGTTCCCTAGGTGTTGCAGCCAGTTTTTTTTTTTTTTAATGCAACTTTTTAACCAATGTCTGCAGGTGGGCTGGGTTACATGGGGACTAACATTGCCTTCTTCAAAGCTGGAACTTGGGGCTGGCACCCTCAAAGCTATGGATTCAGTACCTTTGCTTTCTGGTGTTACCCCCAGTACATTCTTTTTGTTCCTTCTGAGTCTCAGCTCCCTGACAAGTACTCCAGATTTCTGCTAGGTCCAAGTCCCTCACTGCCTCATATTCTAGGGTAAATAACTTGGGCTGTGAGAAGTGTGTCTTTAAAGCACATGGAAGAAGTGCGATTGTAACACCCCAAAGAATGCACTCCCGTGTCCAAAGGAGAAAATAGAGATGTGGGGTATGGAGCCTTTCCCTGTAAATCTACCTGGGTGATTATCACTTATTTTCATAGCAGGGAGCTGGGAACTTCTAAAACTTCAGATTGTTTTACTAGGGATGATGACAAAAGGCTCTAAAGAATGGAGGAGAGAAATTTGCTTGGGAATTAGACCATCACTAAGGAGCAACGAGTTCGTAGTGGACAATTTCTTTTGTCTTACCCTGCACTCCACAAACATAACTGATCAAATCCTAAAAAAAAAAAAAAAAAAAAATAGGGGCAGAAAGGGATCTGAACCCACCTGCCTCCTCACCCCGAATTGCTCACTTTTATGGTAAAAATATCTAGGATGATAAAGAATTCCTTACATTTTAGACAATGCAGAACTAAGTTCAACATAGGGCTTGTTTATCATATATGATTTATAGTTTGGGGAAGTTTGCCTTATAATTTTCCATCAATGCTAATGACAAGGAGATGTTACTCAAAACTGCCTCATGCTCCATCCCAAAGAGTTTGTCAAAAAGAGCAAAGTCTGCTACCCTCAGGGAACAGACCAACAGCAGGACACTTGTTCCTAAACATGCTTTACAAACTGTTTAGACACCACGGTATCCCTGCCACAAGTACACTTTCTTCTCTACTGGGAGACCTGGGACTTGAAAAATAAGAATACATTTTTTAAATGTATTTATAAATTGACCCCAAAATGCAAATAATTAAAGAGGTAAAGAGCTCCTCCCTGCCCATCTGCAGTGGATTGTTTTTGTGGTGGCATGTGACAGGTAGCATTTCAAGAGGGCACATATTCAAAGCTTACCCATGGCAAGAGAAACTCTCCTGAAATTTATCCCAGAAAAACTGTAGCTATTTAAGCCAATCTGTTTCTTTCAGTAACCTTAAGTGATTCCATATGAACACATATGATTTCAAAATAAAAAAACAAAGCCATGCCTGATAAGGATTTCTTCCCTGTCATGTATAATAGCTTATGTATACATGGAAAGCATATATGACCGAGTACTTCTCTAAAGTGAATTTACAAAAGGATGTGTGGTCTCAGAACATAGTTTGGTTTAAATGCCTGAATATTAAGCCAAATTTCTAGGGGCCCCACAGTTCATTCAATAAAGATTTATTGAATATTTCTTAGTACAAGGTATTATGGACCACTTCCAGCCTTTTTAATCATTCCAAGTAACCCAACCAAGGATCCAAAACAGCCCAGAAGGAAAACTTCTGTGTAATGAAAGGTTTGGCATGTTACAGCAGTAATGGAGATGCCAAAGAAATCAAACCCAGAAGAAATCAAGCCCAAGTCTCCAAGAGGAGAGGGACCAGCAGGTAGCAGGTATGTGCAGGTGTTAAGTCACAAGCGTGCAGCAGTGGGGGCAATTATCATTCCCCACCTCCAAACATGACTTGCAAAGTGTGTTCTAAGTTCTAAGCTATGCATTTGCAATTACGCTGCTAAATTCCAGGTGGCTAGGGGAGGGAGAAAGCTGTTCTACTGGTCTCTGTGCCACAGCAGTTTAGTAAGGAAAGAAAAAACAGGTGCATATGCCACA
The DNA here is from genome assembly GCF_000260355.1 of Condylura cristata. Lineage (NCBI taxonomy): Eukaryota > Metazoa > Chordata > Mammalia > Eulipotyphla > Talpidae > Condylura > Condylura cristata. Next base: position 12,095,140 of record NW_004567131.1, read on the forward strand.
CAGAAATGCCCAATGTGGAGAGCAAAAGGGCAGCTGTGGAGGGCCATACCCTCCCATTTGATTCAAGTCCCCTGGGAGTCCAGCTGCTCCTCACTTGGGAAGAATAGAAATTGTTCATTCTCCCAACCTTTGCGGTAGAGAGGGAACTCTTACATGGACATGTAGAAAAAGGAAGAGAATCCAAAGAAAGAGAATCTCAAGCTCAGGCTCTGATTCCACTGATGGACATCTTGAGACCCAAAGCCCGCAGGACCAGGCTGGTCAGGGGGGCCAGGACCGATCGAGGGACAGATGGACAGCCAGAAAGGTTTCCCCACAGCATGCCCACCTGGATTATAAACCTTTCTCTGTGAAGTGGTATTGCTTTAAAAAGCCTTTTGAAATTTCTCCCAAGCTTTCAGATGTCTCTAAGATATAAGGTAACTAAAACCACAAGATTCAAGGTAGCTAAAATCACAGTTCATACTCTCCTCATGAAAAAACAAGTAGTTAGGTCCTGGTTAAGCCCAGTCTGGTTATTGAACACAACGTTTAAAGAAGGAATAAGTACATTTTTCTACAGAGACAGTTAATACAACCTGTAAAGTGTTTTCTAGGAATCTGGCTTACAGTTAGAAAGGTGGATGGCATGCTGATAAAGGGGGTTCTCGGACTGTGTTCCACGGATCCCAGCATCAACCACCTCCAGGAACATGTTAGAAATGCAAATTCTTAGGCTTCATCCCAGATCTACTGGTTCAGAAACTCTAGGGTGTGCTCTACTGGTCTCTTTGACTAATCCCTGCCAATGATTCTGAAGTTGAAGAACCACTTGCTTAAACTTAGTTCAAAGCAAGAAGAGCTTACCTGGGATAGGCTGGAGAGAGTGACATAAGGTAAAAAAGTAAAATGCAAGTCACAAATACAGTAAAACAGGACATTGGTTTGTAGCAGCAAATGACCAGGTTTGTGTATACGTGTGTGTGTGTATGTGTGTACTGAATTTCCTAAATAGTCGTGTATAATCTTATTCCAGAAGGATTTAGAGACTATGTATAAACGGACATGAATTGGTCTTCTTTATTAAGCATCTGATTAGAAGAAGCACTTTTCCTTTGCAAGGGAATCTTGCATGAATCTTTATTATAAGGAAGTTATTACTACTTCATTCATTGAATAAGAAATTGAAATTCACAGGGGTAAAGTCATTTGCCCGAGGTCTTCAGGCAAAGAGGAACAAAAATAGAATTTGAATTTCCATCTGCGTAGCTCCTAAGTCTATGTTGTTTTTACTTCACATGCTCAGCTGTATCCAGATCACTCATTTGTATCTCTAAGGATCATGATTTTTCTATAATGATTACACAAAATAATCACCAATATTCTGTGAGTCACAAAAAAATGAACAAATAAAACAATCTGATTTAAGGAAAACAAAATAAAGACAGTGGCTACAGTGTGCTGTGTCCAGGAAAACAGTAGGTTTCCAAGTTCAGGTAAAGCTTTTCACAGGGTGTCTCTTGTGATAAGTTGGGGTTCAGTCCACCCTGAGGATACTTTAGATATATTGCAGGCTGTAACATGTTGTTAGGGGTGCAGCATGTCAGGGTATCAGCATGTCAGGGCATCAGTACTGCAGGGTGTCAGTATGTTGGGGTGTACAGAGAAGTCAGCTGTGCTTACTCTAGGAGGAGCCAAGACTACTATAAGCCTGAACCCCGCACAATATACTTCTCATGCTAAGACTTAGGCTTTTATCTTTTTAATTTTTAATTAAAGAATAGGTTTAACTGATCTCTCAGACTATATCCTTTCATAACTTTCAGTATGTCCTTCTACACTCAGACAACTGTGCAACTGCCCTACTTTTGGAAATGCCAGTGAACAGATGCCTAAAAGAGAAATTCATCACTCTTGATAAAACTTGTCCTTGAACATCAGTGTCCCTGGATACATTCTCAATCTCTCATTATCATTCAGTCTGAGTGATAGTCAAGAGCACACCTGTATTAGAGACAACTGATAGTCCTAGGATTGAGGCCCATAGATGCTTAAACCCCAGAGGATAAAGGTGTTCTTGGAGAGAGAGCCCAATCTGTCATTAACTTCATAAAAAACTGACCAAATTAATGAAGCTGATTGCCCCTGGGAAACTACACTAGCCTATCAGGGAGACTAGTTGAGATGTCTACTTTCAAAACATTGACTGGACCACCACTATGGTCTTGCAGAGATGCCTTGAATTGGCCTCGATAATGATGAGAGAACTAAAAAGTCTCCTGGCTGCTAAAATCAACCCAGTTTGGCTAAGAATTGCTTACTTCACCTTTTGCTTGCTCAGTGGCTGCCTGAAAGCTTGAATTAAATAAAACCCTTCCCTACCAGGAGAGTAGTGGTTCTCAAACATTAGTGTCACCAGAATCACCTATAGATTTGTTAAAACACAATTTCTGGCCCTACACTTCTTGAATTATTAGTTCTGAAGCAACTGAGAATTACTTTCATGATTTCCAGATGATACTAATGCTGCCAGTCTCAGCCAGAGCTTGAGAACATTTGTAATAGAACATAAACAACACCCTATTGGATTTTTAAAAAAGATTTATTTATTTATGTTTACAGAACTGGGGTACAGGTCAGAGGTGTGGTGGGTGAGAGATTCATCAGAGAGAGAGCAGGGAGCACAACAGGCTGACTGACAAAGTACACTGCTGAGGGGAGCAGCAGGAGATCAGAAGAGGTCTGCCGCACCATGTGGGTCAGCCCCCTGGCTGGGAATTGAACTCGTGCTGCAGTGGCTTCGGAGAGCTTCATAATGCGATGCTTTAATCTGTTGCAGAGAGCCCCCACCTTATTGGATTTTTTAAAAATTATTACTATTATTATTTTTTAAAGATTTATTTATTTATGCATACAGAGCTGGGGTACAGGCCAGAGTTCAGGAGTGGTGAAAGGATTCACCAGAGACAGAGTGGGGAGTAGAACAGGCAGATCGATGAAGTACACTGCTGAGGAGAGCAGCGGGCGGGTCAGGAGAGGTCTGCCACGCCATGTGGTCACCTCCAGGGCAGGCGGGAATCGAACTCATGCGGAAGTGGCTTTAGCTTCTCAGTGCTGTGCTTTAACCCGCTGTACCACCAGGGTGGGACCCTATTGTATTTAAGCCATGGCCTTCTGAGCTCTAAGTTCCTCTCCAATGTCCCCCACCTGTCTTTTTTACTACAGGGAGAGATGTTGATGCCAGTCCGCTTCCTCCTGCTTCTGCTGTTGTTCCTGGGGGCCCCCCGGACAGGTCACTTTCATAAATTCTACAAAGCTGAGTCTATCTTCAGCTGCATCAACACAGCCCTGTCTCAGGCCAAGAAGAGCCAACTGGAGGATGCACCACTGTTGAGCAAGAGGAGTTTCCTCTACTTGCCCAACCATGACCCGTCTTTGGGAGAGGGAGAAGAGAAGGAAGAAGAGGAGGACAAGGAGAAAAGGACCTTTCCTGGCTCCGGGGGTGGTGGTGTAGCTGAAAGTAGCCGGTACAAACACTTGACCCAAGTGCAGCCCAGGGGCAGGCTGTCCCAGGACAAGGCCAAGAGTGACCAGCGCACCAAGTTCACTCTGTCCCTCGATGTCCCCACCAACATCATGAATATTCTTTTCAACATCGCCAAAGCCAAGAACTTGCGGGCCAAGGCAGCTGCCAATGCTCACCTAATGGCACAGATTGGGCGAAAAAAATAGAAGCAGAGGCTGGGCAGGAGGCAGCATGTCGGGAATGGAGGTCAAGGCTGGAGCGTGAGGGGAGACCCGGGGTTTGCCTATCCAGCTGGCTTGTGTTTTGAAGGTTACAGGCTGCTTCCTGGCTAAATGCCCCTGATCCTTTTTGCCTCCAGCCCAGCTGCCCTCCTCTGTATGTATACACAGAATGCAGTATTGTTCAACCCTCACAGAAACTATAGGCCATTAGTTTCTCTGCCTATATTCTGTGTCTTCTTTCTCCTTCCCCAGCACAAGAGTCAAAATCACACATTCCTACTCCCCGTGCCTCTCTATGATGACCCCATACCTAAGGCGGGGGAGGGTCTCTTTTCACCACAAAACAACCCAACCCAGGCAGGAAGATGAGATAACACATTGTGCAAATTCCTGCCAGGAGATACCTCCATGCCCTCTTGCCCTATTAAACCAGTGGCTTCTTGAACCCCTCACTTGTTTCCATTCCTCTTCCTTCAGACAACTGTCACCATGCCTCTGAGCTCTGAAAAGGCAGGCAGGTGAGGGGGTTGCTTCTGACTCAGTTCCTACAACAGGGGTGGTTCTGGGAGGTATTAGAAGGGATAAGAAGAGCTTGAGAAAGGCCAAGCTGGCAGTCCAGGACCATCTGCATGGCGGCATTATTCCACCCACAGGGCACAACCCAGGATCTACTCCAGACTGGACACCTGAGAGGGTAGGAAAGGGAGGGAGCTTTCAGTTAACACCTTGGGAATTCTAACTCATAGAGTAAATACCAGCAGCAAATACAGAAATGATGAACTGCAGGTTGATAGCAATTCATGCAAATATATACACATAGATACATATATACACAGAGATTAGTAGGTTTAATGTGAGTAGAAATTCAATGAAAATGGACATTAGCAAGAACCCTGAAGGCATCAGGGTTGCCTTCAAGAACCCGGAAGGCTCCAGTAGCAAGTCATAAGGTCCTGCTTTCCAGAAGAGGGGCCATGGTTCTACCCACTTAAGATGGTAAGTCATAAATAGGCAAAATTAGGTTCTGTGTACTAAATAAACACACACACACACACACACACACACACCATCAACTAGTACCAGCGCTACCACCAAAAACAAAATAAAAAAAAAATTTTGGAAAAATGGTTATCATTCATATAAATGATAATTTATTGATCAAGTATATGAACAGCTACTAAATATTGAAAGGAAAAAAGAATAAACCCAAGAGAAAAATAAGCAAGAGCATGATTACACATTCTCTCTCTCACATACACACATATCATCCTTAAATGTATAAAAGGATGTCAAATTTCATTCTGAGATAATAAATTAGAACTGCACTTTTGCATAATTTCTCACAGTTCTACTGGCAAAATTCATGAGTTTGACAGTTGGTCCCTATCTACCCATGGAGTGAAGGCTTCTTGCCTCCATGCTGGCAAGAGACAATTTGGAAATTCTCATCAAAATTACAAATTCATTTCACCTTTAACTCAGCAATCCTGTTTCTGGCAGTCAATATTGGGGAGAATGAAGCTTTATATTTAGAAAAATATGTTAAAATTGAAGTGAAAAACACAACTCTTAACAGACCCACATGTAGACAAAGAATCCAGGTCTGAGACCCAGATCCCCTTGTGTGAGTCTTAGGTCACAGACACACTGCGTTTCCAAGGAGAGCCTCTGGCTTTCTTGGAGGCTTAGGTCGGGAACTCAGCTTTATGAACAGTATCTTATTTAGTTTTCACCAGCGTTTTAAGGACCCATAATTTTTTCCACTTTGAAGATAGTGAGATTGAGACCTGGAATGGAGGGAATGTGTTCTCCTGGCTATTGTGTGACAGAGTCAAACTGCTATGATCACAAAACCTCCACTCATTCCTCCATGCAGAACTGCCCCTTCATAGGTATGAAGCAAAAAAACACCAGTTATCTCACTATCTCGGGTTCTGCAATGCCCCAGAGGGGCCCAGATGTGGAAGCAGCTAGAAGAGCAACAGTGGAAACTCAGATTTGCAAATATTATGTCTCCAGCAGTGAGTTTTCTTACTGAGAATGCTTTCACCTAACAGGTGATTTAAATATGAGTGTAAATATACAATTAAGGTAACTAGGGAGGGCTTGACAAAGTACCACCAACAGGAAAGGCCAGGGCTCTGCTATGTGAGGTTAAGTTCCTGGATTCACATGCTGATGTGAACCTCCTCTAAGAAGACAAGAAATCCGAAAAACTATAAATGTCGGGAATAAACAGAGGTGCTACTTCAGGACAATAGAATAAAATAACAGAATAGGAATTCAAACAAAATAATCAGGGAGAGCTGAGTGATATTTCAATCTGATATAATTTCAATTTATATAATTCAAGAAATGGAGGGCAAGTTTGAAAATATGTAGTATTAAACTGGAAACACATCTACATACCTTAGGAGCCAAAGAAATCAAAAAATCTATTCGAAGGGTGTAGCTAGCTATCTTAGTTAAGAATTACAGATATAATCGGAGTTGGAAATTTGATAAGCATGACTTGAATCTAAATGTGTTTTATGAGCACTGCTTTAATTAATGAAGTTCCTATTACAGACTATTGCATACTCCACCATTGCCATAAAGACCAGGTCACAGCTTGGTCCATGTCACTAAGAAACCTCAGCAAGCTGAGAAGACAAAGACAAAACAAAACAAAACAAAGCAAATTACCATGGGAAGGTAACCCCAGTCCTGTAGGAATGAAACTGAGTTCCTTAGAGGGTAAGCATATTAAGACTCAGTCCAGAACATAAAACACACACACACACACACACACACATGAACACACACTTACACACAGTTTGATTGATCTCACCCTAAAATCCTGACAAGACATCTTACTTTTTTTTTAATCCAGTTGGGCAGTATACCACACTTCTGTATCTCATCGCTCTCCTACTGTGCTAGATTTTAACTCTCCTCAAACTTTCAACATATTGATATCTCCCCTGTCCCATCTCTGCTGGTATCTTTGCTTTCTATTTCACTAGAAAAACAAAAGCAAATGTTCACCACCTATCTACACTGCCCTCCATTCTGAGTTAGACGGACTATTCAAGCACCTAGTGAAGGACAAACTGCGTTATGCACTAAGTTCCCACCCACATTTGCTTACTTCAGACATTGATCCACAAACTGTCTTTCTTTCTGCCATATTATCAGGGTTAACCCTCATTGAATCACTCATATCAGTATTCAAGCCCATTAGAAACTAGACTTCACCTATATTTTTAATTCATTTTTACATAGAAGACCTGGGGTGCAGGTCATAGGCACAGGGGGTGAGAGGATTCACCAGGGACAGAGTAGGGAGCAGAACAGGCAAATGCACTGAGATACACTGCTGAGGGGAGCAGTGGGCAAGACAGGAGAAGGCTGCTGCACAATGTGGGCCACCTCCCCGGCTGGGGAATCAAACTCATGCTGCAGTGGCTGCCAGAAGAAGCTTGATAGTGCTGAGGGGGGCCCCTTCAATGTATTTTTTAAAACACTCTTGACCTACCACCACTTCCAGGCAGTAGCCTGTTTCTCTGCCCCCTTTCATGGCAAAACTCTTTAAACTGTCTTCGTCTCCTCTTCAATGCCTTAACCCCACTTTAGTCAGGTTTCCATTCCTCTCTTTCACTGAACTGTCTGTTGAGGGCTGCCAAGACCTCCATTTTGCTGAATTCAGTATCCTAGTCATAATCCCCATCCCTCCTCACCAGCAAACATCATTTGAAATAGTGACCATGATATACTTGTTTTCCAGCTGGACTTTCAAGGGAACATCCTGCTCCCCTTCTTCCTCAATGACCACTCTTCCTAAGTCTCCCTTGCTTGTTCCTTTTGTTGGGTAGTCTTTCTCCAGCTGTCCTTCAAGTCTTTGTCAAATACTTCTTTCTCATCAAAGTCCCTATCGGCCACCTGTTAACGTGCACTCTGATGTAATTAGGATGTTTCTTGTCTTTTGTCCCTACCTGGTCTATGTTAGAATTTAAAGAGAGCAAGGATTATTGTGTTTGGTTAGGTGGTCAGACTAGTGAGTAGACATGATGCTCAGTAACAGGTGCTGAAAGAGCAAAGTAATGGGAGGTATTAAAGTTCTTGTGACAAGGAACCTGTGCATACTTGACATTTAAAATGTAGTACTTGGAATATTTAAGAGTACTTATACAAACAGAATCATATTCAGCCTTGTAATTCTAATTTGAAAATATATAAATTGAGTAAATAATTTACATGAGGCATCTTAAGTAAAACTAATTATAGACTGTTTGGGCACACCATATTTATACTTTATTAGATTTTCGTAGAATCAGTAATGTACTTGAGAAAATTTGTTGAAGACTTCAAAGGCAAATATATTAAATTTATAAAAGCAATGTAAAATAGTTAAGAAGGTTTAAGATTGTTGAGGAGACCAAATATCCACATATATTACCTTGATTATTAATTATTTGAATTTGCTAGACTTAGAAATAATAAAATCCACAAGTTGAATGTGAAGTTCAATTAATAATCAGGCTTTATCTTAATTTTAGTAGGTTATTAGTTTTTAAAAGGAAAAACTCTAAATGGTCTTCTTTGGGTGTGTATATGATACACACATGCCACACACACACCCCAACAACTGAAGTTACTGAAGCATTTCACTAGTGACCTCCAGTGTCTGAAGAGAGAAACAACACTTGTAAAGACAACATTTAAATGCTTAGTAACCACCCAATAAAATGGACAAAGGCAAAATTTTCATCAATGAGTATAGAGTACTTTATTTTCAATATAGAAAAAAATCTCATGTGTGTTTCAAATATTCATAAGTCCTGGGATGGGAGACTTAGACATATAAGTAGGAAAGGAAAAAAAATCAAAGGAAAAATAGACTAGATAGAATCTTCTATAGACATTAAGGGAGTAAGGTTTTCTAGCAGAACCAAGGGGAGAAAGTATAAAAATAATAGATGGTGCTGAAAATGAGAGTATTTTTCCTTAGCAAAGGGGATATATGAAGATTCAGAATAATTTAAAGAGGGAGATTGAGAGAAATAAAATCAGTTATGGTCAGATATATGTCCTTTCAATAGAGTTAAAAACAACAATGTCCTCTGGTGTTTTGCTGTTTAGTAAATATTTGGATACCTACTCTATGTCTGACACTATAGAACACAGTTGCCTCAAGATCATTAAGTTATGTTGATAGCCATCAAGTGTAGTTAAATCATTACCTCATTGACCTCACTCTCTAAGGAAAGTACTATTCCCTCTCAATTCCAGTATTAAATGTGAAACCAAAAACATTAAGGGAATTGACCAAAATCAACAGATAATTGAAGATGGAACTTGGACTAAGACCCAATGTCACTTCATCTCCTTAATGACTGTTAGAAAACACAGCCTCTGTCATAGTGTGCTTCCTATTTTTTGATCGATTTCAAATTCCCTTGGTCCTTCATTTACAATGCAGATTCAGAAATACAAAATAAGAAATGATAGCAAGAAGAGACATTTAAAATAAATATATTAATACCCTTCCCAGATCCCTCAGAAGTAGCAACATAACTTCAAAATCCATCCCCCTATCCTCTATATGCATGGCACAGCGTCAGGTGCTAGAAACACAAAGGTTAAGAATAAAAGTCTGCTCTCTTAGAAGTCACAATTTAAAAGAAAAATTTAAAAAGAACAACACTAACACACCTGCCCTGAACATATTGAGGTTAAGAAGAGACAAATTGGAGGAGTTAAACTGAAGTTAAACATTCTAGATGAAGGAGTTACCTGAGAGTGAGCTACCTGATCAAGGGCAACACCATAGCCCAACAGAACACCTTTACACAACTTGTTCACCTTAATTGAATCATTAGACTAAATGTGGTTTTGTAAAGTCTGACTCATGGTTTTAATGCATTTGCAGCTATTTTATTCATTGTAAAATTATAACTTGTCTGTAAATGGGAGAGTTTAGTGCCAAAAATTAATTCCAAAATTGTTCTTGTTGCTTATTTGTGTAAAAAGTAAACTGAGTTGAAAGGGAAAAAAATCACACTGAATACTCATTTAATTACTGCACAAAGTATAGCCCCAGGGAAATGGACACTCTTAGTATGTTTTCCTTCTCAAATATAGGAGAAAGCATAAACTTTAGGGGTTCATGATCTCTTGGTTGAAAAAACACAAGAATTAAGTCAGATTTCTATTCTGACAAAACTAAACAAAACTTACATGATCTAGTAGCTCAAAATAACTTCCAAACCTTCAAAGATTCACAGGTTGCATTGCATACTTAGATGAAGAGACTAGAAATTCGTGTCCCTTGTGATTACTGAGCCATTTAATTTAGAGTGGAATCTATGGTCTTACTTGATTGCTTTCCTTTGTCTTCTAATAAAGAAAACTCTACCCACTATATGTATAAGGTCCTGAAAAGAAAGCATGACGCTTTAATATCCATTTTCACCACTTATATTTAATCAGAAACTTCGCCCTACTTCTTCATAATCCTTCTCCAGGACTGCCAAGTCCTCCCTGGCCTCTGAGAACTCCCCATCTTCCATGCCTTCTCTAAGATACCAATGTAGAAATGCCCTCTTGGCATACATGAGGTCAAACTTGTGGTTCAGGCGGGCCCAGGCATCCACAATTGCTGTGGTATTGCTCAGCATGCAGACTGCCCGCTGGACCTTGGCCAGCTCCTCTCCTGGCAATACTGTGGGCCCTTGCCTATTGATGCCCACCTTGAAACCAGTTGGACACCAGTCTACAAACTGAACAGAGCTCTTTGACTTCATGGCTGCAATCGCTGCATTCACATCTTTAGGAACCACATCTCCTCTGTACAGCAGGCAGCAGGCCATGTACTTCCCGAGTCGAGGATTGCACTTAACCATCTGGTTAGAGGATTCAAAACAGGCAGCAGTGATGTCTGCCACCGAGAACTCCTCATAGTAGGCCTTCTCCGCAGAGATGATGGGTGCAAAGGTTGTCATAGGGAAATGTATCCTCGGATAAGGTACTAGGTTGGTCTGGAATTCAAGAAGATTCACATTTAAGAATCCTTCAAACCTGAGAGAAGCAGTAATGGAAGATATCACCTGACCTAACAGCCTATTAATGTTGCCATAAGACGGACGTTCAACACCAAGTTTATGATGGCATATGTCATAGATGGCCTCATTGTCCACCATGAAGGCACAGTCTGAGTGTTCTATGGTGGAATGGGTGGTGAGGATGGAGTTGTAAGGTTCGACTACAGCAGTGGCAATTCTGGGAGCTGGATAGACGGAGAACTCCAATTTAGTCTTTCTGTTATATTCTACTGAGAGCTGTTCCATTAGAAGAGATGTAAATCCTGATCCAGTGCCTCCTCCAAAGCTTCGGAAAATCAAGAATCCTTGAAGCCCGTTGCACTGTTCTGTCTGGGGAAAGCAAATGAGATATGAGAACTCAACCATACATCCAGAAGCAGAGGTCATGGTGGGACACAATTCCAAAAATAAACAAAGCCCTCAGAAGTGATGACTGCCATTACTGACTCTCCAACAAACTTATCCCCTTGAATCATATTGGTGACCTCTGGAGTGGGGGAAGTGCTTTAGTTTTACTGTAAGCAAAGTATAAATTTTCAGTGGTCTTTCCCTGCCCTCAATGCATTTATCTGTAGGTGATCTAAGGTAAGTTCATTATCAGTCACAAAGAAAAAAGGAAAAAATACTAGCAAAATATTGAAGCAAAATACCTCCAAGCAGTAGATCAAGTGCATATCACCCTCACATCCAATCTCATTACCCAGTGACTATGCCTAACACCAGAACATTTACTGTGCAAAAGGGTCTCTGGATGCAGGATACTTAGACATAGCTCTCAGTAAACAGAGTAGGGTTTCACTCCTGATAACTTACAGGTAGTGGTTACTGATGGAAAATGACCGGTTTAGGAGTGCTCTGTAAGTCTCTGATAAGAAGACAAACTGTACCTTAGCAGTAGGATGGGGTTATTCTTAAAAAATGGAGGAAACCAAGAGCCCTCCCTGGTGGTGCAACAGGTTAAAGCACAGCACTATGAAGCTATCACAGCCACTGCAGCACGAGTTCGATCCCCAGCCCTGGAGGTGACCCACATGGCGCAGCAGACCTCTCCTGACCTGCCCACTGCTCCCCTCAGAGTGTACTTTGTCAATCTTTCTGTTCCACTGCCCACTGTCTCTCTCTCTTGTGAATTCTCTCACCATCCCTGCACCTCTGGCCCATACCCCAGTTTTGTATGCATAAATAAATAAATCTTTAAAAAAAAGGGAAGGAAACAAAGCCATATGCAAGAACATGGATAAACCTTGAGGGCATTATGCTAAGTGAGATAATTCAGAAAGACAAAAACTCCTTAACCTTACTTATTTGTAGAATCAATAAAGGGGACAGCTTAGAAACAGAACAGAATACTATTGATAGTTGCCAAAACCTCAGGGGAGGGAGGGAGAGGGAAATGGGGAGATGCTGGTCAAAGGATTAAAAGTTCAAGTTATAGGATAAAAAACTTCTAGGGATCTAATGATTATTACAGTTAATACTATCTCATAAACATAAAATTTTCTAAAGAGCAGCTCTTAAGTGTTCTTACCACCAAAAAAAAAAAAAACCAAGGTCATTATGTGAGATGAAAGGTGTGCTAACTAACATTATAGAGGTAAACATTTCATAATGCATATGTGTGTTAAATCATCAAGTTGCATGCCTTAAGCTTATATTATGTTATATGCTGATTAATATTGCAATAAAGCTGAGGGAAAGAGTATTTTTTAATTTCCTCAGATAAATATTTAAGGAGTAGATAGGAGTCACACAGGAACATGTCTTTCACCCTTCCTACAGCACCAAGTGTAACTGGAGCCAACATCAGGCCCAGTCTTCCAACAAGTAGTGATATCTACTTTAGTTCCATGGGTGTTTAAGAAGTTGTATTCATATTTGTAAATGTATATTGTGTGTAAACTAGTACATTCAGATTGTAGTTCTAATAAATTCAGATAGTTTTTCAAAAAGAAAAAGAAAGGAAGAAGGCAGTTGGTGACAGTGGTACGCAGTGCTAGTGACTCTCAAGAGGTGTCTGCAGGAACAATGGAGAAGGGAACCACTTACCAGTTTCCGGATTCTCTCTAATACAAGGTCAATGATCTCTGAGCCCACAGAGTAATGACCTCGGGCATAGTTGTTAGCAGCGTCTTCCTTTCCACTCACAAGCTGCTCAGGGTGGAAAAGTTCTCGATATTTGCCTGTTCGAATCCCCTCTGCAGAAGGAAAGCAAGTCAGTGCATCTCCCTCACTCAGTGGCTACCGCTGTATATCTTCACACAGCCATGTACCCTGACCCCAATTCTTTTCACTAATACTGTAGTAAAGTACTAAATTTTAACTATCTTCCTAAGTCTAGGAAAAGGTATAATTTTTACATGAAGACTGAAATCAGACTTTGTTAATTTCATATGACTACTCATATAAATCAAATAAATTAGAACCTGACTTAAAACATGAGAAACTTATTTTCTAACAGTTTGGGAGACCAGAAGCCCAAAATAAGGCTGTTGGCAGGATGGGATTCTGGTGGGGTTTTTGAGGGAGACATTGCTCTGGGCCCCTTGCCTAGCTTCTTGCGACTATTGACAATTTTTGGAGTTGCTTGGCTTATAGCAGCATCACCGCAATCTCTGATTCCATAATTCATTGTCTCTTGTCCCTGTCTGTGAGGACATAGGTCATTGGATTTAGAACTACCCTAGCCCAATGAGACCCATTCTTACCTAAATACATTCACAAAGACCTTATTTCCAAGCAAATACATATTCTGGGGTTCCAGGTGAGCATAGACTTTTTAGGAGACACTATTCAACATGGTACATACCCTCTGACACATGGGAATTTTTTCTATCCTCAAATAGCAGCTGGGAAAACATAACTTACCAATATAAATTACTATTCGTATGCTTTTAAAAAGACCTTAATAAAGGTTAGGAAAACTCAAATGCAGTATTCTGTGTAGACAATTGCATCTCTTGCTGAGGTTCACTGACTTTTAAAATCCTGAGAAGCATGAAAACATCAAAACACAACCTGTCTCACAACCCCATCTTAGAATTACTCAAAGAGAACAATTCCGGAAGAGTTACACAGCCATGTTTGTTGTAAGTGGGCCTGGAAAACGTTGCCATGGTGACAGTGGGCACTCCATCCCATAGTAGTTAATAGCATGCAGTCAAGAATCAGTTTTCTCATTCATAAGTTGCCTTCCTCACTTAACTCTACAGCAGTGACTTAGCCTCTCTGAGTCTCATTTGTCTCATCTTGCAAATAAGGACTACAGTAAGACTGATCCCAATGAATTATGAGTATCATGTCTTAGGACATGATGCATGATCCATATGACAACAAATTAAAAAAAAATCTGGGCTCAGGACATATATTTATGCAAAGCTGCCTTAGTGGCCTTGAGACAAGTGGGCATATAATTCTGGGAAGACCATTTACTTCTCACCTGACATTGACTTCAGTCTAAAGGGGTTATTTATGGAAGCTCTTTCTTCATAGCAAAGAACAATTAGGATCTTGAGATCAGGTTTGCCATTACCAGCAAGAAGTCTTTCAGTAAAATCCCCTTTCTATTTCCTGATGACAGCACTGACAATCACAAGTACACCCATGCTGTCCAGTGTAACTGCCTAGCACTCTCCCACTTCAGAGACTCCAGTCTCTGGTCCAGTATCTTGAACCAGCATCCTTGTGTCTTTCAATGGGTTTTACCTTCTTTTCCTCATCTTACCCTATTGGCTCCACTTCACTTGAGGCTTCATCATGCACAAATGCACCCCCAATCTTAAATTTGCAAAATCTTACTCTGCCCACATTTCCTTACTTCCCCCAATGAGAGCTATGAGCCTCCAAACTATTTTCCCAGCTTCATCTCCACTGTTCTTCTACATACACCTAGGTTTTAGCTTCTGGCTCCAGTGAAACTTGTGTGTCCTGCCAACCCTAAGGGAATTTGAAAGTTCTGGCCCTTTGTGGGAAGCTACATGATGGTTCCATTAGTCATCCCTTCCTTTGTGATACCTCTGAACCTTGCAGAAATTTCTATTATAAGTTTGAATTACATGAAATTGACATTTTTAAGTTTAAAAATGGTCATCCATTGGTAATTTTATGTGGTTCGATATAATATGTTTATTAGTTTATATGTTTATTATTTATAACTCTTCACATTTTCTTCTCCACTATGTTTTTCTGCTTCCCTGTTAAAAGAGAATGAATGGCTCTTCTAAGACAGCAAATCACGTGACTCAAACCCAGTTCTGTCCTCAATAATTCAACTATGTCAAGTAAATTTCATAACCTCCCCGAAACTCAGTTTCCTCATCTATAAACTGAGAATGACAATCATCATGTTTCCTGACAGAAATGTTGAAAGGACTAAAGCAAAATATCTATGTGGTTCCTCAAGTAATAAACAACTTTGAACTGAGTATTCCCAAAATGCATCTGTTGAAGCCCCAGTTACCAATAGAATGTTACTTGGAGGTGGGAGCTTTGGAAGGCAATTAGTTCAAGAGGGTGGTGCTCTTGTGAATGGGATTTGTCCCCTACAAAGATGATCTTGCTACCACATGAGGAAGTGGTAGTAGGAAGGTGGTAGTCAGCAGCCAGGCTGCTATGTTGCCACCCTGATTTTGGACTTCCAGCCTCCAGAAATGTAAGAAATAAATTTTTATTGTTTAAGCCACCAGCTTATGGTATTTTGCTAAACTTCCCAAACTAAGATAGTAGAAGGGCAGGAATCAGCATTTATTTATTGAATCTCTCAGCCTTCCCTTTTCTCCACCCCTCCTTCCTCCGCTGCATTTTCATTTGTCTCTGTACACAGAGTGGCTAATGGTCAGTGGCATGGGCTTGCTGCCAGCCCAGAGTTCATCCTCACCCTGCCCCCACCTTGTGTGCAACCTGAGTGACCTCCATCACCCAGTACAGTAGATGAAAGACAAGCAGGAACTTTGCTCCCTGATCCCCTTCAAATCCATATTGAACAGACTCATCTTTCTTCACTTTGACACTCTTTTCTACTTTTCAAAATTAACTCTAAACTATTCCTTTCTTCTTGTTCTTACAAACCATCCCCATTATCCCTTGTCCTGAATAATCACGTCCTCATTGTCCTTGAAAGAAGAAAGAGGGAGAAGGATAAGCACAAATCACAGTCTTTCCTGCCCACCTAAGTATACTTCCTCCCCTTTTCTCCTTTGCTTCTGCCTAAAAGTATTCTCAATGGAATTCTTGAAAAATACAATCAAAAATGCATTTTCTCCATTCTAAAACCACTAACACTGACTTGGTCAGGATCACTACCCACTTTCACGTTATGAATATCACATTTGGTGATAACTCTGTGAGCCCCACTTTTCACTAAACAACTATGTTTCCATTTTTTCAACTGGAACCAATCTGCTGACACTTTAAGTTTGTCATGCCCACAACTGAACTTACTTTATTACCATAAAAATAGGCCCTACCCTGGAATTCCTATTTCATTGTAGATCCATCTCATTATTGAGTCAGTAAAATCTGAATGGCACCTCCTACTATCTCTAGAACATTCATTGCACTTATATCAGGTTAGAAAACAATGCAGTTATCTCTCGGCTTCCATGCTAGTCTCACCTGTTCTTAAAGTCATCAGTACCTCCATAGTTTTAATTCTGTCTCAACATCTAGCAGAGAAATACTGAATTTGTATATTCAATATTGAGACATGCTGGCCTTGATAATTCTCAACATCCCCCTTTTAATAAAACCTTTTTTTCATGTTGATGTCACTCTACTTTCTCCATTAGTTTGTTACTTGGTCCCAACTTCTTTCTGATAAAGAAGTAAATTTCAAGGTAGTCTGTATAGACTGGATTTTCCAAAAATGGACACCATATTTCCCTCCCACATGTGCTTTTCGAATCTACCTATTTCTGTCTCCAAAAGGTGGAATCTATGTCTCATCCCTGAGTAGGCAATTTCCTCAACTCCCTAAAAACAGCTGAACTAATATTATGTGATTTCCAAAGGTAGGTTATAAAAATGCCATAGGCTTGTGCCTTGGTATCTGGGATTCTTGCTCTTGGAACACAGCTGCCATGCTGTGAGACAATCCAACCAGTGCACAGAGAGCCTCCTGTCACCCACAGTCCAGGCCAGGTTCCCAGCCAACAAGTAAGCTAAGCAAGTAAGCTTTCCACTTTCAAAGTGGAGCCCCCCAGCCTCTGTTGAGGCTTTCTAGCTGATACCATGTGACACAGAGGGAACTCTCCCACATTGTAGATTCATGAACAAAATAATAATCATTTTTTTTCAGTTCCTAACTTTTGATAATAGCGTATTACACATCAATATAATTGATATCTAGTTATTAAACCAAAATCCATCCTGTTCTCGAATCTTTTTGTTAAGTCACTATCACCCCTTCTCTCTACAGCATTTCTCTAGCTCTATTTCAAGTATTTTTATATAAGATACTATAAAATCTATCATTCATAGTCATAAAATGATTTTGATTTCCCACACAATGAGTAGATTTGTTTCCTTGTTTCTATGGAGTCATTTTTGAATATTCTATTCTTAAGCAGGTAGGTAATGCAAATTTTTGAGATTCTTTGTCAGAAGGTGCAAAGTCCATTGAATTTGGTGTGTATGAAAAATAAGGTTTTAATTTATTTCACCACACAGAAAAAGGAGGCCAGCTCATCTTCATTCTGGATATACCTGTCATGTTGATCACCTGAAATGGTCATTGAGTGCCCATCTAAATTTGGAAAAGGCCCACATGAGGCTGTTTAGATTAATTATATAAATAATTTGCTCATCCCACCCACTGATACTATATTTGA
The DNA here is from genome assembly GCF_000260355.1 of Condylura cristata. Classification (NCBI taxonomy): domain Eukaryota; kingdom Metazoa; phylum Chordata; class Mammalia; order Eulipotyphla; family Talpidae; genus Condylura; species Condylura cristata. Next base: position 12,112,772 of record NW_004567131.1, read on the forward strand.
TATTGGTTTCAAGTACACTGGAGTATAAACTTTATGTTACCTATAACAGTTGGCTCTAGGTCCATGAAGAGTGCTCTGGGGACCTGCTTCCCAGCTCTTGTCTCACAGAAGAATGTATCAAAAGTTGCTTTCACATGATCCATTTTCACATTTCCCAGCAGATCCGCTCTGTGGTCAAGAATGATTCCATCTGGCTGGATTCCATGTTCCAGGCAATAGAGTTCCCAACAAGCATCCCCAATTTGGACTCCAGCTTGGCCAATGTGAATGGAAAGACACTCCCTCTGAAATAAGCCACAGTATGTCATTGCTGAGGAGGCTTCTTAGACATGAGCTCAGAAACCAAGCCAACAAAAGATAATGATATAAGGATAATTAAAATTGTCTCATAGAAACCAAAAACCAGTGTAGAGTTAAGCTTCAGGAATAAGTGAGCCAAGGACTCCAATTCCATTAGAAAGTTCCTTTTAGCTATGTATATTAAACACTTCTTGTGTCCTGGGCTAAGAACTATGTTGTGATATCTATATATACATGTGTTTTTATACAATCATCATTTATATGTGACTATATATAGTCATATATACATATATAAAATTTGTTGACTCACTCAGAAAAAAACTAGCTTGTTGTTGGAAAGGAATAAAAACCAAAATCAATGTAAAACATTAGAATAAATTAAAATCCATTTCAAATAAGTTAAAGAAGTAGCCTTATATCTTGAAATTTTACACTCATTATTCATATAGGTTGTAATTAAGGAAGGCCATACTAACCTTAAAAGTAATGGGAAAATATCCAAGAAAACATGCAACAGATTTTCACAACTCCTAAAATTTTGAATATGTATCTATTTAAAAATAATTGAGTCATCCACAAGATACATATGAATTACACAATTACTTAGACATAGTAGTATTCACAGCACTGTTATTTACAGGAAAGAAAAAAATCAAGAACTAAACTACCCATTGTTGTACATTCAATGCAACCATTCAATATTTACCCAAAAAAAGTATGGCATGGGAGATGTTTATGATAAAAAGGAAAGTAAAAAAGTATGTAAGCTGTATAATTGTATTAAAGTATGTTATCAAATGTATTTTAAAATAAACATAAAAATCTTTTCTAAATGCATCAAAATATTAACTCTAGCTTGATCTTGATAGTGATTTTTTTCTTTTAAACTTTATTGTTTTTGTCATCCTCATCAGCCTCCACTCTTGTACCTCACTTTAAATCACCATTTCTTTTTTTTAAGGCAAATAACTTTTATTTTTTAATTTACACAGACACAGATAACTAGATGTCTAAATAAGGAGTAGGCATAAAATCCTAAAAATCTAAAGAAACAACAATTGCTGATTGTAATATTGTATAGTGAAGGAACAGGTCTGTGCAGGGTATCGTACAAGAATGGCCTGGGTCCTCCCTGGTAGCGCAACAGGTTAATGCACAAAACAGAGAAGCTAAAGCCACTTCCGCATGAGTTCGATCCCCGCCTACCCAGGAGGTGACCCACATGGTGCGACAGACCTCTCCTGGCCCGCCCGCTGCTCCCCTCAGCAGTGTACTTCATCAGTCTGCCTGTTCTGCTTCCCACTGTCTCTGGTGAATCCTCTCACTGCTCCTGCACCTCTGGCCTGTACCCCAGTTCTGTATGCATAAATAAATAAATAAATCTTTAAAAAAAAAAAAGAAGAATGCCCTGTTTCCTGTACCACCAGACCCCTTCAAATTGTTGGTCTGATAAGCTGTGAGGCAGCCCTGACCTCCCCATGGCTGCACTTTCCCAAATGCAATGTTATCAATCATTGGCCTGGAGTCCACACAGACAACTCCTGGGACAAACAGAGTGAGACAGACAGAGAAGAGAAAGAGAGAGGAATTGGTCACACCCCTGCAATCTGACTTGGACTCTGTTCCTGCTCAGAGTGCATCAGAAACCCTTGCACTTTGGCTCCTGGATTAAGAAGACATCAGACTTCTTTGCTTTCTGAGTAGCCAAGTTCACTGCTTGAATACAACTTCTTTTTCTTCTCCATGCAGGAATCAGTCCCTCATGTCAGAGACTAAGAAATAAATTTAAAAAGTACTTCACTTCACAGCAGCAAATATTCTAACCTCTACTGATACATAAAAACAACAAAACACATTCCATCATAAACAGTTTCATTCCTCTCCCCTCCTATGGGGTTTAAAATGATCTCAATACATTAGCTACTAAAATCAGATCAAAACTTGATTCATAGATTTAGTGGAAGAAGTAAAAGACGGGGAGAAGGTAATTCCTAATTTCCACATCATTAAAAGCACTTACTGTAAATTTCTGTCATAACATCCATCCTGGGCTATCTACCAATCAGTCCAGGATAGATATAGACAATATTTGTTCACAATATTCCCAGTGAAAATAATAACTAACAAACAAAAACAATTGCTACTTTTCATGTCCTGTTACCCAAGTGGTTCAGGAGTGAAACTGTGTGAACTCCACATGAATACTTGGTTGGAAAATGGCCAATTTGGTTCTTTCTGTTTTGAGAAACAGCTGAGTTTATAACAGAACTGTGTTGTAGGATATAGAAAGCCATCCCCACTGTATTCTTCTCATAGCCTTCCCCTCCTTTCCAAACTATCTATTCAAATATTAGTCACACTGTGAAATACAAGATTGAAAGATGCTTCCAACATTGATGAATCGCAGCACATTAATAAATAATGCAACAAAACTTATTTGAATTACTACAAAGGCACAATTTTCGACTTAGCTTTTTTATTTTGAAATAAATATGAATTGTGAATTGACATGAAGTTTTGAGAAATAATACAAAAAGATTTCATGTACCCCTGACCTATTTACCCCATTGGAACTATCTTGCAAGACTATATAGTACAGTATGGATATTTCTGTTACATACAGAAGATATATATCTGATACCATAAGAATCCCTCATGCAGAAAGGTAAAAAATTTTAAGTTAAGCCATTTAAACAATTTAAAGTGTTGGTGAGAAAACCCATTGGAATGAGAAGAACAAAGATAGAAGTTCAAAAGGTTGCTTCTATTTCAGAACTAAAGATTCTAAGACATTAAAAGTCACTGTGACTGGTACATAGGAGATTAAAAGGACAGTGATTTGAAAAGTTGGCATTCAAGCAGAATGATTATAATGGTACTCATCCTCTACCCCAATGAATTGAACTGAAGAGAGGACATGGACAATATTAGTGTACTTTACCATGTCAGCATTTAGAAACTTAGCAATATTAATTAACCTGACTTGAAGTCCCCAGAAACTCTAAAGGCATAATTAAAAGTGAAGCAATTGGCCCTCCCTGGTGGCGCAGCGGGTTAAAGCACAGCACTGAGAATCTAAAGCCACTTCTGCATGAGTTCGATTCCCGCCTGCCCCGGAGGTGGCCACATGGTGTGGCAGACCTCTCCTGACCCGCCCGCTGCTCCCCTCAGCAGTGTACTTCGTCAATCTGCCTGTTCTGTTCCCCACTCTGCCTCTGGTGAAGCCTCTCACCGCCCCTGAGCCTCTGGTCTGTACCCCAGTTCTGTATGCACAAATAAATAAATCTTTAAAAAAAAAAAAAAGTGAAGCAATTGACTCCCACAAAAAAACCAACAGAAAGAGCCTAAAGCGACAGTGAAAACTAAAACGAGGATAGGTTCTCATCACAACATTCAATTAAAGACAGTAACTAACTGTAAAACTACTAAGCTTTTCCTAAAACCAGCAAACTACAGATGAATACATGTTTCTCAAATCTGCTTCAAGCATGAAAATTCAAAGAAACACATGTATCATATTAAGAATTGATGAACTCTTTAGTGGAGGGAAAAAGGCCTAATATGATAAATAAAATTTTCTATACCAACAAAGCAATACTGTCAACAAGGCACAAAGTACCTGAGCCACTCACCATGCTGATCTGGGTGCCCTCTCCGCCCTGAGGTAATGACTGAGAGCAAAGCCCAGGTTGGCCTTATCACCTGAAGAAAAAGACTCCACCTGTAGGCTGGGAGCTTGACTCACTTAAAGGAGCACAGCCCCTTTCCTCCTTACTCATGTGTTTATACTATCACAGTTTTCCTATAATCTACATGTGCTCGGTATGTAACTCTCACCACGTAGCACATGCTGATTTGGGAAGGTTATTTATCCCAAACTTTTAGAACATATCACGCCTAGATTAAGGAAACTACAGTTATATTTCTCCATTTCCCAAAGTTGTATGATGAAGTGATACAAGCCAAGTTTCTTGAGCAATCAACATTATACTGATTACTGAATATTATACTTATCATGCTAAAAGCATTTCATTAATTCAAAAGAAGATCAAGTGAAAAAATGAAAAGGACAGAAAAGATAACACAAACATGGAGACAAGCATAAAGCACAAAACAAGATAATGCATCTTAACCCAACACTTCGATCGTGCCTTAAATTTAATACTAAATTCCTCCCTGACTTCTCCAAGATTTGGTCAAATAATTCTTTACTCTCTTCTTTATTATTGCTTTAAGGTGTTTTTTAAACATGTAATTCAAAAGTTTTGTTTGGTGGTAAAGGATGTACAAGTAATTTATCACATTACTGGAGATGGGATTCCATTTGTTTATTTTAAAACATGTTTTGGATGGATCTATTTTTTTAAAAAAAAAAAAGGTGAGAATCTGTCTTTCAATGAAAAATATGTAATATAGTGAACATTTATTGTGATTACCAATGTGTTTGGGTCTATTCTTACCAATTCACCTTATGTTTTCAATTGACTTGTTTTCAATATTTTTATCTTACTTTCTTCCTGTTCAATAGATTAAATTTTCTTTGTACCACAGTTGTTTCGTTAGTGGTTTGGAAGTTGTAAAACATTTTTCAGTACTGACTTTTACTCTTGAATCTGTTAAGTGTATTTTTAATCATATATGTAATTACATATGCAATATGTATTTATATTTTAATAACTAAGATTCGAATTTTACCTACTTTAGAATCTTAGGAATATACTCACCCTTTTACATATACACGCACACACACATATACACACTTGTTCAATCTTCCTCCTTTGATCCCTACACTCACACTCATTTCTTACAGTATTGGTGATATCTTGCAATTTTGTATTATATAATTATTAAATATAATTTTGTGCACTGGCCACCAAAATTATTTAGGGCTAAATTTTTTATACCAAATTATAGGAGAAATATAAGTCATCATTCTTTTCACAATAGTCATCACTACAAACCACTTATTTTTCTTTTCTTTTCTTGCTGGACTCCTTGTGTTGCTGCACTACACATGCAGGTAGTTCTTTAACTATGTGAGTTTGAATATGGAATTACTTGAATATGGAATTTTAGGTTCCAAATCACATTTTCTCAAAACTTTAAAAATTTTTTATCATTTTTTATGTTCAGTGGAAAAACTATTGCACTATTCTGATTCTTTGTTTCTTGTGAATAGACAATGACCTCTTAGTAAGATAGTCAAAGCTAGAAGAAATTAATCCCAGCCCATTGCTAATTAATAGTGCTTTTCCTCATCATATATTTTTCTTCTCAAGCTTTATTCTCCTTTGTATGGCAGCTTACGAAAGGTATTTAGCTTCAATACCTACAGCATTCTTCCAATTCTGATTTTTCTGCAAAATCTAAATCTAAGTGTCCGATGAGAGAACTGAAGTATACATGTTGCAGAATGCTAAGTGGATTGTTGGAAGTGGCATAAGAACATGTAGCTGGCAAGAGGTTCACTGTGCATTTCCTGGATTTTTCCTCTAAAATCAGTTACTAACAGTATAGAAGTGTATAATCTTACGAGTTGAAAAAAGAACAGTACAATATGTATCACTTGATATAAAGTTTTGCTAAACTAGCTAGACTTTTTATATACTGTAACAGAACATATTTTAGAATTATTGATTTATTAATATTAATATACTGTGCCTTTAATTCAAAATAATCTTTATGCCAAAATAGCTTATATAAATGACACATTCTATCTCCTTTACTGTGTACATCATTTTATTTATTTTTTTTAAAAAGATTTATTTATTTATTCATATAGAACTGGGGTACAGGCCAGAGATGCGGAGGGTGAGAGGAGTCACCAGAGACAGAGTGGGAAGCAGAACAGGCAGATCAAGAAAGTACACTGCTGAGGGGAGCAGTGGGCGGGTCAGGAGAGGTCTGCACGCCATGTGGACTCCTCCAGGGCAGGCAAGAATCGAACTCATTGCGGAAGTGGCTTAAGCTTCTCAGTGCAGTGCTTTAACCCGCTGCGCCACCAGGGAGGGCCTCTTATTTTTTAGGATATGTTTTCAGAAATAAAAACAGTGCTAGAAATGTAAATTGGTGCATTTGCTCTGAAAAACAATAGAGGTTCTCAAAAAAATTAAAAATAGAATTATCATATGATCCAGCATTCCCATTCTGGGTATCTACCTGAAGAAAATGGAAACACTAACCCAAAAATGTATCTGCACTGGCATGTTCATTGGAGCATTGTTTACAATAGTCAAGACATGAAGCAACATAAAAGTCCTTAATGGATGAATGAAGAGAATGTAGTATTTCTATACAAAGTAGTATTATTCAACAGCAAAAAAGAAATCTTGCCATTTCCAGCAACATGGATAGATCTTGAAGGCATTATGCTAAGTAAAATAAGTCAGAGAAAGACAAATACCATATTATCTTACTTATGTGAGGTGTCTAAAAATAAGAAAACAAAAAATTAAACAAAAAAAAATCAGGCTCATAGATACAGAGAGCAAATTGGTGGTTGCAGAGGCAGGAGTAGGAAGTAGGGGAAAACGTATAAAAGGGGTAAAAAAGTACAAGCTCCCAGCTATAAAATAGTCATACGATGTAACATATACCAAAATGCCTAGGTAATAACTTTATTGCATATTTGCAACTGCTAAACAAATCAACCTTAAAAGTTTTTATGACAAATTATAACTACTTAGGTGAAGGATCTTAATTAAATTTATTATGGTACTTCTTTCAATATATACAAAAGTCGGGTGTGAAACGATTATAGTATGTATATCAATATTACTTCAATAAACAGTAAAATGCTTTGTTTGCCTCGGCTTGTGATGACGACCCTAGTAAATAGTAAAACACGTGCTGAGACTTGGGGATTTTGAATGGCGACAATTAAATGCAATAAAATGCACTCCTCCTCCGAAAGTTGGCTTCATCACCCTGCCAGGCCACCTTCTGATTTATGTAATGAGGGCGGGACTTCACGTTTTCGAGCAGCCCCGTACTGTCTCCTGATTGGCTGTAAGCCACGGCCGCCATTTTCAAACCCCCGGAAGATGGCGGCGGCGTCGCTCTCCTGACAGCAACATCTCGGGGCAGAGTGGTGGGCGCGGTGCCCATTCCAACCAGCCGCCGGGCACTGGCCACCGCCCACCCCCCCTTCCGCGCCATGGAACCCGAGCTGGCGGCCCAGAAGCAACATCGTCCGCGGAGGCGAAGCCGTCGAGCCTCCGGACTCAGCTCGGATGGCGCCGCTGGGCCTGCAGACACCCGGGGGCTTGAGCCTGCTGACACCCGGGAACCCGGGCCTGCTGACACCCCGGGGCCGGAACCCGACGGCAGGTGAGGCAGGGGGTCAGCAGAGACTGGGGACCCGGCATCAGGCCCGAGGCGGGCTGTGCGATTGTGGGGTAGCGAGGAGATCACCCTCCTCCTCCCCTCTCTGGCAGGGGCGGGCTGGAGTCTCTTCTACTCCACCTCCTCCTCTTCCGACCCTTCCTGGGGGCGGACTGGCCACTCCCCCTCCTCCGGCGTCTCTTCGGGGTGAGGGCAAGCTACTCACCCTCTCCTCTGTCTCCTCCAGCTTTTCGGACCATTCTTGGGGGTGCAAGGCCTCGGGCAGCCCAAAGGGGTGTTTATGTCCAGCAGGTTTCTGGCTGGAAAGTGGGCAGTTCCTAAATGAGAACCTGAGGCTAAAATTGTCAGCGCCTCGGCATCTGCGGAGTACCGGGAGCGAATCCGTCCTTGGAGCCCGGACTTCTTCCAAAGCTACGAAACATTTATCCTAAAAATGATTGTTAAAATATTTTAACACAAGTCTTGAGAATGGCCAAGTTTGCGAACGGAGCACAGCTCAACACGCCAGATGATTCCCTTGTAAAGAAACCAGAAAGGGTGGTCGGTGACATTTTTAGCTAGTGATACATTTCACATTCTGCTTCACATATCAGGGGGGAAAAAGGTGGGGGGTTGCGGGGGGTACAGATGAAGACCGGAGAATTTACGTCTGGAAGAGGAGCAGAGAAAAACTCCTCACCTTGCTCCCCTGTTATCATAATGGAGATGGTAGGTGGGCTCTGATGCTCAGTTGTTGGACCTCATGTCTCTAAAGCATTGTCCTCATTTGTGAAATGGAAATTATAATAGTACTCACTTCCTATAAATTGTGAATTCAGTGAGATGATGCAAGTAAGGTGTACACATAGTGCCTGTACACAGAGCTCTCAATAAATTTATTGGGTTTTATTTATAAGAATAATTACACATCTGCTCCATCTCTTCAAAAGACCCTTTGGTTGATATAACACTATTGCTTAACTCCAGTTACTTCCATAATTCACATTCTAGTCATGGATGGATGTGCCAATCCCTTTTCTGAAAGATAGGAAAAGACCTTTCTTTAACAAATAGGCACTTACAAACTCATTGTAAATTACACTGCAGAAAGCTAGACTTTTTCATTAGATGGGTGATTTTTATTAATCAAAGTATAGGGATTTAATCCTTGTCTAAATAAACATTTGTGAATTCTTTGTACCGATTATAGCCTTTATTTAAGAGGCAGTGAAAGAGCAGAAAGAAGTCATTTCTGAGACTGAGAAATAAAAGAACCTGGCAAAACTGGTTAAGGGTAAAGGAAATTAAAATATCAAAAAACATCAAATAGAGGCAGTATTAAATTCACTCTTCCATTCACTCAGTAATACTGTTGAGTACTGGCCTGGTGCTGGACATCATTGTAGATACTAGGATACTGGTGAACAAAACAGATGAAAAACTTAGGTTGTCATGCTGTGAAGAGAATTAAAGCATGGTAAGAGGGACAGAGGGAGGTAGAGAGTTGTGTTATTTTTTTTAACAATCACAAGGGGAAACCTCTGATGATAATGATGACACCTGAGCAGAGATATGAAGGATTTAAGAGACTAAGTAAGTCACATAAATACTCTGAGGGGCAGCAAGTGCAAAGGTTTTGAAGGAGAATCCCATTGGGAGTGTTTAACTGAGATAACTGGATTGAATGAATGAATCAGGGTTGTCGGAAGATGAAGTTAAAGAGATGAGGGGAGAGATTGTGTATTATCTGGTAGACCATCAAAAGGACTCTGAATTGAAACTTTTGAGATGGGAAGCAAAAAGGAAATGTAATCTGTATTTTCAAGTATTCTGGCTTATGTAGCAAAGATAAAAGCAGGAAGACCAATTAGGTTATTGAAGAGTTCACATGAGAATAGTAAAAGTAGTGCTGACAGAATTTGCAGATGGATTAAATGTGGAATTAAGAGAAAAAGGAATGAAGGATGACACCAAAGTTTTTGTTCTGAGTGCTGCAGTGGATTTCTGTTCTCAGAAAGGAAGTTCACTTTGGAATATGTTATGAGTGTCCTGTTAACAACTTCCTCACAATTCTTTTTTGATTTTTTTCTTTCTTTTTTTTAATCTTTTATTGAAGTATAACACAGAGATGAAAAAGAAACACATGTAAGTGTTTAACTCGCTGAACACTTAAGTATAAAGTGAGCCCACTTGTGTAACCAGATATGAATGTGGGAGTTGTAACAAATAGACTTAAAATCAGGTACTAGGAAGTCATATAGATAGTATAAAGAAGAGTTCGGACCAACCCCTAAGTAAGGTATTCCCACTGTTTTCTTTTTTTAATTGAGATAACCTTGGTTTATATTGTTATTTGTGAATTAAAGGTCAGGGTAATTTGCAAATGGAGCAGCTAGTGAGATAAGAAAAAAAAAAATGAAAACATACAAGAGGCCAAATGAAATGAAGCATTTCAAGAAAAAGGACATAGTGTCATGTTATAAAAGAAGGATTGACAGTTGCTAAGAATTAAAAAATCTGGTAATGAGAAAATACTGATCTTAAGTTTCTACAGAATAGTTAGGATAGTGTATTTACAATGTTTGCAGTGGGTTGGGAAGAAACGAGTTGTGATTTATTCAAGAAATATGTCAGACACTAAGAATATGGAAATAGAAAATCTGGTCTTTGAACTAAAAAGCTTATGACCATATAGGTACGAGAGACAAATTTGTAATAGTGACTAATGAAAATTACTATAGAGGTATACAAAGAATGTCATAGAAACAGATAAAATGCACATTTATCTTAATTGCAGGAAATGCTTCCTATTGTAGTCCCCAAGTTTTAGAAGACCACTTTAGAGAGTAGTGGAAAAGGGTGATTTCATGTGGGAAGAAAGATGTTAAAAGGGCCAGGAGCAAATGAGCATGGTGAGTTTAGGTATCATAACTAGCACTGGCTAGATACAAGTTGTGTCTGGAGGAGAATGAGATGGAATTAAGAATAGTTAAGGGTGAATGATTATGCTGAAGAGGTAATAGCTGCTACATAATGAGCTGAGCAGGGAAATTTACAGCTCTAAATGTCTGTCTTAGAAAAAGATTGCAAATAAATAACTTTTCTATCTTGAGATCCTTAACAGAAGGCAAACTAAACTTAAAGCAAGTAGGACAGAAATATGAAGGTTAAAGCAGAAATAAATGGTTGTTTTTTCATGGTAAATCCAGAAGTGTTTACCTTATAAACTAGTATCTTGATTTTTTGTGGTTTGTTTTCCTTCTTAAATGAAAGGAATTATTTATATTGTCCCATACTTTTATGGGTTGTGTTTCTGCCATTTATAATTCCAATTCAACTCTTAATTTACTATGGACAGTGACACAAATCATAATCTCTGAAAATATAATTTGAGTTCACAATGAATGAACAGGGTGATTCCCTTTTTGATCATCACTTTTACCATTGCAATTACTGCTATGTTCAAAGTAAAACTAGTATAGTATAAAAACAATTTACATTGTCAGTAACTTTTACACTAAATAATTAAAATAATTGAAAGGAAGTGTCTTAGAGGTCAAGGAATAATGATAATGGTGTTAATAGGAAACAGTACAACATGCTAGTTCGTTCGTGTATTTATTTTATACTTGTGTATTTATTTTTTTTAATTAATTTATTTATTTGTGCATACAGAACTGGGGTACAGGCCAGAGGCTCAGGGGTGGTGAGAGGCTTCACCAGAGACAGAGTGGGGA
>NW_004567131.1:12124321-12125099 GCF_000260355.1 Condylura cristata
CTTGTGTATTTATTTTATAGTTTTATTTGGTGATACAAAAAAAGAGAATTGGGCAAAAAGTATTGAAAAGATAAAGAACCATTACTCTTATTAAAATCTTTAAACCTTTAAATGCACTAGTTTCTAGAAGGTCATTTATAATCTTAGTTTTTTATAAAATCAAAAATGTTTTTCCACAAGCATTTAAAATAGCCACTACATTTGAGCCTGACCCATTTTTTTTGTTTTGTTTTCTTAAAAAAAGAAAAACTATTCTTTTCCAAGATTTTTGAAAGCTAGCACTTTCTCATGTACTTTCTGGGCATGGTTTGGATTTTTATATTCCTTTTTTTTCCATGGGTATCCAAAAAAATACTTGTTAAAATGCAGAAAAATAGCATTACTGTAAAACTGATTACAGCTAGTGCTGGAAAGAATCTTGCCGTTCAGTTGGAAATATTTTTACTAGTTTGTTGATCTGTTTAACTTCCTAGAACTGTTTTTCTTTCCAGCTCTTAGACATTAAATTCTCATGCTGTAGTCAGTATGGTCAGTTATAGAGAATAAAGGAATGAATAGCTGTAGTTGTATGTTCTTAACATTTGTCTTATACCTTAAAGGAAAGGTTTATTAAGTACTTTACGAGTCACAGTAGTTTACTACTTTATAATACATATTTGTGGTAGCTAAAAAAAGTAATCTTTTGAAAATTATAATTGCTGGGCCCTCCCTGGTGGCGCAGCAGGTTAAAGCACAGCACTAAGAAGCTAAAGCCACCTCCACATGAGTTCGATTCCCG
>NW_004567131.1:12125199-12178049 GCF_000260355.1 Condylura cristata
CTGAGCCTCTGGCCTGTACCCCAGTTCTGTATGCCCAAATAAATAAATCTTTAAAAAAAAAAAAAGGAAATTATAATTGCTGCTTTCAGTCCATTTCTCACTGATGGCTTTCTTTTAACCATGTAGTATGTAGTAGCACTTACCTAAAACAGTGTTTATAAATGTGATATGTGGACTCATGGTATAAATGTCCTTTTTTTTTTCTGTAATCTTTCAGCACTTGCTTATAATATTTCTATGTATTGTTTAGTCGTGTGAATTATAATTTATTTCAGTTGTCTTTTTTCATGAACTAAACACCTTGTTCTAGTTTTTGATCAGAAAGTAGTTTTTTTCATTGTTGCTTAACGTTTATGCAGTGGCAAAAAAAAAATAATAATAATAATAATCAGTTCATTAAGCTATCTTGCTCCAATAAAGAAACCCTGATGAAAAAAATTTGAGTTCCATGAGTAATGAAAGGTTTACTATGTTTTCAATCTTTCCCAAATAATTATTTAGGGATTGTTTGCTTTTAATCCTAAGATCTTTCTGCATCTAATTTTAATTACAATTTAGTGGTATCATTATTTTTTTGTGCCAGAAGCCATCGCAGTGACTGAACAGGGAGAAAAATGAAGTCTATCCATTTTGTTATTGAGCCCTTTTTCTAAAATTTTCCTCCTCTCTAACCTAGCTGGTAGCCCCTTACCATCTTTTTGTAAGCAGTATTGAAACTGTTCAGCACTGCTGTTCTGACCAGTCTTACCTTATTCCGATCCATCTTCCTCATTACTTTTAGAATTCAGTAGTCCATAGCTACATATTCATGATCCACACATATTCTTTAAGCATTGTGTGTAAGGCCTTTTATCATGATCTAGCCCTTCCTTATTTCTTTTGGTAGTCAAACAGGAATTACTCAATACTTGGAGTTACCTGGATGTAATTCATTTCACTCCCTCTTAACTAATGCAGTTCCTTTTGCCCTTACAGCTTTCTTGGCTCTGTGTGCTTTGCTAATTATTATTTGTCTTTGATTCAGCTTTGCTATTGCTCAACTTTGACAATCCTCATTCTCCTTATAGCCATTTTCTGTTGTATTCCTTGTCAAAATATAAACGAAGTTCTGCATTCTGTTTAGTTTAGAAAACTACAGAAGCCCTTGTTATATAACTTAAGTTTGTTCATTTTTGCAGGAAGAACATTCGTCTTTGATATTTCTGTACTTTATGATGATGAATAAAGACCATAAGGGTCAAGGGTGAGAAAGGGAATACACAAATGGACTGTGTCTTTACCATGTGGGCAGCTAACCGATAATGTCAGTAATAATTGACCCAAAATGTTCAGGACTTGATCAGTTACCACCTGCTTTCCAAATTCTTTCCTTTTTTCCAGCTTAGAGCCAACAGCAAGCCAAATAAGCACCTTCATCAGTCCCATAAGATGCCTGCTTGCAGTTAGCCTGTGTGCAGCTTCCCTGTGCCAGCAGCTTCTAGTCAGAGCACACTTGCAGCTTCACTTTTTCCTCCTACAAATGTTTACCCCCTGCAGAGCGCCTTTGACTCTGCCTAAATGCATGGAATAGTGGCGCTAAATAAATAGCCTTTGCTTGTTCTCATTTGCACAGTTGTTTCCAGAAGAAGGTAGAATGTATTTAACATCTGAAGTGATTAACAATAAGTGTAGTTTTTAAACTCATTGTTTCATGTGCTAGCTAGTTTTATAGTTTTCTACATGTTTTTAGACATAGAGGTTTATGGTTTGTAAAAGTTAAGACAGGTTTTTGTCCAGGATTCTTTTACTTTATTCTTGAATGACAGAAGAAAAACTGTCACTTAATGATAAATAACAAAATTGTAATCAAATTTTATCTTATTTGAGATGTTTATCTCAGATGTAGTTAGTTAAAGCCTTTTATTTGGTTTATTAAGGTAATGTATGGAATGGATTTAAATGAAATACAGATAAATACCTTTAGGTTTTATTTTACATTAAGAATATATCCTCTTATTCTTGTTTTTAAAATATAGGCATCAATGTTGAATTTTATCAAATGTTTCTGCATCTACTAAGGAGTTTACTTTCTGTTTTGTTTTATTTAACCTATTAATTCAATCTGTTATATAAAAAGATTTCATGTTATTGAACCATGTACATGTTTTTAAAATAAACTCTGATAAGTTATTTTTAATACTTTTCATTAATTTTATAAAGGCTCTTTCACTTTTGTAAAGATTTTGAAAACAACTTATATCCTGATATTTTGTTTCTTATATCCTTGCTCTTATTTCTATGATTAAATGACTAATAAGGCTACAATTTTGAAGTTATGAAAAGGGTAGCTTTTTATCTCCATAGTGTGATATTTTATTAGACTGAAGTCATTCTCTATCATTTGAATTTTCTATTGGCAGATATTCCCTTCGCAGAGGAAGCTCCTTCACATTTTTAACACCTGGCCCCCACTGGGACTTTACTTTGGTGAGTAAATACCTACTTTTATTTCAAGACCTAAGAATAGAATTAATGCCTGGGTTATCTTTGGGCATGGTATACAGCTTGGGTGTCTGTACTTCTCTGAATATCTTGAGGTACCCATCTTTGGAGACCTAATTTCTTTTCTGCTAACAACCTAAAGGAAATTTAATTGCAATTTAAGTATAAAACAAATTTTGAAAAGTTATCAAGTCTGTTCATTTTTAACCCTATGCAATTCTTTTTCTTATTCCTACAGTATTAAAATTAAGAGGATTTATTATGAATCATGAAAAAATTACTTTTGTGTATTTATTCTCACATCCTTATATATAGTTGAAAATAAAAAATGATTACAGGTGATGTGTATAATAAATGAATGATTTTCTATAATTAATCATCTTTGTGCAGAGGGTTAACTTCATTATTTTTAGAGTGAGACTTTATAAATGCCTCTAACTTTGTGGAAAGTAACACCAGAAAGTTGATTATTTTTGGAATTTAAAAACTCATTTCTGTTTCCCCTGCCTCTGGCACTTTTGACATTCCCCTTCCCTTCCCCTTCTTTCCCCTCCAGGAGACCTACCTGATCACCAACCCACCTTGGCTCTCTCCAGTCCCTGCCTTTTTCCCCAGCCCAGTATTATACGTTATACCATGGATCAAAATCACTGATCATCTGAACATTCAGCTCACATGTGCTCTGTTGCCAGGGTACTTGTTGATGCCACTACAAATGGAGTGCTTGCATTTCTTTGGCAAAACTTCCATGTGCGCTACAATAACTGAACCTTTTGTGATGTACAGTTCCACAAAACCTCACCACTGCTTGAGCATCAGATCTGGCAAAACCACCTAAGATATTGTCTATAAATTGGTCACTGGGCTTTTTAATTCGTGATGAAATGGTAATAGGATTTCTATCATCACATTCTGCTGCATGCCTCTCCAACACCTCCTTGAGAATTATAGCAAAGGTGCCAGGAACTTGAGGAAAACGGCCCCCTGTAGAACAGAGACAAGAGCAGTGAGCTTCCTGCTATTCAGTGTGAGGAGCAAGGGTGACTATTTAGACTATGTTAGTGATAATTTATGAATACAGCCAAAGTCTTACCATTTTCATAAGTGATTTTTCAAGCTGTATATGGTCTTTGTTTAACACTTTCCTTCTAATGTAAGTATGAATTCTTTTTTTCAATTACAGAAAAGAAAACGAAGAGAGAAAGATGATGATGTTGTAAGTCTTAGCAGCCTTGATCTGAAGGTAAGCCTAACTGCTCTCTCAAAGAAAAGCATCTAAAATTACATAGGTTTTGTTTTATTTCTGTGCGATAAGAATACTGAATGCTTTTTTTTTTTTGTATTTTGAAGTGTAAAAATGAATAATGTTGGTCCTTATAGGTACCCTCAATTGAATTTAAATCCTAAAACATGGTATCTTTAGAAATACTTATTCTACTTTTGTCAGTTGGCAGTGTTTACAGAAATATCTTGATTTTAAGAAACTTAAAGATTGTCATGAAAAGTTACACATGCTTTAAATGAACATTTACAAAATACTTGATATTTAATGATGGCAGCTGTTGCTTTTTAAAAAAAAAATATTTATTTATTTATGCATACAGAACTGGGGTACAGGCCAAGGGACAGAGGCGGTGAGAGGGTTCACCAGAGACAGAGTGGGGAGCAGAGCAGGAAGATTGATGAAGTACCCTGCTGAGGGGAGCAGCGGGCAAGCAGGAGAGGTCTGCTGCGCCATCTGTATCACCTCCAGGGTGGGGATAGAACTCATGTTGAAGTGGCTTTAGCTTCTTAGTGCTGTGCTTTAACCCGCTGCGCCACCAGGGAGGGCCCTAATGCTTCTTTTTAAAGGTAACGTATTTTCTAAAATTAAATTTTTATGTGTCTTTTTATCAACATTTTAGTAAACCAAGCAAGCCAGGTTGTATGTCCACACAAATAATGTCAACTCTATATTTTATTAGTTTTTCTGTTTAAATTTTGTCAATTATTATAATAGACAAACACATTTAACATAGAAATACTTGAACAATACTATAAACCAGTTGCACCTAGCAGTCAGATACAGAACTGTCTACTGAATAAAAGCAGAATCTACTTTTTATCTCAAATGCCCTTAGAACATGCTCCAGGATAAGTCATATTTACCCTGAAAAGCTGTGTAAAATATACTAAGGCGTGTCTTTTTAAGGAACTCAAGAGAGAGCTCTTATTCCCTAGTTCCTGTGGTCCACTAGTCATTGGTTGTGCTGCCGGGTATTAGCCTATCACAGTACCAGACTACATGGTAGTCTAAGAAGCCCAAGGTGGAAAACAAAAGGTACATAGTGCAATTGAGGCAAAGGTTACACCTGTGTGGAGTTGGGTGCTACTACAATGACAGTAGGAGTCTGGGTACCAGACATAGTTTGTCTTCAGTCCTTTATATTTTACTTTGAGTCTATTACTGCTACTTGAAAAATGCATACTATTTTAAGAACATTCAAAACTCTAGAGGCTGAGAAAAAGCTGTTGTCCTTATCTCAGTCCTAGTCTTTTTCATAAGTGAAGACAGTTACTACTCTTCCTTTGTATGACCTAGAAGAATACAATTTAAGAGGTATTATTTGACCTTAGCTGAGTTTCAGGGGATGATTCCACTCAGTATCCTACTATGTAAGCACAAGTATTTTTATACTGGAACTCAGTTGTTTTCCTATATATAGGAGATAAAAAGTCACCACTAATACCAATATACTGTGTGACTGGGATTTTGTATTACTGAAAAAAGAATGATGGTTTTGATAATAGTGAAGTTCATAGCTTGTCCGTTATCTTGTTCATAGTCTTTCTAGTAGTATGTAATTGATCTTTTCCCAAACCAAAATCTCACTAAAACTGAAGACACTCAAATTTTTAATCCAACTGATTTTTTAAAACTCGTATCCACAAAGAGCTTTGTTACTTCTTTCAAACTCATCTAATTGAAAAGTAACTATAGTTTTTGTTGTTGTTTTTTAACTCATTAATACGTATTTTGGGGGTTGGTTTTTCAGAAGTTCTGTTTTGTTAGTATTTCAATCAGTGCTTCCTTTTTAAGTAAGATTTGAAATTTTACTTTTAGCTAACCTGTTTTTAGCAAGATACAGTCATTCTTTGTACTTAACTAGAGTTTTAATGTACAGCATAGTTTTTATATTTAGAAAAAGTTCTTTAAAAATTATCTTTTCTTTCTTTTGTACAATTTTTAAATGTTTAATACAGGGCTAAATTAACAAATTTTACTGTCATCCATGTTTCTGTACAAATTAAAAGACTCTAGTCATCTGTATAAACAGGTTCTTATAAACAGTTTCAAAGTTGAAAAGAGGACAGGTTGACCATTGCATTTCACAATGCCACTTGTAGAGGGCAGCAGAGACTTAAATTGTTTTATTTCCTTGTAATGCCAACCCTAATAATGTCTCATTGCTTGTGATTGTTACAGACAAAAGTAAATATAAATAATAATAGACAAAAAAGAAATGATTACTGTTAAGCTCTAATTTGTTTCTAAATTCTGAATTCTAACTTTACATTAAAGGAAGGGAGAATGGGAGTATGTAGCCTAACAGTTTTATAAAGAAGAGAAATGTTATCTTTACCTTCTTATTTTAGGGGGGAAAGTATTAAAGGCTCCTTACCAGAAGAATAAAAGAAATTAAATAAACCTTATCTTAGGAAATCAGAAATTTTACTAAAAAGTTGGTATCTTTTATAGAGCTGCATTATTGTTTCTAGGTATAATTAGTTTTTAAGTTTATAAATGTTAGATATTTTACACCAAAAAAGGGCAATTAACCAATCTTTGCCTCAGTTACACCATTTTTAGGAAATCATATAAATTGCTTTTATTAATGTGATCATTAAATCTATCATTGGTTGAAATTGAATTGCTCCTAAAACAAACAACTAGATCTATTATCTTTTTTTAACTTACCTGTTTTATTATAAGAAAAAAATAGCATTTTTATGGTTTCCTACAATGTTTGCAATTATTGAGCAAACACTGTACTCCAGTTGGGTGGCTATTATTCTGATTCTAGCTCACTTAAGAATTAACTACCACATACTGAGCATATGTCAAATATGTGCTCAAGCACATATTTATACTATTACATGAAAGGTACATTTCAATAGGAATTGAGATGACTAGATTCAGATCTACACAGCCACTTTGGACAAGTTTCTTAAACTTTCTGAGTCCTGGTTTCCTCCATCTGTAAAATGAAGGTTATAATACATCTTAAATTTGATTAAATATGATAACATGCCTACAATTCTTTTCATACAGAGTAAGAACTGAAATGTCCCCTCCTTTTCCCCATCATTCTTCAGGATGAGTTAATGGTCTCAAAAATCTTTGCAGCCCTCTGATTTTATGGGACATTGCTCAAATATTCAAGTTTCTGAAGCTTAGCTCTCAGAAAGAGTACGAATTGAATTTTCCCATCTCATTATTCTATTTTTTAGATGCTAGCTACACTTGTATAAATTCTATTTAAACCACAGAACTAAATATTCAAAATTAAACTAAGATTTTAGAATTGGTGAACTGATATTTTTACTCTGTGACTATCACCACTAGGCCCTACTTGGCTCCTCCAGGCTTTCTAAAAGGCTTCTACCTTTACCTTTTGAGTCCTCCACTAAAAGAGAGAAGGGTCTCAAACCTTTCCTCATTATTTTTACCTTACCTCTGTTCAGAATGTAGTAGAAAACATAGTTTGAAAAAAGGTGTAGGTTAAGAGGCCCATGAAAACTCCCTATAGCATCTTTCGTAACTCTCACTACACAAGTCTTTTATATAAAAATAAGTGGCCATAAAGGATTGGCCTTACTTGCACCATATTATAACTGATAAACCTACTTACCCAGACACCTCTGTTCTAGCCCAGCCACTGAGTAATCAGTGTTTTACCTTGTAAAATAAAGGAACTGGAGACTACGGTCTCTGAGCTGCTCCCACTTTAACACTGGATAGTACTCTCTTCTATAAGTAGTCAGCTATTCAAAGGCCAGCCACATCACATATACTTCCCAGGTTTGACCAGGTCATAAATGCTAAATGATGAGATGGTACCAGTTACCATTTTTTAAGGTCTCAAAACAGAAAGATGAATTATTAACATCATCCTGAATATAAAACAGGTGTTTACAGGTTAACATTGATTCTTCCTGCAAGGATCAACCACTGTCCTATAAACCTAGGGACATTGTTTAAATCTCTAATCATTGAACCCATGGATCTTTTCTTATTCTCCTTAACCTTTTTGCTGTAATTAACAGCTTTTCTTCCCTTGCCTCCTTGCTTTGGTTCATTCTTTCTGACTATTCCTTTTGCAGAATTCTTGTTCTTTTGGCATTTGCCCAAAGTTAGGTCCTTGGACCTGTGTTTCT
The DNA here is from genome assembly GCF_000260355.1 of Condylura cristata. Classification (NCBI taxonomy): domain Eukaryota; kingdom Metazoa; phylum Chordata; class Mammalia; order Eulipotyphla; family Talpidae; genus Condylura; species Condylura cristata. The sequence goes on from NW_004567131.1 coordinate 12,133,099, forward strand.
TTTGCACAGACTTTCTCTTCCAGGCCCCTCATTCACTCCCAAAGCTTCAACTCTTAATTTCTGTGTCCCTGACTACCTGCTCTAATTTGACCTTGTTCTAGAAGGCTTGCACATCCCCTTGGTCAGACCTATGAAAACATAGCGTGGCCTTCAGGCCACCCCTGAACGAGCACCCCTGAACTTCCAGGCATTTCCCTAGCCATCATTCCTAGCACCACAGCACTGGGAAGACTACCAGAAGTGGTTTTTCCTCCTTCAACGAACTTCTGTAGCAGTTACTGGCTATACAACTTGGGAACTTTCAAAAGCTGACTTAGATTATTTACCTCTCCACATGACCTACACAAAAGTCTGTTAACACTTGAGGAGTATTCTTTTGTGTTACCTAGAATGTCTAAGAATAGTCTTAAAAAAAATAATAGGAACCAGTATATAAAAGCTTAAATAATTTTATAACACACCTTTAGGCTTTTCTTTAGTATATGCACTTCTTTAGCTATGAATTACAATTTTCCTAAAGTTGTCAAATAGGCCATACCAAATTCTTTTCTTGGTAATAGGGCTTCATAGGAAAGATATCACTGTCTGTGACTAAGTAGTAAAATAGGTAACCTAGATAAGCAACTAGTTTTCCTTTGGGAATGCTTTTTAGATCAGGAAAAGGCTTACATTAGCTTGTTTCCGTTTCCCTTCTCCTCTTTCTATAGGAATTCCAAACCTCTCGGTAAAGAGCTTTCTCTTCTTTAGTGAAAATTGAGAAGCTTAGGTGTGCCTTGCTGTCAATTAACTAGTGTCACATGGTCCCATAGTACCGCCCACCAAGCCTGTTGCTCGTAGGCCCCGCCCACAGAGCCTGGAGTCAGTGTGCTTTTTCTCTGCTGCTCCCAGAAGCAGTTAGCTCCACCACAAGGAAGAAGCATGGGCTAATGGCTGCCAAGGGTGGCTGAGCACTCAGAAGAAACGCCTATGTGCCTGTGAAGTGCTTCGGTCTAGGGAACTGTCTCAGATGTGGATTAATTCTAAGGGCTTTAGGGGACACTTGGTAAAGTATGGTGGCGCATGATGAGATTGGAGGTTTCCTACCTGTCAAAAGGGCTCTGGGAGACGAAGATGTTAACAATCAGTCCTTCAGAGAACAAGAGGTAAGACTTTAAGAAAATTAAGAGAAATTAATTCAAAGAAATATTTTCTAACTAACTTTTAAGATTTTAACCATTTATTAATTTTTGATCTTTCTGAATGTATATGACTTAATACAAGCTTGAAATGTGTTTAGGAGCTTCTGTCTAAGTTTAGAAACTATAATGTGTGTGTGTGTATTTATATGGATATATAGCTTGCTTATGCACAAACTTACACAAGAAAAAAATTTTATTTAAATTTATGCTACCAAATTTGATTAAACCGATCTCATTTCTGATACTTAATACATTTTTTAACTTGCATTTTTATTAGCTAGCTTTAGTAACTACTGTTTGTAGTAAGAAGAAAATAAATGTCCCTTCTTTGCTTGCAAGTTAATGTTAGTGAATAGACTGCAACTAAAATGCTGTCTGACTTAGTGCTCAATTTTATTTTTCTTTTCATACCCTAATAAGTTAATTGTGCACCCTTTTTTTTGTCCAGAAAATAAGAAATGTGTTAAAATATTTAAATTATTATATCACTGTTTAAGTAGTTTCTAGGCTCCCTACTTTAAGGGCCTGGAGTCTTTGTGATTGCTATTGGGTCCCAAAGGCATGTTTGAAAACTAAAATAGTATAAATAAATCAAATGATTTTTATGACCTTTAATTTTGGCAGTTGATTTAAAACTATATGAGAATTCTGTTTATACTGCACACTATAATGTATAATTTACTGTAAATGTTATATTTTCACTGATGTGAGGGGAAATAGTGTTTCAGTATTCAAATAATTACATACTGCTTATCTTGATTATGGTGGTGATTTTGTGGCTTTGCACTATATATCAAAACATCTCTATGTGTTTTAAATGTGCAGTTTACATAAATTCAGTAAAGCTTGTAATATACATATACATTACCTTTTGGTGATCGAAACAGCTGCCATCTTTAGGCTATTTGCCTTCATTTGTTGTAGTTTGGCTTTGGTTTTTGTTTGGTTTGGTTTTGGGTTTGCTTTTGTATTTCAGTTTTCTTGAAATGTAAAGCCATTCCCTTTTAGTTGGACAAGTTATACATGGTCATCAGTGTAAACATAAAACTGACCGTCTTTTGGACTGTCACAAATCAGTCTTTTTTGTTTAGTTATCAGACACAGGACACGATCTGACATACCTTTATTCAGAACATTGAAAACACCATGAATATTATCTGGCTTTTAGTACTAGCTACACAGATAAATAAGTAAATTTTAACTCTTTCTATTACTTAAGTAGAAAAGGATTCTATATGATCATAACTCATTTTTACCTTTTTATAAATATCTTCTTCTTTTCATTCTTGTTTTAAAGTTCTTGCCAGGTAGGAGACAAGATTTTTCCAGGAAGCAAACAAACAGACACAGGTTTTTCTTAAGCCTCTTGACTTGGTTGACAATAGAAGAAACTCTCAAAAAAAATGTAGCTTCTTAACAGAAAACCTTTTTATAAAAAACAGCTGAGTTCACAGCAACATTTTTCCATGTTGGTACTTTTATATGCAAAAATACATCCCAATAAAAGAATTCAAATTGATCTAAGCAATTTTCTGTTTATAGATATTCAGAAATCTCTGAAACTATAAAATCTAAATTCATATAGATTAATAAAACCTCAGTCTTGAAGTATAGCCTGGTTAAAAACTAACGTAGATAAACAACATAATTTTATAGTAAAGTGTATTGGGTTGTGTGTGTGTTTGTTTTTTTTTCCTAGTCTAAATTGTACTTTAGTCCTGGTGAAAGGTTGGCTACAGTGGAAAGGCACCTTAAGCACTTAACTCTCTGTGTTCTTTGTTTAGTACCATAGATTTTCAGATGCTCTTTATGGGTAATTTACAGTTTCAATATCTTTAAGCTTCTTGTATTCACCATAATGCTGTTTAAAACACTTCAAAATAAAAATAAACAAAAACAGGAAGAAAACCATTATGTAAGCTTTATTGGGGGGATGGTCAGCTAAGTAGACTCATACTCTTCTCTCATTACATTAAATATGCATCTCTGTACATGGAAAAGCAGATGTAGATATGAGTTCTCAAAAAACTTGTCTTTGTGACAGTACAAATGTTTAGATTATAATAACCAAAGCAGGATAATTAATTAGGTTTGTCTAGATCTCTTAAAAAAGAAAGAAAGAAAAACTTTTGGTTTTAGATCACATACAAGTCATAAATCCTAATCTGTATTTGACAAGACAATTTTGTATGCTTGCTGAATGCCTAATCCATATCACTTTCCATAAAAGCTTTCTATATATTTCTTTAAAATAATATATGTACCCTGGAATTAGTGTGTATCATTCTGTATTTCAATCATTTTGTAGTAAAGTTTTTCATGAAAATTTTTCATATTTTCAATGTATATATTTTCAGTGTAAAAGTTTGTGTTGTATTACATAGGTCCTTTCAGTCAGGCAGGAAGTTACTGTTATCTCCCCAAGAGCATGTTGGAAAGTAAAAAGGTGCCCCTTCCTTATCTCGTGGCTTAGGAAACATTTTAGATTCAATAAACTCTAGTGAGTAACAAATCCTGTATGAGATTATAAGAAGTGGATTTCTAAAAAACTGTGGAGCATACTTAACCACAAACTCCTGCCACCCTAAAGAGACTACAGATAACAACACAGCAAAGAAAGATGCTTTAGATGCACGTATACTTAATCACCCAAGTCTAAATTCTGGGATTTTAACTTTTAATTAGCACATTTTGAGTGGACAGGAAATTATTAACTGTACAGTAACTTATCCTATAAAATTAAAACGTTTATCATTAATTTTTATGTAATAAAATTTTTGTCAAAATTTCCTTTTCTCCTGGCTAAAATAACTTTTCTTTTCAAATCCAGTTGGAAAAACGCTTTTCCAAAGACTTTTTAAATTGAAATTATGTATTTTGTGATTTGCTAGGAAGTGAAATTTGTTAAGCTTTGAGTGAGGAAGAGGAATTATTTCCAAACAGTAGAACAGAACTTTCTGACAACTGCTTTGTTTCTAGCTAACATTAGCATATCTTAGTTTGTGAGGTAATTATATCTCCATTCAAACAGAAGACTCTTTCAACTGTCTTTACTAAATAGAAAGGAATGCCTTCTGCCGGACCTTCTGCCATGCATGTGTCACTTCAGTCTCTCACAGATGTGTGTAGTAAAGGCATTCACACATGTGCTTGGCCACACAACCTGTCATTTTACTAGGTAGTTTTCTTTTTAAGTTCATTTAACCATTACACATTAGTGGCTTTACATTCAGGTTTTATTTTGGAGTTGATTGTTTTGGGTTGAGGGGCACTGGTCTACATATAGCTTCACAAACCCGACTTCTCTTTGGTGATCTTATAGTCTCCTTCCTCAAGTAGTTCACATTCCTCTCTAATATATATGTAAACATTTCGGTATTTTCCTAAGTCTGACTGTGTTTTTGAATATTTGAGTCATGTGAGTTTTCAGTGAATTTTAATTCTTTATACCACTTTATTCATAATTACTCTAATGGAATTCATTTTGTTCAGTTAACTCACCCCTTAATTTATTTACATTACTTTAAGGAATGTCAAAGAATTTTTAGAAAACTGTCTCACCTAACATTTTTAAATAGTAATCAATTTAATTTTCATTATATACTTATGAAATCTCATCAGAATTTTGTTGAGTAACCCTTGTGAAAGGTACCACATAAGAACAAATAATTAGGCTGCATAGATATCATAAAGAGTAGGCCTATTTGGTGATCTGGCCTTAATTCAATAACTATATAAATCCTCTAATAATGTTTCTCCATTTTTCAGATAGTTGTTACATGATAATGCAATTTGTAAAGTTTTCAGACCCTTAAATGATGTATCGGCTATGCTATTTTTTTTTTTCAAATATATGTAGAATAATTGTCTTCTAAATTTGTGTATATTTTTCTTTTAAGTGTGTGAAATATATGAGAGAGATATCCCTAAGGAGAAAATTAGTAGTAGCCCCAACTTAATGTGTTCTGAGCTCTTTAGGTATATTTTAAACTTAAGTATAAAAATTTAATCTTCATAGCAACAGTTGTATGAGCCCCCATTTTGCAGAAGAGAAAACTGAGGTCCAGGGTATATTCTAGCAAGTGCTAGAACCAGGAGTAGAGCCCAGTCTGATTTCAGAGCTCCATGCTCCCTTAGCCACTGTCCTGCCCCTGCTTGAGTACCTCACTGCCTTCAGGTAGCACATTCCAGTGTTAGATATGTTTATTTAGAAGTTGCTTTTTAACTAAGTCATGCACTAAAATATTCCAGTAGTTGCAGAGATAAAACAAATTGTTATACAAACTGACCTAACAGCATAGATCCACAATGCTATTCTCCATTTCTCTGTATATTTGAATCTTTTTACAATAATGTTTTTTAAAATGATTCCCTATTATAAACTAAAAAGTTTAATAGGATTTTAGAACCTAATTTTTTTGTGTTAATTCTAGTTTTCTTCTACAACTCGTCTGATAATATTTGTTATGTTCTCAAAGTGAGTGATATTCATATATTTGGCTTTCTTACACTGTATATTTTTTAATAAACTACTGCTACTCAGCAGTGTTCTAACAATGAAAATCAACACATTTTTAGAATTCTGTGTTTTCTTTATTTTATAAATGAACAGATACTGGTTCTTGAGAAGGCTTAACCTGTCCAAGCTTGTTTGAGATCATTATATCTAAACATGCATTTAGTATAACTATTTTTGTTTTTACAGGAGCCAAGCAATAAAAGAGTTCGACCTCTAGCTCGGGTCACATCCTTGGCAAATTTAATCTCTCCTGTAAGAAATGGAGCAGTCCGACGCTTTGGTCAAACAATACAGGTAATGGAGGGCAGAGATAGAGCGGTAAGAAATGGTGTGAAAAGATTCTTATGGAAACCTGAAATTTGTATTTTTCTTTGAGATTTACAAGTTTTAACTATTAAACATGTTTTCTTTTTGGAATATGCTGGTAAGGAATAGTGTTACCAGTGCAACAGTTGTATAAATGCATACAAATATGTTTGCATCTATGTCAGAGCATCTTAGAAAGCTTTTATTCCCAAAAAGTAGTATGGACTGCTAATATTTAGAATGATAAGTTTAGATAAATGCTGTTATACATTGAGAAATTCTCAGAACTTTGTCTTTCTTTAAAAACCAAAATTTGGGAGGTTAATAAGAGTAGATAATTCCTAAATTCCTATAAACTCTAAATCTTGTGGTTTTTTGTTTGTTTGTTTCCTTTTAAGTCACTTGCCCTCCGTGGTGACAACAGATCCCCGACTTCTGCCCAGAAGTTCTCAAGCAGATCAACAGTCCCGATGCCTACCAAGAGGAGAAGTAGTGTTCTGTGGTCAGAAAAGCTAGACATCAATATGAAGGAGTCCTTAACTACCAATGAAATCAAACGTCAGGAGGTATGCTAGCTTTCAGTAGCAAGACCATATTCATTGACTCATGCAACAAAAGTAGAGTCCTTATTTTTTAAACATGGTTTGCCAACTGGCAGAGTCAACTTGCATTTTTGTGTCTGCACAGTAACTCATAACGCAGGCTGAACAACAATCTTATTGGTAATGGTCATCAAATTTAAAAACTAATGGGGATAAAGTTATAAGACATAGCAGCCTTTTACTCAAGGTCATTCTGAATTACAGTTTCCAGACTGAGTCACTTTAGAAAGCACTGTTCAAAACACCACTTAAATAATGGCAAATATCAATTGTATTTAATTTTCTTTTCTCAGAAGAGGGAATGACTGACCTGTGATATTTGCTGGATTTTTTTTTTTTTAGGCAATATATGAACTGACCCGGGGGGAACAGGATTTAATTGAGGATCTTAAACTTGCAAGAAAGGTCAGTAAATAATTTTTCATCCTCAAATAATTTTCATGCTCTAGCTTTTAAAAATTTCACAATTTCTATAGAATAGATTTTTCCCTTTAAAGTAGATAACGTCTATTACTAAGTATCTTTTTTAGATGTGGTTAAATCTTTTCAAAGATGAATATCAGTAAGAGAATCTATTAACATATACTTTAGTTTCTTTATGTGTTACAAATAGAATCCACGCCAGCTTTTATATAGTTAGTCATGCTTACATTCAGTACAGATCTCTCATCATGTTTTATTTGCTTGATCTCTTTGTGTGACACTTTTCTCTCCCTCTGATAGGCCTACCATGACCCCATGTTAAAGTTGTCTATTATGTCAGAAGAGGAACTTGCACATATATTTGGTGATTTGGATGCTTACATACCTCTGCATGAAGGTAAGAAGTTTTATACTACTTAATGTTCATTAGTATCTGAACAGCAGTAACATAAGCAATTTTAAATCTGAATTTCTAATTTACTACTGGACTATTTTTAAAATAAACCCATTAATCATAATGTTTTACACTTCAGATTTGTTGGCAAGAATTGGACAAGCAACCAAGCCTAGTAGAGCAGTGGAGCAGATTGGGCACATTCTTGTGAACTGGGTATGTGGAGAATTGTTCATTTACTCCAGATAGTTTTCTACAGATATGTAATACTTGGTAGCTTTGGTGAATGTCAGATCAGTTTGATCCAGTAACTGTATTTACAAAGAAATAAATAGGGCACTCAAACTGCACAGACTTTTAGCCTTAAAAACAGTCTCTGTTTAAAAAAAAAAGTACCTCATGAGTGATACACCTTTAATTGTTTTTCTTTTAAATAGTTTCTCTTTGGACAGATTCCCGTATTTTTATGAAATTAATTGTCCATTTCTGTTTTTCAGTTAATATATGAGTGCCTGCCAGATTGTAGGCTGTGTTGTAGGAGGGATCACTGGGGATTCAATGAGGAAGGATAGTCCCTATATTCATAATCTCGTAGAGAGAATAGTGAGGTAAACAAACAGCCCTCTGGCTGGGGATGGATGCAGTAGAGGAGCGCTCAGGTGTCCTGAGGATACAGAAGATGAGGCTCTACCTGGGGTTGAGGGAGGTAGAAATCATCAGTCTTTGGTTAGAGTTAGCCAATTAGGGAAATTCTGAATGGGCAGTCAGATGTGGACCCAGGATACCATCCTATTCACTTTATCACCTGCAGGAAAATTTTCATAGCTTGTTAAAACCTTCAAGACAGCTAGAAGTTTTGTGTTTTGTTTTCATAGACTTACAGATGGGCTAATCATAACAGGAACATAGCATGGTTTGTTTTCTCTTACTTGCAGTTGCCGGGCTTGAATGCCTACAAAGGCTACTGTAGTAACCAGCTAGCAGCCAAAGCTCTTCTTGATCAAAAGAAACAGGACCCAAGAGTCCAAGACTTCCTTCAGCGATGTCTGGAGTCTCCCTTCAGTCGAAAACTGGATCTGTGGAGCTTCTTAGATATTCCTCGAAGTCGCCTAGTCAAATACCCTTTACTATTAAAAGAAATTCTGAAACATACTCCAAAAGATCACCCTGATGCTCAGCTTTTGGAGGAAGCTGTAAGTACTCTAATAAATTATTTTATGTTTCCAAGTTTATACATTAGCTTGCCCTAAAAGTATATAGTGACACTCTGAAGTATTATGCATATTAAAGTGTTCTTTTTTGTTTTAAGTGTCCCATACACTAATGTACTATGCAGTGAGCAATAAAGAGATGTAGCATATTTTATATATCTATTTTAATTCAAAGAACTGGAATGTACTCTTATTTCTTCACTAGCTTGCTGCGTGACTTTAGGCAGATCACTCAATTTGACCAAGGCTGTTTCATCTGTGATGTGACATTTTAGCCATGTAGGAAAATAGGGTAAGTTAAATGCTGACATTGCTCCCTCTATTATTTTATGATATTTAGATATCAATAATACAAGGAGTTCTTTCTGATATCAACGTGAAGAAAGGTGAATCAGAATGCCAATATTACATTGACAAACTGGAATATCTGGATGAAAAACAGAAGGACCCTAGAATTGAAGCGAGCAAAGCATTACTTTGCCATGGGGAACTGAAGAATAAAAATGGACATGTAAGTGTGTGAATCCTAATATAAAATGTGCTATTACTTTCCTTTTCCTAACCTGTTTAATATTTTTCACATAAGTTATGAAGCAGACATGTAAAATAAATTCATTGCATAATAAAACATGGTAACCAGTTTTTATGTTACCAGCTTTGATAAAGCAAATTGGTTTCCAAGCTGCAAAATAACTTAAAGTCTCACTCAAAAATCAGTAAAACCATCTTTTAGTTGTGAAGCATGAATCAATTTATTTGACTGGAGTTCCTTTCATAAATTATTAGGTTTTTAATGCTTAATAAAAAGGTATATCCTCCAGAAAAGCTTTTTTGAGGGACTTATATAGTGTTAGAAGTCGTTTTTAGCACTACTAAAATTTTTCCAGCAGGTTGAATTTATTTTATTTTTAAAGTCAGAATTTCAAAAGTGCCTGCTAGAAGTAAGTGTAAACATGGGATGGGGTCTACATCATTGTGTGCTTTTCAGAAGCCCGATTTTTAAATTAAACTTCCTTTTTAAAAAAGTTGAAAGCTAACATCTCTGATTGTGTCCTAAGGCCTGATTGTCCTATAAAGACTTCAAGGTGCCTTGGAACAAAATAAAACCATTAAAATTGTTGCCAGTTTGCATTTTTCATCCCGGCTTTGTTGGAGAACGATGGTATCGGGGCAGGTTACCTCTGATAGTCAGGCCTTTGTGCCCTACCACTTACTCAGCTGTTATTTGCGCTAATGTTACACATCAATAAAGAAGTATTTTCTGTCCTGGAAAGTAAAGTTTACCAAGCAGAACAAGGCATAGCCATCTCTGCGAGGTCATTTGAAAGGAAAATCTTAATTAATTTGATGAATTTAATTCTGTCACTCAAGTTATTGAGCAGTGAATTTTAATCACTTAAAGGCACAACATTTCACATTTAAGAAGCATTTGTTTGCTGTTTCTCCAGAAACTTTACATTTTCCTGTTTCAAGACGTCTTGGTTTTGACTCGGCCTGTTACACGGAACGAGCGCCTCTCCTACCAGGTGTACCGGCAGCCCATCCCCGTCCAGGAGTTGGTTTTGGAAGACCTGCAGGATGGAGATGTTAAATTGGGGGGGTCCTTTCGAGGGGCTTTCAGCAACTCAGATAAAGGTAAAGATACAGACTAAGAGGACCTAAATATAAGCTCAGAACCTAAGTGAATTTTGTTTTAATATTTGGAAATTCTGTCTTTATACAAAAGATTAAGATGAAATCAGTTCAGCCGTCCATACTGACATCTATCGTGTTGTCGGTACTTCTCTGTTCTGACACCAGCAGGTGTGACTGTTAAGTCTTGTACAGACTTTATTTATGAATCTGATATATGTGCATGTTTACAAATAAGCAGGTCCATATAAATGTTGTGTGAGCACTCTATCTAAAGTAACTGTTTTTAAGTGTGATTTCTTCTTTTATGTCTTGGTTTTTCCAGCTAAAAATATCTTTAGAGTTCGCTTTCAAGACCCCTCCACCGGGCAGTCCCACACTCTGCAAGCCAACGACGTGTTCCACAAGCACCAGTGGGTCAGCTGTATTCGCGCGGCCATTGCCCCTTTCCAGCAGGTGACCAGCTCCACCGAGCTGCAGGGTCTGGCAGAGCTCCGCGAGGAGTGTGAGGAGAACAACCCCGCCGCCGGCAACATCGACACCCAGAGGAGGGCGTCCACGGCCTCCACGGTGACCCAGGCGGACCTTGAGGGAGTCGCTTCAGAATGTGGCTCCCCAGTACACCCCACAGACAGCATGAAGAGTGTGAAAAGCCACCGAACACGGCCCGGCTTCCGAAACAAAAGGGACAGAGCCTCAAACGGCGGCAAACGGAAAGAGACTTTGGTGTAAAGGAAGCCCTGTGCGTTGACTGGCAGGGGCACTGTTTATTTATAAATGTGTACAGTTTGTTTTTCCTTGTAATGTGAGCTTGTCCTGAGAGCATCCCACGGTTACTTAAAACCAGTCTTAACATCTTCTGTGGTTTTGGTGGTTGTCCCTTCTTTTTTTTTCGATGGCAGCTAAAGATATATATGCAGATTACTGCTAAAAAACTGGGTTTTGTTTTGTTTTGTTTTTGTTTTTATTTGTCTGTTGCTTTTGTTTTATTAGCGATGTTCTTGGAATATTTAGAACATGCAAACCTGGTATTTTCAATCAAATGAAATAAGTTTTCTCCTCATTCTGCGCTCATCATGACTTGTCAATTCCAACCCACTGTGGTATTTACTATATTTGCCAAAACTTAAAATTTTGCAAATACTAGGATTTTACCAGTGTTTCTTTGATAGACCTAATGTAGACTTTGAAATTTTAACAGTGGGATCTGAAATCCACATGGAATAGATGTTTGTAATATTTTAGAACTTATATCAAAACTTAAGTTCCTTGGAAACCAAATGTAATAGGTTTTCCGTTTCATCAACTGGAATGCTATACAGAAGTTTGTTTTTCACTGCACATTCCTCATTTTTCATTCATTTAACCAACCAATTATTTAATTTTTTTATTGTAAAGTAGTTTTTAGCATTTGCTTTTATTTTTTTACTTTAATGCCTTTTCAAATTGGCATGCCTTTATTTTTCTTCCTTGATTAAAAATGTGTGTATGTGTGTGTGTATATATATATATATATACTTATATATGTAAATTTTTAAAATCATAGTAACTTTACCAAGTGAAACCAAGCCATACTGTTTTTGAGCCAATTTTGAAAACTGCAATGTTGAAGTAGCGTTTGGGGTGGCCGACATGTAAAGCACCTCCTTGTATTCTGGACTACTGAAAGGAAAACACCTTCATGATTCGTTGAAAGTTTTAGTGGTATCTGAAGATATGAGGGAGAGCAATTGATGACTGATAGTAAGTAAAAAAAGAAGGAAAGGGAGAGTAGTTTTGTCTTAAAATTAAAATGTCTGGTTATGCCAGAATGTGGAAGAATAGAGAAAAAGCTAAACTTGAGGGTATGTAGTAAGTTGTAGAAGGCTTGAGGGGAAGTGAATTTTATTTGCCTTGGTTTGTAAAACCTGCAGATGATGGGTTTGAAGAGAAACAATGATATACGTTGGAAATATGGCATATTTGGTTGATTTATTCATATGATGGAAAAAAGACTGATTAATCTTATTGTAAAATGTTTCTGTTAAAATGAGATCCTAGTCTGAAAATTCCTGTCATGGCAGATTTACAATGTTGATCAATCCAAGTAAATGTTGACTATTTTGTGAAATATATTTGGCCAGAAAATGAAAACAAAACAAAAAATAATAATTGTAAATAGGTCAATCCAAATGATTTCTCTGTATAAATGAATTATGTAATTAAAAAGAATCACACACATAATCACCATTAAAGGTTTCTTGCCTGCTGTATTTTGGGGGTTATTGCTAGCATGTGTTGGGATGGCTAAGAAGGCAATGGTAAGCCTCATAGCAGTCTCCAAAATCATAAATACTTAAACTTTTAAAACCTGATGAATAAGAAAAAGCCCTAGTTAGGTCAACTTTTATGAACCTCAAACCATTTGAAACACAATATAATAAGAAATAGCAATTGGATTGAAGACAGTTGAACTTTGGCTATGCCAGTAAAACTAATAGCAAAATATCTGGATTCATTCGATTAATTTCAGATTCTAATTTAGGTATCTCAGGTTTCCAACTTTGGAAATGCAACATTTCCACATTCCTGGCCAACTTAACGTGCCCTCCTCTAGTGATAGATCTCCAGGGTTCCCTCCAGGATACAAGCCACTTACTGTGGGAGGGGTCTTTCCCTACCCCAAATGTGGGTTCCAAATACACTGAAGTCAGCTCCACCCCAGGGTTGGCTCCTCCTGGAACCAGGCATGCTTGCCACAAGAGGATTCTCTGCCAAGGTACCACCACTTAGGGATCCCCTCTGATGTAATACTTCACCCTGAGGTCACATTGGCAATACTGGCTTGCTACCCTGCTCCATAATTCCAGCTTCCTCAGTGGCTGTACCCTCTAAGGTTCACGCCACGTTCAACCTTCCAGCCGCAGGTGCCACCTCCTTCTGGAAACTGCCTCCTCCAGCTCCTATACTCTGCTTCTCCCACCTCATCTCCCTGACATCTTTTTGACCTTTCTCTCTTTTCAGATTAATACATGTTGGAAAGCCACAGTACTCAGTCCCCACCTCTGCTCCTGAAAAATCTGGTCATTCCCATGATTTTTAACTTCACCAACACCCACCAACACTTAAACCTTCATGACCACTTATGACCCTCCCCAAGCTCTAGACACATTGCCCACCAGCCTATCTGACCGACTTGGAAGTCAAAGGTATTTTACATGACCCCAGATCTGCTATTCGACCCTCTCCTCTCCTGGTCTTTCCGCATCTTAGTAGAGGCCAGAACTCAAATCTGTCCTTGATTCCTCTTAACCACTCACTGCATGACCACTCTCCTCCTCTACTAGCCTTTCCAACTCACACATTAAATGCATCCTTCACATGGCATCCAGAATGGCCTTCTAAAGCAAAAATGAGATCATGATAAAATATCAAAACAAGACATTTTAAGTCTTGGAATATTCAGGAAAGTATGAAAAAGAAATACCTTGAGAATGAGAATCCTCTCAAAACATGGACTGGGAGAAAATATTTATTTATAAAAGACACATCTGATAAAGGATGTGGTCAAAATAAAAATCTCAGTAAGAAAACAAACTGGTTTAAAAAAAAAAAAAAAAAAACGGCCTCACCAAGGATATGAAAAGATGTTCCACATCATGTCATTAGGGGCTTGCAAATCAAAACAATGAGGTACCATTATACACATATTGGAATGACCAAAATCAGGAATACCACAGCGCACCAAATGCTGGTGAAGGTGGTGGAGCAGCAGGAACTCTCAGTGCTGGTGGCAATGTGAAATGGTGCTGCCATTTTGGAAGACAGTGTGACAATTTACCAAACTACAAACAAAACCTACCACACCATCCAGCAATCATGCTCTTTGGTATTTACCCAAACATAAGTGAAAACATCCACACAAAAATTTTTACAAAGATGTTTACAGCAGCTTTATTCATAACATTCAAGTTTTGAAAACAAGAATGACGTCCTTCAGTGGGTGAATGGATGAACTGGAACACCCAGGAAATTTTTCAGTGCTAAAAAGAAAAGTGCTACTCAGCCCCCAAAGAGAAGGATCTTAAATGCTTATTACTAAGTTAAAGAAGTCAATCTGAAAAGGCTACTTATTGTTGATTCCAAGTACAGGACATTCTGGAAAAATCATAACTATGGAGACAGTAAGAAGATCCATGTTGGCGGCAAGGGAAGGGTGAGTGGGCAGAGTACAGATTTTAGGGTGGTGACACTATGTAAGGGGCTGTCCTGGTGCACACGTGTCTGCCTTTGTCCAAACCCAAAGATTGCCCAACACTAAGTGAACCCTAACGTAAGCCATGGTCTGTGGGTGATGGTGTGTCAGTAGGTTCATGACTGTGACAAACGTACCTGGTAAGGGGTGTTGGTGGGGGGTAGGTATTTGGGAACAGGGATTATGGGAGTGCTACTTTCTGCCCCACTTAGCTATGAGCCTAAAATTGAATGTAAATGCTTGACAAAGTGGCCAGGAATGTCCTCTCTCTGAGTCACAGTCCTCTGAGACGTTCTCATCCGAGCCAGGTCATGGGCGCAGTGCCCAGAGCAGCCCACACCCCCAGCTCCCCAAGGTCAGAGCTGAAGCAAGAGAGTGGGCCCACATGCCCCTTCACAACAGGGGCAAATCAAATGGGCCAAGAGTGGAGGGTGACAGTTCTGTGTCAGCACTGGCCAACAGGAGCTCCTCACTTCTTTTTGTCCTACCACTGTTGGCTTGGGACCAACCGGGGTCACCTAAACTAGGCAGAGAAGCCCCCCTATGTATGTCTCCCTCTTCTGCCTCCTGAGGCAGAGGGAAGAGGCCCCCACTCCAAATCAGAGGCAGACCTCTCCTCTCCACCATGATGTTACCTTGCCCCACCCGGCAGGGCTGACACTCAAGATCTTGGGAACCAGCTGCCCCTCGGTTGCGCAGGGCTGCCCCCCCCCCCCCCGTCCTGATTTCCACAGTTTAAGTCCAACTGACAGTTGATCTCTGAAGAAGGTGGCGGCAGGTCTCTTCCTCTCCTGGAAAGGGCTGCAGGGCTGGAAAAGGCTGTTATCTGAAATCACTTACCTTTGCCAACTCTCAAGTATATACCTTGTCTGTCTTCTCCCTGGCAGACTCCTCTCCAGCCCCCAACACACCCCTGCCTTCTGGGCCTATAATCTCCATCTTGGGTGATCTCCAGGTGTGTACTCAGCCCTCAGCACCCCACCCAACTGTTCAGAGAAAACACATGTAGATTCTGTGATGATGGGGGAGTGCAGAAAATGGGAGGGAGAGCAGAGCAGGGGAGGGGAGGGTTTTAGGGTGGGCAGGGGAGGGTGGTGGAGGGCAGAAAAAACAGCAGGGCAGGGGAGTCACAAGCAGGGGAGAGGAAGATAGGGACAAGAGGTATAAGCCTGAGGGGTGTGGGAGAGGGAGCGGGAGCAGGGTGGTCCTCTCTGGTGGGCTCTGCAGATGGAGAAACACAAGTGCAGAGGGAACAGTAGCCCCTCGCTTCCCACCACTCTCCCCTGATTGGATGCTCCTGGGCGGGCCTCACTGTAGGGACAGGAGGGAGGGCCTGACTCCATGCCTCTGACCCAGAGAATGTGCAATCCAAAGCCAACAGCAGGGAAGCAGACACTGGCCAACCCCCACAAACCGCACATGCAGGTAGATGACCAGCCTAGTAATTTTCCGTGGCATCAGAGGTCCATAGCACATTTTACAGGTGACTGAGCTGAAAGCTCAGCACAGCCTTCAATTTCCTCCGGCTGGCAGGGTGTGAGCCCCACCTGCTCTAGGCCACTGGTCCCAGTGGAGTCTGAACTTTTCCAAAATAAGGGAAAATGACACAGAGTTATAAATGCACAAACACGCCCTATCTGAAGGCACAGGGGTCCATGAAATGATGTTTGCCTATAGGGCGGGATCGTGAAACTGTCTTTCCCACACATGGAAACTATTTCTGAACGTCTCTACTGCCCCCACTTACACTCAGGTCCTCCAGGGGAACTCTCCCAAGAACATTCCGGTGAGCTTCTTGGGTGCAGGTACAGAAAAGCAAGTGTGGTGGATGGTATATCTGCCTGTTCAAAACACCTAAGCGCCACACTACACACAAAAGTGCACTTTCACGGGTTCTGAAATCAGAATCTGCTGGCGAATGGACAACCTGGCTCGAGAAGCACCAGGACCCAGGGGCCTTGTTGCTGCTCTTTCACTTGAGCAACTGGGCCCCACCCACACCTGGACCACTATTCCTTCCCCACCTCTGCTTGGGGACACCCCTTACGGGTGCACTCGTCCTTCAGATCCAAGCAGCCAACCCCAGCCCCGTGGACACCTTCCCCCAGATGGATCCCCACCACCCCACCAAGGACAGGCACTTACCACTTCCGGCTTGAGAACCACTTTTTCTCCAGTCTGCAAGTTTGTTGGTCTTTCCGGCTCAGTATGGCCAGTTCTCCTGATAGAGATATGCTAAAATATGGTGGTGGGATAAACAGAAAGGCGAAATTACTTGAGGCTGTATTAGCAGAAGTCAGTGGCACAGGAAACAAGTCAACCAAAGACTCACCGATTTCCAGACCTTCGAGAGCTCTGTGGAGACCCTCTCCAGGAGTTTCCACCTTTCTCTACAACCTTCTACAACACACAGAGACACTCTGTGTGACCAAGAGCCCAACGTGGATGTGAGTGTCTGATCTCCGAGACCCTTCAACTTGCTCCACCTCAGGCAACTTACCCCGGAGGGAGTCGGGCGCCCTGTTGTGGGGCACTCAAGTCACCCCATGGCCGCATCCACAGAGGAAGGTCTAGCCATGGTCAGGTTCGACTTGCTAACCATGCAAGGCCTGGGCACAGACCCTCCCGTCCAAAGGCCAGCTTGGAGAGAAGACAGCCTTCTGATGTGTTGACTAAGCCCCATGCTAAGCCAGAACCACAGGGTGGATTTCACAAAGAAATTGTGAAGTAAAACACACCTAGCATTGTTTGAAGCCACCAGGTTTTTGTATAGTTTGTTATGTAGCAATCAATAGTGGACACAAGTCCCACGCTCAGCTGGTCTGTGTGACTGTGAGCAGAATTCCTGAGAACCAGGCAGCAGGGACCTAGAAGAGGCCTGAGAAATTTGGTCTAAACCAGAGGCAACAAATAAGGTTTTTCAGGAAGAGAAACCAAGGCTCATCTCCTGGAGCCCCAAAGGGGGAGTAGGTCACACAAATACTGGCCAGGCAGGGCTGTGGAGCGAGCTTGCAGCTAGCCGCCCTCTGCCCCTGAATCTACTCCCAGTGGACACAGGGAGCAAGGCCACTTGAATGTCCTCATCTTGCGCAACCTCCCAGAGGATGACTTGCCTGTCGCCTTGCAGCGGAGAGTGGCCGCTGGGGTCAGCTCCTCGCTTAGCTCTCTCTGGCTCTTGCCGAAAGCCACACACAGCCCAGCAGATGAACAGAGCACTTCCCACTGCTGCCTGTCTTTGTCCCTGTGTCTCTTCTTCCTTCTCCTACCCATCTTTCTCTCACACCTGGAACATTCCTCATCATCTTAATCCTGGATGCATAACAACAATACAAGATTTGCTGGACGCTTTGGACACAGTGATTCCATAACACAACAATGCGAACTACTACTTATTGGGCATCCACCCTCTGCATACCACCAAACCCTTCCCTTCGATTGGCAAGATACAGGCGAAAAACTAAACAGGGGCTTCTAACCCACAGTCTGTCCCCTTTTCTTCCCACTCCAGCTCTGTCCTGCGCTGAGAAGGACCTCACACCTGACCTCTAACATCCCCACGACACACCCATTGCACCACACACCGGCACCAAAGGACCATCATCCCTGGACCAAGGGTGGTGCCAGTGTCAGCACCCCCAACCCAAGTCAGAAGCAAACCCATGCCTGGAGGGAGTTGGAGTCACTGGGAGGGAATTCTAAGGACTCCTGCACCACCTCCCCTGGCCCCCTAGGGCATGGAGAGGGCCCCACAGGCCTCCAAACTAAGAAGCCGAGAGCAGAGTCCTGATGTCCTAGACTTCAGGCCGTGCCTTGCAACGTGACTTGCTGTTTTATTGAATCCTCCTGACTGATAAAATATTAAATTTTGCTTGTTTGCTCAGCAGCAGAGCCAAGACCTCCACTCAGCTGCATCTGACTATGCAGGAGGCCTCAGGGGCCTTGCGCTCTATCTGGCTGCACAGGCCTGACCCCGCATCCCAGAGCTTGACTGACCATTGAGAGGCCGCCAGGCCTGCCAACTGGGTGGGAGGTGGTGAGAAGCTGAGGGACAAAGCTCTAACCTGGTAGAGCCTGAGGATGTTAGTGCTACTCCCAGACCAGGATAGGGCCAGAGAAGTCAGGATAAAGGGTCCAGGCAGGCCTGGGCCCAGGCAGAGAAAACCGGAAGCAGAGACAGAGCTGGGAGTAGTCCTACCAGCCTCAGTATGGAGGTACCCAGCCTTGCCATGCCTCCACCCAGTAGATTTGTCTCGATGGGGGGCTCTGTCTTCGCCGAGGCCTTCTGTGGACTTAGTCCTGGGCCCAGATGACCAGTCTGGCTGTGTATGGGCTGGTGTTAGGAGCAGGCTCCCAGGATGTGAGAGAGGACATCATCTCAGGCTGCGCTGCGTCCTGGCCAGAGACAGTAGTGTCTGTAGTGACCAAGCCTGAGAAACCCATCACACAATGAGAGCCTCCACTGCCAAGGGCATCCTCTCCTTTATTCAAACTTGGGAGCCAGTGTCCTCTTGGAAGGTCGCTGTGGAGGAAGCCGCAAAGGGCTGCACAGTCCCGCCCTGGAGAGTCTCACAGTTGTTTGATTGGAATGAGAGCAATGGGGGATGGGGAGGGGTGGGCAGGGGCTCTGAGAGGGGCCTTCCATCATGGTGCACTGCTTTCAGTGTAAATAATTCTGTGCAGGCCCCAAATACCCATTATTCTCATTTATTAACATTCTTTACATAAATGTAAGTAAGTTTAGGACTGGCCACAGAGGTATTGTCACTGACTTTTGGCAATGGGTTTGGAATGGACAGACCTACACTCATTGGCTGGGCGTTCTTTGGGAACACGGTGGGTTTGCAAAGACATGTCAAAGAGACTGATAGTTGCCCTCAGCACCCACGCACCTCCCCCAGGGGCTGGGAGGGGTCACTCATGCTGTACATATCAAAGCCACAGATGCGGATAGCAGTAAGGGGCTTCAAACATGAGCCCCCACTGGAAGTCAGGATCCCGATGCTCTGTCAGTGTGGCCACCCTGTCTGTGCTGGGGCCTTGGTCACAGGCAGCTGGCACCTTCGGGGGAGAAGCTGGGACTGACTTTCCCATTGAACAATCTTCCTGGGAAATCCTGGGCAGCCGGCTATTTAAGTTCCTGTTACAAACATGAACTCAAAGAACAAATTCTTACAGATCATCTTTCTGTGGCCCTCGGCATAAGATCTTATGTTTAGGATGTATTTTGCTGCCAAATGTCTGAAGAGCCTTGAGATGGAGAGCTATAACCAAATGGAAAGCATTTACCTAAGTTTAATTTAAGGAAAGTTCCTTAGCTAAAATAGTGTGAATAAAAAGACCACTGGGGGCCCTCCCTGGTGGTGCAGTGCAACACAGCATAAGAAGCTAAAGCCGCTTCCACACAAGTTCCATCCCAGGCCCCAGAGGTGACCGTATGGCATGGCAGACCTCTCCTGACTGGCCCACTGTTCCCTCAGCAGTGTAGTTTGTCAGTCGGCCTGTTCTGCTCCCCTCTCTGTGGTGAATCCTCTCATAGCCCCTGTACCTCTGGCCTGTACCCCAGCTCCATATGCATAAATAAATCAATCTTTAAAAAAAAAAAAAAGACCATTGAACTGGGAAATACTATAGTCAAGAAGCCGTTTTCCCATACACTAACTACCTCAATACCTCAGGCTCGCTTCAGGGTGGCTGACTCACCTCACACAGCCTCCTCCCCACCTCCCTGGCTCCAGAATACAGAGACTCTGTCTTTAGCGATCTGATTCACTCAGTAAGTGCAGGCCACAGAAGTCTGTGTCCAGGCCCAGGTACCCTCATCTGATGACCCTGTGTCTCAGGAAATAGCCATCCCTCCCTCCAGGGCCCATCCTTCAGAGCCTTCCTGTAATTCATACTTCACTGAAGAGGGCCATTCACTGTCCAGGCTCAATGGCATCAGCTCTGTGATCTTCCCCAGGTTTTATCTGGTGCTTCCCAGGATACCCCTAAACTCAGCTACACTCCCTCCTCTCTGCCTCAGGCCTAGGCAGGACTCTTACTACTCATTCCTTGGAGACGTCCCTTCTCCTGCCCAGTCTGCAGAGAGATGGCTTCCCCAAAGACAGTGCTGTTGATCTGACTCTGACAACACACTTTTGTGAAAGTTCAGGAGGATGATAAGATGCAGAGTAGGCGGCCCCACAGAGAAACCCTCGGAAAACACCCTGTCTGCCTCTCCATGCTACACTTGTGTCTAGACATGTAGAGACACTGGAAACTTCCAGAAGCTTTCCACGTTCACTCAAATCTCTGGCTTCCATGCCTCTGCAGGTTTACCACACCATCTGATGTTGTCCTCTCTTCCTGTTGAGATTATTTCCTGGAGTTTTCTAAATCTCTCTGACATTGTTGAACTAGACCTTCAACTTTCCCAAAACTGAAGGACAAGCATTCTCCTTTGTTTATTTCAGGTCAAATAGGGTCAATCCCTTTAAAGGTCGCATGCTTCTTTCTCTGCCTCCCTTTAGGGGCATGAAAATCTATAGGTCATGAGGTAAAGTAGCCCTGGGTGCTTTTCTTGATGAATAAATACAGAAGTTCTGAGGTCTCAAGGGATTTTTGAAAATCTTTGGTGAAATGAATCAGAAAGTTTGGAAGCTGTATACTTAAAAGTCCTTGCTGTGATTACAGCCTGAGTCCTAAGCTCCTCCCCATACTTCAAAAAAAGCAAAAGGTCCTGGTGCTGGACTTTCCTGAGGTGAGGAGGGGCAGGAGGCAGAGAGGAACCTACCTTCTCCAGCCAGGTATCTCCCTAAAAGGCATCTTCGCAGGTGACATTTCCTTCCTGTTTCCTATGTCCCCCACTGTCCAGTCCACTCATACCTTGTCCCCGTCAGTGTTCTCTCTCTGCTCGCTGGTTAGTCCATCCCTCTTGGGGCTTCAGTCCCACCCAGGAGTCTGGGTGACGTGCATGCTCAAAGGTGCCATTGTTTGAGCACCACCAAAACAAATGTACATTATTACACTATTCTCTACTTGACATTTTTTAATATACACATTCTGCGTGTGATCAATGTCTTTTAAATGAACCTTTATGTCAAATCTGTAAGTGGAAAACCAGCTTCCCTTGCTGTAAATAGAAGGAAATGACAACAATAAGTATACTGAAAACAAAATAACATTAATAAGTGCTGCTGAAATATTCCTGCCTACGAAAGGGTATTCTGCTCTCTTGTTTATTATGTCTGCCAATTAAATGCTAAAATCATCTCAGCTATGTTCACACAAACCTTGGCCAACAATGGAATCCAAGACTTCTGGGGTCCCTTTTGGAGCCACCAGGTTAATTATTTCTCCCCATTTCTCCCCACCTTCCCACAGACTTCTTATAGCTCCCTGTAATAGTTACAACCTATATATAAAAATACAATACTCTGGTCCAAACATGCATGGCTTAAAAAGATTTTTTTTTCCAGAGCCGGAGGGCAGAACAGCAACCAGCATTGTTTTGGGAGAGATAAGGACTCTGTTTCCACCTCCCTCCCCGCTGGTCCTAACAGATACCCCGGTGGTTCCTGACAGGAAATCCCCGCCGGCCTCATGGAAAACCAGAGATAGAAGCTGAGCGGGCCCCATGCACTGTTCAGGGTCCACCCACTTTTGCAGAAGTACAAAGAAATATGTCCTCTCAGTCCCCGGGCCCAGAGTTCACAGGCCCTGGCCAGCACCCGCGGGATAGCTGAGCCTGCGGGGAAGACATATGACACCGCTGTGGTCTGCTGCATGTTTTACCAGGCCCAGAGTACGTGCGACACTAGCAACGTGTGGAAGTCTGCAGGGAACACAGGTTGCTACCTCTGTTTTGTAACTGTGAAAACCAAGACCAAGAGGTTCTGCCCTAGAACTAACTCAAGGTCAGAACCCAGTGTATCTTTGCTCCTAAACCACTGTTCAGCCACCCACAGCTGGCATGGATGAGGCCTTGCCGAATTTCAACTTCCTCCCAGAACTCCTAAAGGTAAGCCCTCCTAGACCACTGTGAAGCTGACCTAAACAGATGCATCAGGAAGAGGAGGGGGCTGCTTTACTACTCCATGCCCCACCCCAGCCCCCCCCAAACCCCCCCTGGGCTTCCTGCCTACCCTGCCTTCTCTGCCACCCAGGACCATGAGTCTAGTCTTTGTTTCTGCCACAGCCCAGAGCCGTGGAGTCCCAGTTACAGCCTGGGGTTCACAGGAACACCAGCCTGAGCCTTGCCTACGGCCAACACATTGCCCACACAGCCCTGCCTGGGGTGTATGGAGCGCTGACTTGAGGGACAGGTAGGGATTGGAAGCCCAAAGGACCCTGTACTGACTGCATCAGGCTCTCTGAGATGACTCCTTCGTGAACCTTCTCAGAGGTCAAGTGGACCCAGGCTGTGTGCGCACACACACGCAGCCACAGGTTCACCCTGACCATCTTAAAGGTGTGACATGAGCGGGGCTCAGGACAGAGCCATGGGGTTGCAGAGGTCCTGCCTCTTCCGTGCAGGGCCATGCTCCTCGCTGTTGTTGCACGCCTCCATCTTCACTCTGTGCTGGCCTCACGGTGGAAGGGTCTCTGCGAACCTCTTCCCACAACTCCCAAATCTTTTCCTATCAAGGGTCCCTTTATTCAGAATAGTTTCTTAGTTTCTCCAACTATCTGATCAGGAACATGAGCAGGGCAGGGAGAGACCCCAAGTCTGCACTGAAGACTCCACAGGGACCTGTGATCCCGGTTCTCAACTCTCACTTTGGATCATTGTCTGGCATCACCCCAACTCGCACACCCCCCGACTTATGTTGTTCCCTCTGTCTGCTGTAACAAGTCGCCACCCACTTAGCAACTTGGAAAACATATTTCTGGAGGCCAGAAGTTTCAAATTAATATGTTGGCTGGGTTGATTTCTATGAGGGGACCCTCAAGAGAGGGCTTCCTTGCCCCATCCACTCTGGTTCCTGAGAGCAGTCAGCAACCCTCACGTGCCTTTCTCATAGCAACATCACCCCAATCTGCCTCCAGAACACATCACCTGCCCACTCTGTCTCAGAGTCCAGATATCGGCACATCAGTATGAAGGGACCCAAACATGCCATCCACAACACACTGTTCCCAATAAAACAAGGATCGTAACCCATCTTTAGGGAAGTGATTCCTAAGTTGCTGAAGCTTGGTAAAGGAAGGAACCCAGAATGATGGAAATCAGGAGTGTCCCCTCCATCCACCATCTCCAGCAACACCCTACGGGCTCCCAGTGCCCTGTAACCTGAGCACATGTCCTGCTCCCACCCCCAGCCCTAACTCCAGCCCTGGGGTCACATGAAACAGCTCTATCTCTTCTCCAAGGCAGCTTTTCGAGTACTGGGAGACCCTGTTCCAGACTTCCCTGCAGACACACCTGGGGTCTCCCCACCACTCTGTTCTGAACAGATGCCAAGATGTCTTTACCCCTTCCTGCAAGTAATGAGGTGCCTGGAGATGGGAGCAACGCCATCTCCACCTTGTTCTTCTTCCCTACCAAATTGAATCCTCCAGGCTAAGGTCAGAGTGATGAACAGGACAGGCAGAGTCTTGAGTTCTAGGACAAAAGCAGTGGTGGAGAGGGTGTGTGTGTGGAGTGAAACTGATAAGGAAAATGTCAGAATAGGAGGCAATCCCTAATCCACCCCCCAACCACAGAGAGTTGAAGCAGATCCCAGGAAACCTACGGTGGTTAAGTAGCCTCACCAAGGGGCTGACATTTGCAAGGACTAAAGGACACAGCCAAGCCAAGTTCCAAAAGCTTCAGCAAATGCCCTCCTTTACACCTTCTCTCCTATAGCCTCTACACTGTCTCATTCTCCTGCCACACCCTGGCTCCTTTCTCTGCAAATCAGGGCATCTGGCAAGCAAGGCTAGAATAGAAGGGTATGGCCTGGCCAGCTCAGCCAGCAAGGGGCCCGCCCCAGGTATTCACAATAGGCAGGAAGCTCATCTTCAAAGATAAAATTTCAGATCAAATTCAATACCATCCAGAAAAAAGGATTAAGTAGCAGGCAGCCCATCCCACTGGCCTCTTTTATTAGGGGCCCGTCTCAAAAGCAGAGTCTGCTTGCAAGAAGAAACAACCACCATTCAAGTGACAGGCGGAGAGGATATCTAAAGAAGGGGTGCTCTGCAGCCCAAAGCCCCCAGTAAACCCCCAAACTGTGTCCTGGGTCTTCATACCCAATACTCAAAGAGTCAAAATCACATAGAAGATTTAGGCTCCAGCAGTTTCCCACCTCCTGCCAGGATCTGTTCCAGATCCAGCGTAGGTGACAGCTCTCGGTGGGTGCGTCCTCTCCGCACCACCGCTTTCTGTGCCTGTCTGTCCCCAGGAGAGTTCAGTCTTCATTGCTTGTGTGGAGCTCGGTGTCTGGCAAATGCTCATGCTCCCCACACCTTTGTTAAAGGAAGAAAAGGAAGGAGGAAGAACAAGGTTAGAAGGAGAGGACAGAGAGGAAAGAATGGATCTCTTGCCACTGGTGATGGATTATGCTAAGTGAATAAATCAGAAGAGATAGACTAATGCTGTATGTTTCTATTCATAAGTGAATTATTTAAAAAAAAAAACAAAACAGGGCCCTCCCTGGTGGCGCAGCAGGTTAAAGCACAGCACTAAGAAGCTAAAACCACTTTCGCATGAGTTCAATTCCCGCCTGCCCCGGAGGTGACCACATGGCGCGGCAGACCTCTCCTGACCCGCCCGCTGCTCCCCTCAGCAGTGTACTTCGTCGATCTGCCTGTTCTGCTCCCCACTCTGTCTCAGGTGAATCCTCTCATCGCCCCCTCATCTCTGGCCTGTACCACAGTCTGTATGCATAAATAAATAAATCTTAAAAAAAAAACAAACAGGCAGATGATAAACAAAAAGGTACTCATGGATTCCAACCACAGAAAGATGGCCGCCAGAAGGGGAGGGGACAAGCACTGGGTGGATGGGATGGTAGTGAGCAGGAGTGGGGGGGGGGGGAGATGGGGGGTGGTAAACTCAGATGTAGGTGTGAAACTGTATCCCTGAAACTTACATGGTGCTGAGAACCAATGAATGCCACATGGACCAAAAAAGGAAAAGGAATGGATGATTTCCTCACCCTTCTCAACAAGTGCTGGCTCTGAGGTGTCTGAGAAGTTTCTAGTTGTGTGTTTGGGATGGTTTCTTGTGTGTCTGCTTCATGCATATGCCTGACGTGGCCCAGAAAATCCCCTTGCTGTACCTGAAGCTGTTAGAGTTGGGGTAGGGGTGGGGGCTGTCTGTCTCCTCTGTGCAGATCAGACTGGGACCCTTTCCTGAGAGTAGGTGTAGAGACAGGGCAGGAACCACCCCCACCCTCACCCCGCCCCAGACCTGTGGGAGGGAGACTGATGTCACTCCTTCCAGGAGCTTTGTCCTTTGGACTCATAGTTCGCGGCTCTTCCCTCTATTTCTATAGATGAGCTCTGCTCCTATCAGAAGCCAACCCCTTGGACTTCCTGTTCCTCAAAGGATCTGGGAACTGAAATTGTGTTTTCACCATTTAACATGCCAAGAGGCCAGTTGTGGCCAGTGATAGGTGATAGCTGGTCCTTAGACCCAGCAGTGGGACCCCTTAGACAAAGAACAGGGCCGTAGTCTGAGGGCAATTCCCACACTGTCCCCTCCTCCCCTGCAGACGTCTCCTACCAAGTCAGATTCTGAGCCCTGAGCTCACGGGACTCGTTGCCATCCACCTACCACAGCTGTCTGTCTCCCCTGGCCTTGCCCTGCCTCTGTTCCTCCTCCGTCCCCAAATTAGCCACCTCCAGAGCCACCTTCCAGTCCCAGTTCATCTTGCTTAACAGGGCCAAAATAATGCTCTAAAACCACAGATTTGACCATATACCTCCTCTGACTTAAAGCTATCAGTGAGACTCCATGTGGACTTCTGGAAGTGGGGGTAGGGACACGAATATGCACTAATAATGCATATTATTCTATTACTTACGTAAAACTTTCTCTGTATCACTTACTTCAGCCTCACAACGGCCTTGTTTTCTCTCATCTTATAGGTGAGGAATTCTATGTACAACTAACCAGCAAGGCCGTCCCATCTGGAACTGGCTCAGTCAAGATTCGCAAAGATTTTCCAATATGACAGTCGTGGCCATCCAAAATGGGACTCCAGCAGCTTCCTTATTTCCCAGACAGTGTGGATACCCCCCAAAGGTTTTGTCTTTTCCCACTGCCATGCAGCTATTCTCATGGTTCTTCTGTCAAGAGCATCCTCTAAACTGTTGAAGGTTTCATCGGCCTCCAACACAAGGTCTAACGTCATCTCCTCAAGGTTTCTGCCCTTGACTATGTGCTCATGACCAGATTCCATCGATGAGACACCTGCCACTCACTGACTTTGCATATAACCATTTATACATATGTCTCATCTCCCTTAGAGGGCAGAGACTAGGAATACTTCGCTGTGTTCTCATAGACTCATAACAAGGTGAGTCCTCAAGAACACCATGCATGTTCTTGGAATGAAATGATGAAGAGAGGAATGGATATGTGGATGGGTGGATGGAGGGATGAAGGGACAGGTGGATGGATGGATGGATGAGTGGATGGGTGGATGAATGTATGGATGTTACTATCACCATCGTTAGACTCTCCAATGTGAGGTCATAACTACAAGGCTCTAAATTCAGGAAAATACATTTCTTTGAGAGCACTGACATCCCCTTCCTTAAGATTTGACTTCCATCTGATCAACTAGGGAGAAAGGTGGGAGCTCCAGAATTGGCAAAATTCCTGGCACCCAGTGTCTCTAGGTGGCAAGTGGGTACTGCAGCTGATGGGTCACCACGCACAGCACCATCTGTTCCCAAACAGTGATTCAGCTGTCATTGTGCAACAGCAGCCTCCTACCCACAGAGCTCTGTAAATCTGAGCACTTACTCTCCTGGACTGGTCTCATGCTGTGCCAATCTGCCCAGTGGGGCAAAGGAGGGACTGGGTGTGGAAGCACCTGATAGAGTCATGGTTTCCAGGGATGTTACAACAGTGTTTCTTAGTATTGGCTTCTCAAACTTGGTTGCATAAGTACCTGGGAGTGTAACACAAATGGACAAGTCTGTTCCCCTGCCCCCAAGAACATCAGGGGCTCATGTGTGGTCTTTTCCAAAAGGTCTCCAGGTGCTTGACTTGTACAGTGAAGACTGGGGATCACTAGTTGTAGCACTGGTGGGTGGGCGCAAGTTGGAAAGGCAGAGAGAAAATTAAAAGCTTATGCCAATGCCCTGGGGTGAGGGCCAATGGCACAAAGAAAGAGACAAGAGCACCCCGAGATGGTAAACAACTGCAGATAAGCAAGAAGTAGCTTGCAGAGTGAGGTGTTTGGGTCCTTTCCCAGATTATAATAAAGGAAGAAAGGAGGAGCCGCTGAGTTCAGCTGTGCCTGGGTGGTTATAGTTAAAGGCAGCTCTGACTTCACTTACAGGAGGCTAGAAAAAGCCACCCTGCCCCCTCTAGAGGGGGGACACACCCTCCGAAGGGTGGTGGGGTGGGAATGTTTAATTATTTCAAACTCAAAACCTGGGCTTGTTTACAGCAAAAAGGGAGCAGGATGATTTATCTAGACCATTCCTCTGGAATACGCACTCCTTGTGGCTGTTGAGAATGTGCTCATTGTGACCTCACAGTGGTCTTTTCCACTGTTTCTCTAGAGAACCCCACCCACTGTGGGAGGGGATGTGTAGTGTAAAGAGAAGCATTGACCTGAAAGCTTATAAATGGCTCCAAGTGATCTGAGTCTAAGTGTCTGTCAGCTCTGCGGGTTAGGTGTACCACAACCACCTCCATATTTCCACACCTCACTCGAATAAGAGGAACGAACTTGTGATGGTTGAATGTGTATGTCAACCTGGATGGGCGAAGGGATGCCCAGAGAGCTGGGAAACACCATTTCTAGGTGTCTATCAGGGTCTTTGGGGGAAAGAAGAGCATTTGAATTGGTTGACTAAGTAACATGCATTTTCCTCCTTCCCCCAGTCTGTTGAACACCAAAAAGGGGGAAGGAGAAGTCTCTCCTTGCTAAAAATGGAACACCCAGACTCTCCCTGGTGGCACAATGGGTAAGGACATAGCACTGCAAGCTGACTGCAGCTGCTGCAATGCAAGTTTGATCCCCAGCCACGAAGGTGACCCACACTAAATTTACCAAAAAAAAGGGACACCTACCTTCATCAGCTCTCAGACATGGGCGCTACTGACTCTCAGATTTCCAGACTCGAGGGGAGCATACACCCCGGCTCCCTGGCCATTGCACATGCACTGGGATCCCCACCTGTGCGCCTGGGTCTCCAATCATGGGATTTGGGGGCCTTCATAGCCATGAAAAGCAGTTCCCAGAATAAATATTCTCTTATATATTTTTTTTATATCCTCTGTTTCTCTAGAGAACCCCACCCAAAACAGAGTTGCTGTTTTGGATTTTACGATCATACAGTTTGTTTTCATGACTCGTAGGCTAGTACATAAAAATCACCCTCTCTTCAGTCACTCAGGCCTCCCCTTATCTTGAATAAGACATTGTGAGATTCCTCTTAATGCTCTGGTACCATGGAAGCCATATCCCGGAGGTAGGAGGTAGAAATAATGCTTCAAGAGGGAGGGAGACGCCCGGGTCCCCACTGTCTCAGTGCAGAGGGTTTGTACTAAGTCAACCACACCTTGGGATTCTCTGCAAGCTATATGCAAAGAGTTAATAATCTACTATAAATATTGACGGATTTTATTTTATTAGTTGAGATTTTGAGGAACAAAGTTAAGTTTGTTCACAGAAAATTCCAATAAGTGGTGAACTTTGTACAGAGGGAAAAGTTTGTGTTGTTACTATGTACCAGGCCCACTTCTGGAAAGCTCCCTGGAGGAGTAGGCATTCAATAAAGACCTTGAAAAAAGGGTGGGTTTATCAGGCCTGTCAGGAACGGATATAAATTAGGATTTAAAAGATCTAAGGGCAGGGCCCTTCCTGGTGGCACAATGGGTTAAAGCGCAGCACGGCAAGATAGCCAGCCACGGCCAGCCGCCTTAGTGGGGGTTCTATCTCCAGCCCCAGAGACCTCTCCTGAACCTGGGCTGCTCCCTCAGGGGTGTATTCCCTCAGTCTGCCTGTTCTGCTCCCCACTCTGTCTGTGGAGAATCATCTCACTACCCCTGCACCTCTGGCTTGCACCCCAGTTCTGTATACATAAATAAATAAATCTTTTTTAAAAATCGAAGGGCAGTCCAATAAAGATGATGTATTATTTTATATGTGGAATTTGAAACATCTGTTTTGAACAGAAGTAGAATAATTAATCTAAAATCAATATACTAATTAACATCTTTAAGGATTCAGGGGACATTTTGCTTTATTTTTGATTTGTTCCCCTCTCCCCAA
Organism: Condylura cristata; assembly: GCF_000260355.1. Lineage (NCBI taxonomy): Eukaryota > Metazoa > Chordata > Mammalia > Eulipotyphla > Talpidae > Condylura > Condylura cristata. The sequence goes on from NW_004567131.1 coordinate 12,163,020, forward strand.
AAAGTTGTTGTATTCCAACCAGCTCTAGCAGGTTTATCAACTCAGTTATTATGTTCAGTTAAATATCATTTTTGTATGTGACTCTTATTTCAGATACCTTGCATCCACCAAATATGCAAAATATACACAAATATCGATTTGACTGGGCCAGTTAATAGATTTGTAAATTAAGAGAAGTTTTAAAGGGACTGACAATACTGAAAATCTAATAGAAACATTCCACCTGCCCTATCTACAATGCCTAAAATCTGTGGCATTAGAGACAACTCCATCTCGAAATGAATTAGTTCAGTTCTTGTTCCCAAAAATCATAGACCCAAAGTACAAAAAAAAAAAAAGAGAACTTTTGGTTTTGTCAGGTGGTTATGGCACAATATTTAGGTGAACTGACTGCAACTGAAACAATTTATTAGGCCAAAAGTAAAGCTGAACTAAGTTAAAATTTTAATTAGAAAAAGACAAAAACTGTAGAGAAATATTCAAATACTAACCACACAGCATATTCCTATAAATCTCTATAATCCTTATAGTAAGAATCCATTTTTGCAAATTGAGAAATACCAGCATGTTGACCATTTGCAGAACTGGTCTTGGCAAACTGACTTTCAGCAAAGTGGTTTTCAGAGAACAGAGGTTCCTGAGGAAGTAACCTCAGGGGAAAATAAAGAAGTGACCTCAGGCCTCCTTGGTTCCCAAAGCCTCCTGCATGTTCTAGGTCTGGCGAGGGCTGCCATGAGCTCACAGGGCGAGGTGGGGTGGGAGGAGTGGGCAGCCAAGCTCTCTCCAAGGTCTAGCGGTAGAACTGTTTCTAGCTGTGTCCCTCAGTCATTAACCCCTCCACCCCTCAGCACTAACCACACCACTCCACTCTGCGGACCCACTCGTCCCAGGCAGGATGGTGAGGCAGGTACAGGAGACAAGACTCAGCTGGAGGGAGCCTTCTGAGCACTGCATTCCATTCCAGGCCCTTCCCTCCTCCTGGCCTGAGGTGAGACACTTCAGCAACCAGATCCCTGGGGAGGTCGTAGGTAAGTGTCTACCACTTTTCTGGCCCCTCACTGATAGGCCTCAGAGGACCCATCTCCATGCCCAGTCAAGTCTCCTACCTCCCTGGGCTATCTGGCAGCTTCATTTTTTTCCTCTTCACTAGAGTAGCTTAAAAATGGAAGAGATCTGTGCAGGGACACACCTCCTCCCATGGCTTATCTGTGGGATGTGGCCACTGGGCCTCCTTGATGGCAGTGGACTCCAGAGATGGGCAGGGTGGACTGATGAGGGCAGAATCCCAGAAGACAGGTCCAGAAGAGTTTCGGACTCACCAGCACCCACACCCCCCACCCCTGTCCCAGTCAGGGCACTGTCACACTTTTGGAAATGCCCACTGCTGGGGCCCAGCTCCTTTTCTGTGGCAGGGACGCACTGAGCCAAGAGTCAGAGGTGACCCTGAATGCTCACGTGCACACTCGGATGGCCCAGGCTACTTCCTGGGCTGTCCCAGGAGGGACTTCATGATGCCTTCCAGAGGAACTATGCAAGGTGCCGGGTCCAGAGCCATGGCTAGGCTCTGGGGACCCCTGTGGGCTGACTGCAAGGACAGGGCTAGAAGGGACATAGAATGACAGGTGACCCCCTCAAATGCCAAATGGGAGGAAGCTTTAAAAAAGAGCACTTCACTTATGCAGAAGCCCCACCTCCATGGTCTGGCCCTGCCTCCACTGGCTGGGGACAGACTGGCTTTCACTCACCCCGCACGTGCAGAAACATGGGACTGGCAGCAAAGGGCGGGAACTGGTGTTTTGCAACAACCTCAGGTGAGCCAGCTCTGCCTCTCCGCCCTGAGCTGAGAACCAGTGACTTGGCACAGATAGGGCAGATAGTCAATCATCACTGACAGTGTGAGCTAAAGTTTCAATGAGCCAAAGAAAACTCATTTCATGAAGGAAAAAGCAGAAGCTCCATTTCCATAAGTGACACTCGAAGTGACACTGCTCATTGACGAAAACGCTGGGGAAAAAAATAAGTTTTCTGAGTCAAGGCCAGGGAATCTTCCTGCCTCCCCTGCTACGCTGATTTCAATCTGAAACCACAGACCGATAAGTTTTCTTCTTCCTTGTAAGTATCACTGGACTCTAACCACCCTAGGCCTCACGTGGAAGATGAGCTCAGATTAAACCGTCTCCGAGAAGCAGGACAAAGGCAGCCTGGGGAGCTCAGTCATGACAAGCAGCCTAGAACAGGTCTAGTGTTTTAGCTCCACAGGAATACAGAAACCCCAAGTTCACAGCTGCTCTGCATGACATCAGGAGCAGGTAGCAGCCCCTGGCATGTCCATCCTTCTCCCTCTCTCCTCCTAGCTCCTCCATGAAGACACTGCAGATTGGGGATAAGCTACAAAGCCCCCAGTTCACAGACAGGACAGGAAGAAGATGCAGTGAGAAGGACCAGGTAGCTGTGGGGGGCCCTGGCTGAGACTAAAGGGGTAGAAATCTCTCCACTTGGAGGGAAAGTAGAAGAAATCTCTCCGGGTGGAAAGAAACACTTAAGCTGAACCCTCCCTCCAGTGTCCCCGCCCACCTCCCACCCCTTCTGGACCAGCCTTTATCCTGGTGAAATAAATTTGGTGCTCCAGTGCCACCACCTTGTCATTTCTTAATCTGTAAGATGCTAGATCTCAAATGCAGGACACACACACACATTTTCTTTGACCTCAAAGGCAGTTGATTATATGCAGCAGACGTAAACATTGTTAACTGTGGCGTAAGCAGCGTCCCGGTCCTGGGGTCCAGGGTCAGACTGCTGGTCTTGAATTAGATGCTCAGGCAGATATCTTCCACCCAGTCCTCAGACCCACACCTTTCGTCTTCCCTGGGCTTCTCACATCAATCCTCCCACCAGGGCCAGTACAAGGGTGGGATGTAAAAGATTCCCAGATACCTCAACTGGACCCTCAACTCTCCCCTTTTCAATCAAACACTCAGGCACCAACAAATACCCTTAGAGTTCACATTCCTTTATTGTGGCCACCACATAGCTTTGGGGTTCCTCACAACAATCTGTGAGGCACCTTCCATTTCATTTTACTTTGGGGTAAGAGGCAGGGCAAGCTGGGGTCTTGCCAGTTGGAGGGCCTTCACATGGCCCCCAACAGTGCAGACCCCAGGCCCCAGAGAACAAAGGTTTTCCCAGGGGGAGTTAATTTCCCACCCACAACCCAGCAGGGGCCACCACAGCAGCAAGGGCCCAATAGACACAAAGATCAGAGTCCGCAGATGAGGCCCAGGCCGGGTCTCACTTCTGGGAGAGGATTTGCACGAACTCCTCATAGTTCACCTGCCCATCCTTGTCCACATCAGCCTGTTGGATCATCAAATCCAGCTCTTCCTGGGAGATCTGCTGCCCCATCTTGACCATGGCCTGCTTGAGCTCATCCACGCTGATGTGGCCATCACCGTTCAGGTCAAAGGCTTGGAAGACCTCCCGCAGCTCCAGCTCACTGCCACCAGGCTTCATCCTCCTGGCCATCTCTGCCAGAAACTCTTGGAAGCTGATGGTGCCATCGCCATCCGTGTCTACCTGGGCAATGATGGCCTTTAGCTCTTCCTCTGACAGCTTCTTGCCCAGCATCTGCATCACGGCACCCAGCTCCTGGACATTGATTTTGCCATCTCCGTCCTTGTCAAACCGGGTGAAGGCCTCCTTGAACTCAGCCACCTGCTCGCTGGGCAGTTGATCAGCCATGTCACTGATACTCTCTCAGAGCTTCCAACCTCACTGCCAACAGCTCAAGGGCTCAGGTCAGAGCTGGAACCAGGAGCAGGACGTCTGGCTGTGTCTGTCTGAGGGTTGAGCTTCAACTGCAGACTTGCAATGGGATGGGAACCCCCCTTTTCTATTGTCAGAGCAAAGGGAGGAGAAAGGCTCCCCACCCTTCCCATGTCCTCAGGCTTAATCCTCCTCCCAGGGAGGGACAGACCAGCTGTAGACCAGAAAGGCAGGAACGAGAGGCAGGGCACGCCCACGAGAATCTGAGGGAGCCAGCAAGGGAGGCTGTCCCCAATGGCAACCATGCTGCTTCAGACGCTTCTTGTCCTATTGACTCTCACGCAGCCCTCTGGCCAAGTTGAGGGCTTCCAAATGTTGCTTCACGTTACAGAGCTTGAGGCGGGCAGGGGAAGAGAGCTGCCTTGGTGGACACAGCAGAGCCTGGAGGGGTGCGAGGGCTGCCCAGCGGTCTTGTTCCTCTCTCAGAGTGGCTGCCCAGCTCCTGTCCAGCAGGGTATGGCTGCTGAGGGTAGATGATGGCAGAGTTGGGTCTCAGGTTGGAGCCATGGGCATCACTGAATTCCCAGTCAACAGATCACCAGATGAAAGGTTAGCTGCCTTTAGCCTTGAGAAAGCAAAGAGGCAAGTTTCATGAGAAAGCAAGGAGGCACGTTTCATTCAGACCCTGGCACACAGGGCATGCTGAGAATCATTTATTAAATGAATATTCTAATGTGAGTTCAGTGGTGAGGAGATTTCTTGTCCCCGCTACATAATTCTCCTCCAGCTCCCTGACTCTCCAAGTCCATTCTGTTGAGAGTGTAAGGTTTTCTGTAGACCCTGGGAAGGAATAGGGTGTTGACATTCACAGAGGAGACTGGGAAGCACTAGGCCAGTGTAGACCAGCTCCCCAAGATGCTGCGCATCTGGGAGGATGGAGAAAGCCATGACCGAAACTTTGACATGACCTAGCTTGAGGTTGTTCGGGAGCCACTCCTAAGCAGGGAAACCTAATCTGGGAACCTCCCTGGGCCCACTAGTTAAGCAGTTCTCAGAAAGAGACCCGAGAGAAAAACCACGCACTGCTCTGAGTAACAGAGCAGTCTGAGAGCTCCGTCCATGGGGACTCTCCCCAAGTCTTTGGCAGGGAGACCCACAATTGGAAGGGGGACATCCCTCTCCATTTGAACAAATTCCCATGACTCCCCTCACCTCTGCCTCTAGAGAAGGAACAAACTCCTCCACTCTTCTGAGAACTGTTATAAATTCCACCTCTCTCTAGTTCAGAACAAACAGAAGGTCCCCTCCTGCCTCAGAGGGCAACCAGGCAAAACATCTACCCACCCTTCAACACTCCACACCACCCCCAGCCCAGCCTACATCCCAGGTGCCCAGATGTGCCAAAGGGGAAAATTCCAGTTGTCTAACTGGATCTATGAAGACATACTTAAAAAAAAAAAAAAGGGATCGCTATTCTGTCTTCGTGTTGGAATTGCACAGAGGCAGCATTGAGCAACAAATTCTCAATGAAACTGATGACCAGATCAGGAGGATGATGTGGGTCCACCCGAGAGCCTGGCCCCAGGAAGCGCCCGCCACTCAGGCAGCTAAGGAGGGTGGAGCACCTAATCACTAGGGCCAGCCCAGCTCTTACCTTTATTTGTTTAAGAATATTTGAAGACATAAACCTATATTTTAGATTTCCTTGCTTCCCATCTTATTAGCAGGACTTGCAATTAAAAAGCCAAGATGATTCATGCTTTCTTATTCTTCTCCCTTGGCATTAAAACACACATTGTAAATGATAGAGAGCTTCTCAGACACCATCAGGAAACTTGGGGTTCTTGGTTCTAGCCCCATCACTGACTTGAGATCTGTGTCTCATTATCTTTATCTACAAAACAAGGTAACAAACACATCCACCATATCCAAGCAGGGCATTTAGGATCAACGATCAAAGAATGATGAGTGGAAACCAACTCCAAAGAAAATATCCCTTCGAGGGAGAGCTCACTGTCAACTTTGTTATTAAACCTTTCTTGATTAAACTGGTAAATTAAACATATATGTCTGGACGATTCAGTCACATCAAACAGTCCAAGGCCTTGAACATTAGGACCTGTGGTGCCACCCTTGACAGTTGCCTTCAGAGCAGAGGGTTCTGGTAGAAAGAGCTCCCATGTCATCCTTAACAGGGAATGATCATCATTCCCATCATGCTCATCTATCTATCTGTGCAGAGATGTGATCTCGGGAGTAAAAGTCCTGTGCCCAACTGCACCCAGTAATTTTGGGGACAGAGCAGAAGTCTGGGCCACATGTCTCCATCTTCAGCCTGCCATTTAGGATCCTGACCCTTCTCTTTCCACAGTGTGACTCAAGATTGATATCTTTTCTTCATTCTTTCCTGTCCAACCTCCTGCCTAAATGGGGAACAGTCAACTCACAGACTCAGTCCTATGAGGGTCTTGTTCTCCCTTCTCTGGGGTTTGTTGTGGGGACAGCCTCTCGTGTGTGACCAACACCACAGGGCACCTGACCATGCAATCCAGGAGAAAGCAGCATTCATCACCAAAACCTACTCAAGCCTGACCAGTCCCTTCCTTCTCTGCTGGTCTCACACATTGCAGCCTGGGTGTAGAGCCCAGCCAGCCCTCTGGGGGGAGTGGGAAAGGACCAAAAGACTGTGGTGTTTGTGGCTCTCTGTGGCTAAAAGGGATACACCACTGCACCTCCCAGGAGCCACCTGCGTGTGATGGGGCTGTGTGACCATCCCTTGCTCAGATTCCCACAGCTGAGCCCTTGGGCACATAGAAGCAAACACAGAAGATGCAGAGACCATGGAGCAGAATGTACTACAGCCCTCTGTGTTGCCCTCCTCAGCTGTTTAGGATGAAGAGATTCGGTTTAGGGGGCTCGGCCTTCTGAGAAGGAGTAGCCAGGAACCAAAAAAGATGATGGGTGGGTTTGGGTGAGAAGAGACAGCTTTGCTGGAGAAGCCTCCAGTCAATTCTGTGTTCCTTGGAGGATGTCATCTACTCCACTGGACTCAGTCCCTCTTGCTCCTCAGTCTACCGCTCTGACCCTGCCACTGTGGAAATCCAGTGTTTTCCAGTGGGAACAGCAGAGGTGCTAAAGGAGACGAGGGCCCCTTTATTGATGAGGGGAAAGGACACTGTAGGTGTCATAGGAAGGATGAAGTCTCTCCAAGGCTGGCTGTGTCCTGACAGCATCACAAAAGCAGACTGCCTTGTACAGTGGCAAGACTGTGTGAATATGTGTGACAGAACTGTGTATCTGTATGACTATGGAGGAGAGAGTTTTGAGTAGATGTGTAAGTATGCTTGTGTGTGTGAGTGAATGTGGGGAAAGAATGTGTGTGTGTTTGTGTGTATATGTGTGAAGTTGACTATTGTGTAGGGGTGGGGAGGTCTGTGGGGGACCATTTCTGCTCTGGGTTTCAGTTCAAACAACTGAAGCCAACCCCAACTTTCACACGAGCTTGACCCCAGGAACGAACACACCCCAGGACTCCCATTACTGTTTGGCTTTGTGGGCACAACACTAGTGAGAAACCAGTAGGACAAGTCCTGAGATGCCTGAGGCGTCTCTGACTTGTGGGAACCTGCTTGTCCTTCAACCCTGAGCCAGTCTCCATGGGGTTGGCGCCTAACTCTGCCTGGGAGATCCCCCTCCAGGGAACGGCAGAGGAGACTGTGGGTGTCACTCTGCATGTCCTTGGAGGCATCTACGGCTCAGACCTTTGGAAACCCCCAACTCCACAGAAACCCCCTCAGAGTTTGAGTCATGAGCACTAGAAGTGTGAGTATCTGTGGCTCGTGCCCCTGCAGAGGGTAGGCTCAAATCCCACGGCTTCAGTACCGCAGCTCTACTGCTTTGGAACTGGAATTTTGGGGTGTCGGTCTGGCTCCCTGTATAAAGGCTGTGTGGCCTGAGCAGGTGACCTCACCTCCCTGAATCACTGCCAGCTTATAAGAACTTGATGCCAGGGCCTGCCCTGCGAGGTGCAGGGAGAGCCTTTGCTCAGCGCTCCGCAGGAAGGACTCAGTCAAGTGGAGCCATCACTGTCCCTCTGTCCCCACACCCAGCAGGTACAGCGGCCATTTTTCATTTCCTCTAGGCTGCGGCATCCAAGTCAAAGAATCAGCACCCTCAAAACTGACCAGGGTGGCTGTTCTAAGTTCTCAGAAAGTCTTGCACTGAGTTAAGTTCCAGGTCTCACTGGAGCTGGGGGTAACGTCAGTGCCTGCCATAAGCACTGGTTGTTGAATACGTTCCATGGATGAACATCATCCTACAGAAAATGACACATTTTAAAGCTAGCGATCACCTTTCCACTATCAATTGTGATTCCTGGACTCCCAGAGGTCACCTCCGGAAGGTCACCTGTGAAGAAGCATCACAGGTGTGCGTTCCGGGTGCCCTGTGCTCAGCGCTGCTTCTTGGCAGGGGTTGCTGTGTGCTACGTGCTCAGTGCCAGGTTTGCCCAGACTTGCAGGTGGTTGCAGGTGCAGCCTTTTCTGATTTTTGGTCACCATCACTCCTAGAGCTTGGCAGGGCAGATGGCTCTCCGTCCCAGTCTAGGCCTAATTGTAACCTTATGACAATGACACCAGAGCCAGCACTTTCTGCCAGAAGTGTGCTGAGTAAGGTATTTTTCAGGTAACGGAAACATCACTGTAAACACAAGCATTTTAGTTTTAATGTCTTGGAAGGGTCAGCACATGCCCGTTTCCCATTTTAAACGCATGAACTAGAATATCACCCTAGTGGTCTGGGATGCTGGGGGTGCCGGCAGCCCCAGATTACAGGGACTTGGACAGGTGTGTGTGCAGTCGTCAACAGAGCAGGTCACTCCCACCTCCTGCCTTGCATCTGCAATTCTCCCTTCATGGGCCTCTGTGCCACAGACCTGGTGCCCTCTTTTCTTTTCATAGCTATTAAGACTGACATACCTTAAGGCAGTACTCCAAGTTGTCAGGGGAAAAGAGTTACCTAACTTTGATAATCAGCATTTTAATCTAAAAACAGTAATTAATCAATTACTCTGAGGGTGGCCTCAGTGTTTCTGATATATTCCTGGATAAAAGACAAGTTGTTAAATCTTCAGGATTGCATAAACCGGACTACTGGATGAAGCACATACACCTGAACACAGACACACCTGGGTGGGTTTATTTTACATTTTAAATTAGGTAAATTGGTTAAGTGTACCATGTACAATTCTTAACACTGGCCTGTGAAATCCTGGGAAATGATTTCACGAAGACTCTATCACGGCAGTATCCTCTCAGCATTGCTTTCATCCATCTATTTCACTGACATCTACCACTGTCCTCTTACCTTCTGGAACATTCTGTGACAGGCTGCCCTCTGATTCTTGCTTGACCATCTTTCTCTTAAAACCTTGTTTTTTGCTACACGTGTCTACTGTTTGAGCTTTGATCTTTTCCCCCCTTCTGTTCACTCCAATTTCTTTACCTCTGTTTTTGTAATGTCTGGGCTTGCCATTAAACATGTGGAGACAATTTTTTTTTAAGATTTATTTATTTATGCATACAGAACTGGGGTACAGGCCAGAGGCTTCACCAGAGACAGAGTGGGTTGAAGAACAGGCAGATTGACAAAGTACACTGCTGAGGGGAGCAGCGGGCGGGTCAGGAGAGGTCTGCCACACCATGTGGGTCACCTCCGGGGCAGGCGGGAATCGAACTCATGAGGAAGTGGCTTTAGCTTTCTAGTGCTGTGCTTTAACCAGCTGCGCCACCAGGGAAGGCCAGGCTCTGGAGACAATTGTTGTTTTGTTTTGTTTTGTTTTGTTTTTTTCATCTCTGCCTATAGTTTTTTTCTAGCTTTGTTGAGATATAATTGGCGTATTGTATTGCACAATGAGGTACATAATGTGATGGTGTTACATGTATATTTTGAGAAAGGATGCAACCAAAAATACTAGTGAACAGTTCTATCGATTCACATAATTATCTTTTTTTATGGTGAGAAAATTTAAGCTTTACTCTCTTCACAACTTTCAAGTATATAAATACAGCCTTGTCAATTGTCATCTCCATACTGTGTGTCAGATCTTACTCATCTTGTACCTAAAAGTCTATGTCTTTTACCCAACCTCTCCTTGGCTCTCCCACACCCAGCCCCTGGAAACTACCAATCTTCAATGTCTCTGTGAGTATCCTCTTTTTTCCTCTTGTGCATTTTATGTAAGGCTTAATCCTCTGGTTATTTTACTTCATTTTGGAAGCTACCCTGGGTTGAGAAAATTTATCCCATGGCTTTGATGATTCTCTCTCTCTTTTTAAATAATATGACAGTTTATTTTTACATCATTTTGTACATTTTTTTCATCTCAATTGTAATCCCCATGGATTTCCCATCACCATAGTCCCGTGCACTTCCCTCCCCCCACCCCCTTTTTGATCCCATTCCCCACTCCACCCCCACAAAAGAGACAATTGTCTTTTGAAAGATCTTTAGCCTTCAAAAACATTTTTTAACTTATAATCAACCATTCTCTGGAACGTTGAAGAAAGAACAATGCTTTCTGGGCACCCTTGGCCCTCCAGTTTATTGCCGTTTTGTCTTTCCAGTCTAGAGAATAGACTCCTCGTGGTCTCAGTCCCCTACCCCCCTGGAGCCAGATTAATTCTCTTAAAGTGCAAGATCAGGCCCTCCCTGGTGGCGCAGCGGGTTAAAGCACAGCACTAAGAAGCTAAAGCCACTTCCGCATGAGTTCGATTCCCACCTGCCCTGGAGGTGACCACATGGTGTGGCAGACCTCTCCTGACCTGCCCACTGCTCCCCTCAGCAGTGTAGTTCGTCAATCTGCCTGTTCTGCTCCCCACTCTGTCTGTGGTGAAGCCTCTCACCGCCCCTGAGCCTCTGGCCTGTACCCCAGTTCTGTATGTACAAATAAAATAAATCTTTAAAAAAAAAAAAAAGTGCAAGATCAGACAGGCCATACATTCTCTTATGGTTGTTCTTTTTTCCTGAACACAAATCCTGTCATTTATTCTCCTTATTTTCTTTTTTCAGTATATTTCAAATATACTATTTACAGCGAAATAGTCTTCATTTAGGACTAAAGGCTTCTCAACCACCCCTAAATATTTGGGTTCATAGTTTGTTTCCTCCGGCACTAACATTTTTCCTAAGGTGCACGGAAATCCCTTCTTCCAGGTGTGTTTTGTACAGACAGAGAAGCCATAGTTTTGCCACTCCCTATTTCATTTTTAGAAGCTGTTGGGTAGGAGCGGGAGTGGGAGCCCGTAGCCTGGGGGACCCTGGTTCCTGTGGAAGCACCCCACCAACCCCACACTCCACATTTCCTCTTTCATTTGAAAATGGCACCTGCCTGGGGCTTCTCTCTGGAACCCTCTGCCCTGTCAGCACCTGGGCCAGGTGCCACTGAGACCCAACTCCTCAGGAAGTTGAAGCAACAGCTCCCCAGAGTAACAGGGACCTGCCTCTCTGCACCCCCATGGGAGACACACAAAGGCTGATGCTATTGCCATCTTCATAGTGAACTAGCAATTTCAGCATTCATACCTTAGCAACTCAGAGCAGGCAGGCAGGCTTTGGGTCTAGGTGAGGATACAGGAGCAGGGGTGGAAGTTCAGGAAGGGGAGCAGAGCTGCTGGGCTTCTCTTTCCTGTCTCTCGGGGCAGCAGTGTTTCTCAGAGGTCCTACCATCTCTGGCAGAAACCTCCTCAGGCAATTCTGTGAGCCCACCCTGCCTTCCACAGTGAGAGCTGTGCACCGCTGAGGCCTGAACGCAGCCTCCCTCACCGGCGCCCCCCACCCCGATGTGCCCTGCCCTTGATCCTGCCCAGTGGCCTCAGACAATACTTCCTCCCAGCAAAATCTCCCCAGGCTCCTCCATCACACCCTCTGAGCACCTGCAGTGGTGTGACTAGCCCATGAGCTCTGTGGCTGTCACCGCTGTCCCCTGCCCCCAGACTCAGCATGGCGCTAGCACTGTGGAGTCACGGCTGCACCCCCTTGGGTGGCCCATCATGAATGAGTGCATGGGCGAACGAACGAGTGAGGGAAATACAAAGCTTCTGCCAGCATCTAAAGTTCTTTCTCCTGATTCATTCTGCCCAGCAAAATTCACTGTCACATCAAACTTCTCTTTTCCAGGAACATAGCCACTTCAGGCCTGCGCCTGGATCCAGCGTCACATGATTCATAATAAAGATCCCCTCCCCAGGTGGTTTCCTCCCGGGAGCCCTGGAGCACGCAGTCTCATAGCGCCATTTCTTTGTCTTCCTGAACACTCTTGCCCCAAAGACAGCCGTGTCCACCCTGAGGTCTCCCTCACTCCCTTGTTGTTGTTGACCTCCCTTCCTCATTCCAATTCTTGAGCGTGTTGTATTCTTCTGTCTCCTGTCGTCAAGCAGCGAATGCTCACCTTGGTGTGTCCCACCTAGAAGAGACCGGCTCAGACTGGGCCCCCATGCCCTTTGCGCTTCTCCTCTGAGCGCTTGGATCCTGCCCCACCTCTGCCTCTACTTCTCCCACCTCCTGGTTAACTACTTTACTTCTGACCATCCTTCTGAGTCTCCAAATCTGGCCTCTTCTCTGCTGTCAGTGCTTGGTCCTGGTGAGGCTCTTTTGAACATCTCTGTCCTCCCTGAGGTGAGGTTGGGAACTCTGCTCGCTGTGCTCAAATGCAGAGATGGATCCACAGAGCTGTGAGCAGGTATTCTGTGGATAGCTCTCTCAGACTTGGGACTGGACCTCAGCCTATTGTATTGACTGGGCCACTGGAGCCCCGGAGAAAGAAGCTTGGCACAATCCAAAGTTTCAAATCCCACATTTGAAACTACGGGTGGGAATGAGCTCCAAACAGCACGCTGGGAAATCTGAAACTACAATTTGCTAAACTGCTTTGTCTCCTCAAATCACTTATCCAGGGACTGCACACATGCTTCAAATCCTGCATTTCTGAACACCTCATGTGCTGAGTAGTGAGCAAACGTGCTCGGAACAATTGAACCACATACATGTGTGTGCGTGCACACATATACACACGTCTTCCGTATGGAATGAAAAGATTGTCATCATCATAAACTTCAAAGGCTTGAGACTGGAACAAATGCTTTTCCTGCCTCTCAGTGAGCTCCACATCCCTCCGGGAAGATCAACTCTATCTCTTGACGATAATTACCACACTCCAATGATTATGGAGGCTTAAAGTCACAGACAAGCTGTTTGGACGTCAAGTGGATCTTGGAATCACAAGATTTGAGGCATATGACCGTCACCTGGGCAGTATCACCTCGTTCAATATTTTCTGCTTTGTCAGTATTTTTTTTCAAAACAACAAGTATGGAGTTCAAAGACTTACGGGTGAAACAAGGTGACTCTTTAGGAACCAACATGCTTCCATCCCTGCTCTGATCCTACCACCCCTTCCAGGGTCACCTCAGCACCCTCACTTGCTCCCCAATCTGGGCAGGCACCAAGTGAGTGTAGCAAGCTACTTTGGAAAATTTCCCATAACTGGCATATGGTATTTTTAAAAATCACCTTTACCTAGGTTAAAAAAAGAAACCCAAGAAGAGATTATTCTACTTGTTGGATTGTTTTTATCATGATATGATTACTAACTTGCTTTTGTTTGGACTGAGCATTGAGTCACAGGGCTCTCAGATGGTAAATGCAGTCCCCTGGCATGTCGCTTGGGTCCCCTCGTGTGAGCATGTTGATGGAGGCATCCTGAGCTGCTGGAGGCCCTGACCTCCTAGCTGGTCACTCGGGAGCTAATAGCAAGTGAAACATGGCTTTGGCACAGGGTGGGCACCCCTAGAGGCTGCCCTCTGCACCAGGCACCAGACAAAGGCAATGGGACCTAAGTGAGAACACGCTGACCCAAGAAGACCCAGGAAACACAAAACAATCTGATTGTTCAACTTCTTTGGCCCTTGACAAACTTCATGTTGCAGGTGGGCCTTAGGATCATAAAACCAAACCACTCCTGCTCTTTATGACCCAAGAGGAGGCAGCAGCCTCAACAGCTCCATCGAAGGCGCTTTCTAGTCAGGTGTCAGCTCTTATGTGATGGTCTGTGTGGTTACTGATCAGATTTCAATATGTCGGGGACTTAGACCAGGACTTTGCCTCCTATGCACAAAACAACACTTGATTGGAACTTAGAGTAAACATCCTGGTTGAGAATGCAGCACACCCGAATCCCTTCCCCCACTCTCCTTCCTTTCCCGCTCAGCAAGCTTTGGCGCCAAAGAGACAAAGAGATGACGATGGATCCCTCCCCTCAAACCCATTGGCCTTTAAGACCATCAGACCACCCCCCGCCCGTACCTTCTGTGCCGCCCTCAAGTATATATATATATATATGACTGTTGTAAGAATAAAGCTCACTCGCACGTGTCTCCGTTTTTTGCCTTCTTCCTCGCGCTGTCCCTGGGACTCTACCCTCTCGTCTTGCTGGTCAAGGCCCCCCGGATATACTTAATAAGATTTTGAGACAACACTTTTCTGAAGCATAAACACTTCAGTCCAATACAAGCTAGTACCCAATTACTGTTTATAGATATGGTCTAGTCTGCAGAAGTAGCTGCTCTATCAATTCTATCTGTACTCAATGTGGCTATATTTCTTTCACTGACAGCAGTCATGTTTCTTCCATTCTTTAAGTCACATAGCATTCAAGGTAAATTTTTCCTACTACTGATCTGAAAGGTTGTTGAATGTACACACTGTAAGGCTTCAGTGATGATGTCCCAAGCAGATGCCATATCCTCAAGAAATCACAGGCTAGCATAAAGTTTCCATGGAAAGACTGAGTTTCCATTTCACTTGTAATTTTGTATAAAAAGACATCAGTAAACATAAAAATATCCTATCAGATAAAAGACAGTATACAAAAGTACTTGATCCTAACAGAAGTTAAGAACAGCCAAGTCAAATTCACTTAGAGTGCAGGCCTCCTACAACCTGTTAAAGTGTACCAAGAAAACCTTCCCTACCTCATTGCAGCACCTCTGTGAAACACTTGGTCTTCCAAGATGACACTGTAGTCTCTTGCTCAGGCCTTGTCCTGTGTATCTTCAGAACCTTTAACACAGATTAAAAGGGGAAGAGTAGGGGGAGAAAATAAATAAATAAATATATATATGTGTGTGTGTATGTGTGTGTGTGTGTGTGTGTGTGTGTGTGTGTGTGTGTGTGTGTGTGTGTAGAGGATATTTAATGTCCTGGAACTTCATG
>NW_004567131.1:12178149-12230091 GCF_000260355.1 Condylura cristata
TATATATATATATATATATATATATATATATATATATGACTGTTGTAAGAATAAAGAACTCTAGCACGTGTCTCTGTCTTTGCCTTCTTCCTCGCGCTGTCCCTGGGGCTCTACCCCCTCGCCATGCGGGTCAAGGCCCGTCACAAGGTCAAGGCTCTGCCTTCTCCTTTCGTTGACCCTGGGACCCCAATCCTCGGCCTTGCTGGTCAAGGCCCCCCGCAAAGAGGAGGCAGCAGCCCCACCAGCTCCATCGAAGGCGCCTTCTAGTCAGGTGTCAGCTCTTATGTGATGGTCTGTGTGGTGACTGATCAGATTTCAATTAAGCAACTCATACTCCAACCAGAACAATGATCTTCTCCCTGAACTGAAACAATACCCAGACCAGGCAGCTATCTGGAAAGCTTGATGATTCATACAGACTGACCTATCAGTGGAAGGGCTGGCGCTTGCATGGAGCTGGGGAAGCCACTCGTGTGCGATAGAGAAAGGAAGACTCAGGAGCCCTCATGCCCACTGTTAGAGAGAAGATCCTGTCCTGGCAGTGAGGGTGAGAGTGTGTTGTTTCACTCCACAAACACTACTAGTTAGAATGTGTGCTGGGCAAACCCTGGCCTTTGAAGGCAAAAAGAAGCAGAAGTCACTGATTAACACCAAGTACAAATGCCACTGCTGTCCCCATGTGAGCTTAAGAACATTTTTAACATCTCATGATTATGACCTGTTTGTCTATATCACTGTCGTGTATTGGACTGTGAGATGCAGATTCTAGAGCAGCACACGCTGAGAACATTACAAAATTCAGACATCAGGTTGTTTCTGGAAGACATGTAGGGAGAACCTGGCAGAAAGTAAGGTCCTTCTGGGCCCTCCCTGGTGGCACAATGGGTTAGGATACAGCACTGCAAGCTAGCCGCAGCTTCTTCAGTGCAAGTTCAATCCAACCCCAGAGGTGATCCTCATGGAGACTCAGACCTCTCCTGTCTCTCCCACTTCTCCCTTCAACAGTATACTTCGTCGATCTGCCTACTCTACTCCCCACTCTTTCTCTGGTGAATCTGCTCATCGTCCCTGTACTTCTAGCCTGTACCCCAGAGTTCTGTATGCATAGATAAATAAATTTAAAAAAAATTTTTTTAAAGAAAGAAAGAGCCCTAAGGTGGACATGTGCTTTGAAATCAGGGGGACTCCAAGGAGCTATTTTAATTCTTCCTTCTACATGTTTTCCACCAAATCCCAAATCACACAAGAAGCACCCAACCCATGAGGGCGAAGTAGAAGGTATTGGCAAACGTGCCTTTGGCTCGCAGGAGCTTTGCCTGTCTGAACCCTCACTCTGTCTCTCCACCTGATACTCTAGATTGAGTCTGGCTGGACTATCAATCTTGTAAATTTGTCTTTGAAAGGAAAAATTCATTTTCCAAACACCTCCATGCTCCAAACTGGGTCCCCTGCCTTTATGGCTTCCATTGTCCTCTGGCCTCTAAAGCGCCTGTGCCAGGGCCTTAGGGTAATGACCACAGTAAAGAGCAAGTCAGATAAAAGCACCACATGACCACACAGCTTGCCAGGAATTGGGAGCACAAGTCCACCTCCCTAGGCCCAGGCAGCACAAATGAGGTACATAGGGGTAGAGGATTTTTAAAGTCAGTGTGGAGGTGTGAAACAAAGAATAAGCTGTGGGTAGATGTCAGAGCTGCTCCCGAGGTCATAACAGAGGAGACCGGTCCTCATGAAGCCACTCAGCAGATCCCAGGACAGTAGAGACAAGCAAAGTGAATAAATGGCACTTGGAGAGATCCTGTGAGGCAGACGGCAGAAGTTCTGAACCAGAGGGGAAAACAGAAAAAGAAAACTGTTCCAGATGTCCTTGTGCAGGGCAGTGCTAATGTTTCATGACAACGCGGCCTTCTTGCAGCCCACTCATTTAGAACTATAGATTTTGGCCTGTATTCAGAGGGTCTGTCCCACTCAAAGGACTTGACAGAGAAACTGGGAAAAGTTTTACTCCCTATGTTATGTACCTGGGAAGAAATAGAACACAAACCAGTAAATAAATGAACAATTGAACTTAACATAGGAGTGGTAAGTTACAAAGAAAATAAAATAGAAATGATGTGGTAGAGAAGGAGGTCTAATTAAAACTTGATGGTGGGAAGGTCTCTCAAGAAGTGTGTTTGATATTTAGCTGAAGTGACAAAAAGAAGCAGAAGCTTGAAGTTTGGGGCTTTCCTTACCCAGAAAGACAAGGAAGCTCATGCAAATATACTAAGGTGGAAATCAGGTTGGGAGTGTTCAAGAAACAGAAAGGCCTATGTGGCTGGCACATCGTGGTAGAGGTTAGAATGTGAAGAAGGCAGGAAACAGTTATAGAGGACCGAGAGGTCACGGCAGGGATTGGATTTTACCTGACCTCTTAAAAGAGGCTTTTATAGGGTTCTGAGCCGGAAATGACATACACCAAATTATACCATTAAAAGGAGCTCAATTATGAGGCTGTTGCAACTGTCCTGCCCCGAGATGAAGGGAATATGGAAAGCTGGTTATGAAGTGGGAGTGAAAGGGAAGAGTCCAAGATGGCTCTGAGGTTTGTCTGAACAAAAGTCGACTTTTTTTTTTTAAAGATCATCTGTAATGGGATAGCATTTTTTTTTTAATATTTATTTATGCGTACAGAACTGGGATACAGGCCAGAGGTGCAGGGGCAGTGAGAGGACTCATTAGAGACAGAGTGGGGAGCAGAACAGGCAGATAGACTAAGTACACTACTAAGGGGAGCAGCGGGCAGGTCAGAAGATGTCTGCCGCGCCATGTGGTCACCTCCGGGACCAGGGATCTAACTCTCACTGAAGCAACTGCAGCTCACTTGCAGTGCTGTGTCCTAACCTGTTGCGCTACCAGGGAGGGTCCGACTACTTTTTTTTTTTTTTTTTTTTAAGAGAGGAGGAAGACCAGAGAAAGTAGGTTTAAATAAAGACCAAGAAATTTGTTGTATCCAGTTATTCTGAGGTGCCCATTAAACTCTCCAACAGAGGTGGTATATTGGAAACAGGATGCCTTAGGTACTGGGACAGGAAAATCTATAGTCTATCTGTATTGGTAAGCTCTCTCCCTGCAAAGAAAGACCTCTATAGCAATCAGTTCCAGGCTTCTCCAGTATATTCTGTAGCTGACAAATAAGAAAGTAGAAGGCTGAGTTGGTGAAAACCATGCAGAAACCAGAGGTTGACTAGAACTGTAGGAAGTGGAAGATCTAGTTCCCACCCAGATTTTCACCTTGTTGGTTTTCTGATTTTAACTCATTTGTTAATTCCCATATTCCTCATCTATATTATGGAGATACAAGATAATATAAATGAAAGTGCCTACTACATACTTGCCATACAGTAATTGCTCTGTGAATATGAAATTATTGCACAAATACTATATTATAAAGATATCCTGTGGTCTGAATGTTAAGTAGTAATTTAACATTTGGAAGATCTACAGAACTTAGTAAGCCAATGTTTTCCAAATGACCAACACATGACACTGTAAAATCATGCATGGTTCGAAGAGCTATTCAAAGCGCAAGAGTGAACAATGGGTTTCAGTTGAACAGTATGAAAATACATTGAACTGGTTTCAGACCCCACACTATAACTAATCTCTAAGAAACTATCTCTTGTCAGATTTTTACATGGTCAGTGTTATTTAAATGCTCTTTTTCCAACCATGTATCTCATCTATGTGAAGCTGAATTACCACATACTTCAAAACAACATTTACCACAGTACGAAAGCCAGAATTAGACATTTGCAATGTTGTTTTTAAATGTCACTTTCCTCCTTTCTGTTTCAGAAATAATTTTTTTAAGTTTTATTTAAGTAATATTGGTTTATAATGTTACAGGTTATAGACATAGAATGAATTTTCATAAAACTATGTTATTTATGTTAGCATGTACTGGGCTTTATTTTTATTTTTAAAAATAAAAATGTTAAGGGCCCTCCCTGGTGGCACAGCAGGTTAAAGCACAGCATAAGAAGCTAAAGCCAATTCAGCATGAGTTCGATCCGGCCCCGGAGGTGATCTACAAGGCAGCAGACCTATGCCGCCCGCTGCTCCCCTCAGCAGCATATTTCGTCGACCTGCCTGTTCTGCTCCCCACTCTGTCTCTGGAGCGTACTTCGTCGACCTGCCTGTTCTCTGGTGAATCCTCTCACCACCCCTGTACCTCTGCCTGTACCCCAGTTCTGTATGCATAAATAATTATTAAAATGCTAAATTTTCTGTTTTAATTTCAGATCCAGTAAATAGTGATAGATTAACCAGCTCCCCACCCCTACCCCTGTAAAGCAAAGCCCCTTGGAGTTCTCAATTAATTTTAAAGGTTTAAATGGATCCTAAACCAAAAGCACATTAGTCTTTAGGGAAAGAAATCAGTGTTCGTGAGATACTACCTGGAAAGGCTGCAGAAACCTGTGAAGTCAAACACATTCCCTCCCTCGCAATTTCCTAACTAGCAAGTTGCAACAATTTAGTGTTTGCAATACTACCCTTTATGAGTCATGAGTAGCTCTAAAGTCCTTACTGAGTCCTTTCAATGTGGCTTTTTTGAAGAACACTCACAGGAATGCTGGTTGTTTGAACCAAGACGCCATGACCCAGACACCAGCAGACACCTGTTGCCCACTTCCTCTCCTGTAGGTGACAAAGACAAGAAGCAAAACCATGCGCTAGCTTTGAAGTCTTCATCCACTAGCAAGACTGAGACGAGCAGGAGTTCTCTCCATGTACCAGCCCTGGGTTCTCTGTCAGTTACGTGACTGTGTCTTTGCTTCTCTTTCTACTACCCTGGTACTATTTTATGAATGTGCCTTTGGGGTTAGAATTCAGAGTATGAATTCTGGGGGAATGCATCTAGAACATAACATTCAATTTATCAGTTCTCTCTTTCATGAATTGTGACTTTGATGTATTGAAACCCGACCCAAACTGAATAACCTTGGATTCAATTATCATTGTCAAGCTCATGAACATTCAGCTTTTCTCTCATTATCTTCTAGGAATTCTACAGTGTTGTGTTTTATCAAAAACATCTATTGAGCTTGCTTTGTTTTCTTTGTAGATTAGTTGCTAACTGGCAATCGCTCAGATGGAATCTAACTTCTCAAGGAAGGACTGGGAGTTACCCATCTTCTCCATGGTTCTGCTCCCAGAACATAGTAAGCCCTCAACAAGCATCTGGGAATGGGTGAGGGAATGATTGAGTTGGAAGAAATTCTCCCTTCATCTTTTTTCTAAAGATAAGAAAACAGTGTGTTTCTACCTGCAGGCAAACCTTATTCTCCCCTGAAAACCCTGTTGTCTGTGGAAATCAAGGCTAGGAAAGGGGGTTCCTTTCAAGCAAAGAGGACTTCCTGCCAAAAACCTCCGGGGGTTGGGGGGAGAAACCTGCAGAGCTGGTTATTTTATTGAGTGAAGGGCTTAAAGATTAGAGAGACAGAAGGGAAGAGGGAAAAATTCAAAAAGGAAAAAGCCAAAACTGCATCGCTGCAAAGGCTGTCCACAGACCCGCATTGAAGTCATGAAGCGGGCTTCCTGACACAGAGTGATGGCAGGGCGGAGAGCAGGCTGCCTTTCACTCAGGGAAGCTGGCGTCAGCGTAATTAGCCAGCCGGCCTTGTTCCTGGTGCTGGACTCCTGTTTAAACAGGACCTGGCCTTCAGGCAACCGCAGGGCGGGGGAGTCTGCATGTTGAGGGAGAACCCTGCTCCTTCTTAAGCGCCAGCAAGTCAAGCCAGGGCTAGAAAGCCATCCAGCAGGCAGCCCCTAGCATCTACACCTGGCCTCCAGTGCGGGGGAGCCCTGACTGCACCCTGCTACCACTCCCAAGTTCCTCATGGCTGACCAACTGACGGAGGAGCAACTAGCCGAATTCAAGGAGGCCTTCTCCCTGTTCGACAAGGATGGGGATGGAACCATCACCACCCAGGAGCTGGGCACAGTCATGCGGTCCCTGGGCCAGAATCCCACGGAGGCGGATCTGCAGAGCATGGTGAACGAGATCGACCGGGACGGCAATGGCACTGTGGACTTCCCCGAGTTCTTGGGAATGATGGCCCGGAAGATGAAGGACAGGGACAGCGAGGAGGAGATCCGGGAGGCCTTCCGTGTGTTCGACAAGGATGGCAACGGCTTTGTCAGCGCAGCGGAGCTGCGGCACGTGATGACAAGGCTCGGGGAGAAGCTGAGTGATGAGGAGGTGGATGAGATGATCCGGGCAGCGGATGTGGATGGGGACGGGCAGGTGAACTACGAGGAGTTCGTGCGCATGCTGGTCTCCAAGTGAGGGCTGGGGTGGGGTGCTGCCCCCTCCCCTGGGAGGGCCGGCCTCGCTTTGTTTGGGGACCTGCCCCTGGCTGCTACAGTGTTCAGATCGACCTGGCTTCCTCCCTCCCTCCAGCTTCCTCGGGGCTGTATTTCCTCTCAGCCGGGGTTGATTCCACATGCCTCTCTGCGTGCCACTTTTACATCTGGTCCACCTTCCCCCTGTCCTCTTCTCACCCAGAACTACACAAGCCTCTCCTACGCCTGCAAGCCCTAAGTCCCTCAGGAGTAGGAATGACATCACTGAATGGACAATGAGCAGAAGGACTGTAAATGTGGCATTGAGCCCAGAAGGTGCCATCAGGAGAGCACAGTGTGACACCATAGAGCCTCCAGGCAGCACCTCTGCATGGCACCAGGCGCTGTGGCCATAAGTGGACTTCATCTGTTATTGGATTCAGGGTTGGGACAAATCTTGACTGAGTGCTTGCCTGTCTCTGCCAAACTGCTATGATTCATCTTTGGAAGCTGCAAGTAAAACTGGGGTCAGTTGTAACATGTTTGTGCTTATCCTCATGGCGGGAACATTGAGTGAAAGAGAGAGGGGCAACCGCAGGAGCAAAAATAAATAGCTTGTGTTGTGTTCCTATGATGTTTCTCTTTTTTTCTGGTTCTGACCGCAGTGACCCTTGTGACATTCAGAATTTAAATGAGGCAGAAAAGTCTGTTTTTTGTGCTTTTGAAAATGCAATGACAGCTCGTATTGGTGGGCCAGTGAAAGGCGTGTAGATCAGGTAAATATTAAATATTTGCTGGATCTGTTAGTTTTAGGTTAAAAATGCAGGAGCACCTTTGCAATTGGGAAGACACAATAGTCTTGTTTGCCCCCAACTCCCACCCTGGTTGGTGCTTTGAGGTTGGGGGAAGATGGGGCAGAGAGTGCTGGAATCTCCTGCAACTCCAGAAGGGGCCCAGGGAGTCCCAGGGAGTCTTGTCAGAGGTTCAACTCCAAAAGGGAGGTGTCATTTGTGGGTGGATTCCACGTGGGGCTCACCAGAAAGGCTCCGTGGCCCTGAGCGGGTCAAGCCCGCCCAATTTACATTGGTCATTCCCCATCCCCAACCCCCACACTTCCTCCTCTGTAAAACTAAGAACATGGATTTTGGGGCTGTACAGACTGGGCTTTCTTGGTGTGTGACTGTGCTGAAATGATGGTCCTCTCCATGAGGACAGCAGACACCAGCCCCTCCTGGAAGCGGCTCAGCTGGAAGCACCCACAGTAGCTGGGGGAGCTACTCTTAGCAGAGAGAGTTGAGTCAGAAAACAGCGCCAGGTCCCCCACTGGTGGTGACAGAACTGGCCTGGGGACCAAGTCTGTACTGACTGCTCACAGCCTCTCCAGGCCTCTTGCCTCCACAGTGACCGGGTGGTTAGAAGAGGATCACGCTCAGCGTTTGTAGGGCTGGGGAATAGCCGTAATGTCTCCAGCATGCACTGAGTGCTTAATGGCTGAACTAGATGAGGGTGGAAAAGGGACAGGAACCGAGAGGAGAGACAGTGGCCGCATCTTGGATGGCATCTGGCCCCAGTGCAGTGCTTTTTTAAGCTCCTTTCCAGGGGTGGAAGAGATGACAGAGGGCTTTGCTGTCTGGCCTCCCTGCAGCCTTTAGCAGTGGGGGCTGGGAGGAAACTTGAAGACAAACCCCACGAGCACTGGACAGAGAGCCTGGATGTCACTAGACAGTAGCTCCCTCAGCAGAAGGGCCACTTTAGAGGTTCTTCATGGTCCCACCTGGCACAAGAAACATTGACACATTTGACCCCGGGACAAATAAGATTCCTATTCGAGTGTCTTTCATGTGTGTCTCCTATGTGCTGCAGAGGGAAAGAAGCAGAAATAAGAAAAAGGTGAGTTCAGTCTCTCTTCTCGGCAGTGTATACCAGTTCTGTAGCCACGCACTCACTTTTCAGGAGATTTGGCACTGAGAGTCTTTCTTTAAGAAGTGCTGCGAAAACGCCAGCTTGTAGGGAGGGGAGTGGCTTTTTGTACTTTCCACCCAGCCTACCAGTGAGTTAGCCAAGGCAGATCATCTTGTAATTGAACACATTACAGCCTTTTAAAGGGCTTTAGAGTCGTTTGTGGGGAATGCTTGGGGTCCAGGCAGGAACCGGGTGATGTTCTGGAAGATACCCTGACAAGCCTTTATGCCCCCTTTGATGTTACAGTGAAGGATGGGAGCCTGGGAAGGTTAACATGGATGTGACATCAGCCCTCTGACCCAGCCCTGGTGTGTCCACCAAAGTTGTCCTGACACAGGGACTTGAGTCAAAGACACGCCCCTTTGGGGCCCTCAGATCGGTAATAAATAGGATCTCTGCTGTCTATATGAGAAATATGATCAGGCTACAGAGTTGAACATGCTTCTTTCCCTTCCCTTAGCTTTATTTTTCTGAATACATTTTTTAAAAGATTTATTTATTTATTCATACAGAACTGGGGTACAGGCCAGAAATGTGGAGGATGAGAGGATTCACCAGAGACAGAGTGGGGAGCAGAACAGGCAGATCGACGAAGTACACTGCTGAGGGGAGCAGCGGGCGGGTCAGGAGAGGTCTGCCGCACCATGTGGTCACCTCCGGGGCAGGCGGGGATCGAACTCATGCGGAAGTGGCTTAAGCTTCTTAGTGCAGTGCTTTAACCCGCTGCGCCACCAGGGAGGGCCCTGAATACAATTTTTTAAAAACATTTTCCATCATCCTTTCTCATTCACACAGGTCATTAGCCCACTCAGCCACGTGGCTGGGCCCCTCTCCCAGCCTGATAGGGTAAAGCTGATGAGCACCAGTCCTGGGGATGCAGTTGGGCCAATGCTCTGGATTCTGAGGGAGACCCCTGCCTTGACAGGTGGTCAGGAATCATACCCCCCTCTAGTACCAACTTCCATGCCAGGCCTCAGACACCCCAGACTTAAAGAGCAGCCCCGTCACACGTCAGCAGCCTCCTCCACCACAATCCTTTCTCGCTTCTTCCTCCCCACACTGGCAGGACCTGTGCTGTGCCAGACACCAAAACAAAGACTTTATTCCTAAAAATGAGTTCTCATAATTACTAGGTCCAGGGCTCTGATACTGGTGAGTAGAGAGGGGTGTCCTAGAGGCCAGAAAGGAGCCTACAAGAGCCCCTAATAGTAGGGAGCCGGTGAGAGTGTGAGAAAGAAGCAGGCCTGCAACTCAGCACTTCCCGAGCCCTCATCTTTTGGAACAAACTTCCAGGCCTATCTCTTCACCCATATTTCCTTACTCTCTCAGTCACTGAATAATTTGGATTTAACCTCTCTTCATCCCCCAAAAAGGCACGATCTGATGGCCGCTCCAAAGAGCATTCCATCCATCCTGACAGAGGAATGCGTAAATATTACCTCGGCTTTCATGTGCTCTCACCAAGCTGCTCATAAATCAGCGCTCAGGGCTCCTGGGCCTCCCAGACTATATAAAGCCGCTCCGCTGGCTCCTGTGTTTCCAATTTTAAATCAAACACCACCCAGTCCCGCCGGCTCCTGTTTATCCTCACAGATTCCAGGGGCCGTTCAAAGGCTCCCTGAACCAACCAGCTAAAAATGACTCCATTGTTCTTGCTGGAGAAATTTAAAATGAAAGCTTACGTATGAGCTAGAGACCGCACGGTAATCGGCGGAAGCAATAGGCCACCGGTGTGTGTCTCCACCAAGAAGTGAAGCTGAGCAGAGTGGGGATAATTGTCTCTGAGAAAGGTCTGGGCCCACGCCTGCCACCCTCCCCTCCATCCGGCTTTTCTAGTGGCTGTTTCTAGAGCAGCCAGCTTCTCAGACTGGAGCCTGGAGCAGCCCCAGGAGGGCAGGGGCTGGAACTGGTGAACGGCCTTCAGTAAGTCCCTCCCACCAGGGCCTGGAACACTGAGCACTTTTCCCCTCTTAGGGGGTTGGAGGAAGTCAGGGAATGATCATGGGGGATAGGCTCTAGTAGTCCTGTGGAGTCTGATGGGTGGCCACAGCCGAGGAGAAATAGCTTTCAAGAACTATCTGATGGACTCTAACATGCTCCTCAACCTCTCAAGGTCTTCCATCTCTTTCTGCTGTGCCTCAGAATTACCAGGGAGGGAAAAGGAGCCAGGCACTTTGTGCAAGTGGAGTCCGAATATCAGGCAGACTCAGGCTGCCTGCCTGGTGCTGCCTTACAGGCCTCAGGTAACTGAACATCAATGCATCAACCCCCCAAAACCGACCACATGCAACCCTGCTACCCACATGATCTGGTCACCAAGGAGGCTGGTTTCTTGTCTACCGCCCATCACACACCCCAAGACCTAGCTTGGAGACCCTGATAATGGACACACAGCTTTCATTAAGGACATGCTCACAGGCCAGGACAGGAAGGTCAGGATGTACTTCCATGCACTGGAGAAGTTCACCCATGGGTCCCCTTTCTTCCTTCACTCTGTGTTCATGATGGATTCTCTAGTACCAGAAAATAAGGTCACCCTTCTCCATGTATCAGTAGTTGGAAGCTGGAGATAGCACCCTGTTGCAGCCTGTTTTCTCTTCTCTCTGGGTAAGTTTTTACATGGTGCATATTTAAGCTTCTCGCCACACAAGTTGTTCACTTCTAGACACATTTCTGTTTTCCTAAATCCCTCTTGATGCTGCTTCGCTGCACCCCAGCAAGCTTTGGCCAATATCAACAGCAGTGGGGCACTACTCTCTGTTTGGAATAAAAGAATTCAGCACCTCTTAGAATGAATCTCCTGGTGCAAAGCGGACTTGTGGCCTGATGATGTGCTGCTCCTTCAACCAACACTGTTGAGTGTGTGTGTGTGCACGCATGCCCGTGAGAACTAGACTGTAAGGGACACAAAGTGATTAGCGCTCCAGGTCTCCACAATAAGCAGAGGGACACCAAAAATCACACAGTCATGCAGCAGTGCCCAAGGACAGAGAGTACTCCACGAGTAGAGAGGAGGAAGCTTGTACCTGCTTAGCTAATGGAGAGCTCAGGGGAAGGGCATGGGGATACCTCACAGAGAGGTGTCTGCCAGCTGGGCTCTGAAGGCAGCAAGGCAGGTTGAGGGGGGCAGGCTGAACTTCCTGTTCCCAGGCAGAGGGAACAGCGAGGGAGTAAGCTCAGAAGCACAAAGGTGCCCAATGTCGCTACCTTCCCATTCATGCCACCACTTTCTCCCCATCCTTATAAACGCCTTCTGATGTCCAGTCAACTAAGAAACTTGGCTTTCCAATCTCTGTCTTTCTAACATGTGCCCCCATCTGTCACCGCTGCTCTTACCTAACGATATTACCATGCTCTGATCGTTTCCATCTTCCCCACTGAACTGTCAGTTCCTGCGGTGAATCCGCTTCACGCCCAGCATGGAGCTGGCAGAGTCCACCTACAAATGTGTTGGATGAATGTGTGGAGCAACTGATTGTGTTCTGGTTGGAAGTGTTAGAGCTGATAGTGGAAAGAGGGTGTGTGCCAGTGATGAGGAGGTAATGGAGAATCTCATGGTCCTTTTATACAAGGGAATGAGTTGGGGGAAATGCAACATGGCAGACAGAAGATTAGCAGCTGAGGAAAGCAAAGAAGCAAGGTAGAAAACCCGGGTGGTGATCCAAGTCAGAGAAGAGAGGATGTGAAGCAAGGCTGTGGCAATGGGAGAGTAAACAATAACAGAAAGAGACTAGAGTAAAAAGATAACGAGATGGAACTTGGTGGGCAATTTAAGGAAAGAAACAAAAAGGACTCAGGCACCTATGCCAAGAGTATCGTCCTTGTCTAAAAGACAGAATTGAGAAAGAGAAGGATTTTTATTTTATTTCAATGGCTGGAGGAACAAGATAATAAATTTTATTTTTTTAATCTTGTTAGTTTTTCAGGTAATGGGACTTCCAAAAGGCCAGAAGTTTACGTTTGGAACCAGGTTGAAGATTTGCAGAGCCATCAAAAATGGAATCCAAACTTGGGTTTTCCCACCTTGTTCACATACTACTGCATCAAAGAGCCAGCACTTAGCTCACTGCTCTGCTGTTGCCATCCAGAAATTCTTAATGATTTTTTGACTTGTCAAGGAGGGTGCCACATTTTTACTTTGCACTGGGTTTCATAAATCATGTCATCTGTCCTGCTCATCACAATGTCTTTCTTATCTTGGGCAGGGCCTGCCACACAAGGAATAGCCTAATGAGTAAGACCTGAGGACCCATAAAGGGTGTAGGAAAGTTGTGATTGTTGGGGTTCAGTGTGTGAGGTTCCTGGGGCTCTCTGAGAATGATTTCAGCAGTCTCCTATCAAAAACACATGGTAAGTTTATGAAGGGGATAAAGAAGCCCCTACATGGACAGACTGTCAAAGAGCTGTGGGCATATAGCAAGGCATGGCCTTATTTTATGTATTGCTCTCTGATGTATCCCTTTGAGCATAACTTTGCTGCTTTTCTGTAATGACTGATAGTTCTCCCTGGCCCTACCTCTGACTAATAATCCTTTCTTCCCCCACCTCTGGCTTTTGACCTGTGAAACTGCCATCCTAAATTTTCTGCTCTAAGCTCCCATCATAATCAATAAGAGGAGAATGGGAAGCAAGTAGTGTGGCAGAAATCAGATGAGAAACCAAGAAGAAGTGAGATGGTAAGGACAGCTGGGGGGTTGCCCCTAAGGGTGGGGGTCCTGTTTCTTGAAGCCTAGATTCTCTGAGCTGCCTGCTCTTCTCAGACAGTCTCTGTTTCCCTGAGGACCCTCCATCTTTCAAGATTGAAGATCAAGGTAGGGTCTTTGCTGAGGCATTGATGTTTTTGTCTATCCAGCCTGTGGATACAGCTTTGACTCCTGATAGCTTCTTTCTCCAGAAAGCACTGCTGGTCTTGTCAGATTATACCCCAGATACTGAAAAATAACCCTCACAATAAAAAAATCCCTGCAACTGGTGCAAACTCAGACACAGCAGGACACATTCCTTTCCTTCCTTTCAGTCTTTCCCCCAAGGTCTCCCAGCCAGAAGACAGAGCTAGTCAGAAAAGATGTCCCATCTACCCAGGCTATGTGATCCCATCCACAACCTGAGGTTGCAGATACTCCCCCCGCTGCCCCCTTTTCTCTGTCATCACTGCCAAGTTCGGGTTGTAGAGTGTGATGCTTTTGTTTGGGAAAGAAAATACTTCACCTTTTTGGGATTAAGGTCTTTCAGAAAGAAGGGTTAGAGGGGAGCTGCTAAAGAGTTATTGTTCTTCTTTTCCAGTAAGAATTAAGCCACAAGGAATGGTATGAGACATCCACAGAGAAGATGTGAAAGTTTTCACAATAGCACAGATTTTGAGATATTATCAGGGGAGATCAAGTTGGAGAAAATTCACCTCTATGGGGGAGTGAGGAAGTCTTCGCACTCCATATAGCCCTCTCACAACAGGTGCATAGGTGTGTGTCTAAGTTATCCACGAACCTTGTTAAGCTACCCCACGAGATACCAGCTACACTTCCAAGAAATAGTTTCTACAAATAAAGATCTGGGTTCAAAGTCCTCTACCTAATTTTAAAAATAAATTTTCTGTTCTTGGATCCAAAGGTTTTGTGGTCTGATGTGTGCCCCAGTTTCAGTAGTCACAACTTCAACAAACAAGAGGATGTTCCCAAAGGAGTCTGTGAAGCTGGAGCAAGATTCAATTTGTAACTCCAAACCCATGAGGAAATTCTAGTTCTGTCGCCAGTCATTTCCACAAAAACAGAACAAAAACAAGCAAAAGTTTTGCAAGAAGCAAGTCCTCTGTGAGGATACCAGGAAACTCCAAAGAATGACTAAACCCAAATTTCTTTAGCTTAGAACACAGAACCTTCTACAAGGCAAATGGAGTTTCACCTTGCAATCTGTTCCCATTGATAATCTGATTTCTCTTCTGGTTGGAAGGGAAGGTACAAGATATGAAAGGACAGGTTCCAGGGAAGATGAAATTCTAGTAAACAATCAAGTATTTATTTCAATGTCTATTTCAATCATTCATTTATAGATCATATGATTATTTGTTGAACATCTGCTACATGCCAGACATTAAGCTGTTTACTAAAATCAAGAACCTGCTGCCTTTGGATACCTGGTAAGCAATATGAACAACTTGACATAGATGTCTCAAACTAAAATACCTCCAGCGCCAGAAAAGTGACCAAGGAGAGGAAGGGTGTTGCCCTCATGCTCACACAAGCTACTTTATCAGTGAGTTGTCATGAAATGAGAACTTCCATTCCAGTAGACTTTGACAGGAACTGAATCCCCACTGACTCACATCTGTTGATTGCAAGAATTTCATAGAGTTCAGCTTCTGGCTCAATAAACTTACAACTTCATTTCTCTTTCACCACCCCCATCCTTCCAGGGCCAGTGTCACAGAACACTGCCACATGACAATAAGACCACAGGCTCCGAGGCTTCATCATCTTGCCAGGCAACACTCCTGAGGCCATCCTCTACCTGTACGTCTGTGCATAACTTCACTGTTCATGACACATCTGCAATCTTCCAGCAAGAAGAATGGCGAGCCAGCAGTCTTCGCTGATCACAGTTAAATTGGTGACTTTCACAAATTTGCAAAACTATATGACCATGCAAACACAATATAGGACCAGGACTTTGGAGAGAAGACTCTGAAACAGAAGCCTGAGCTTAAATTTTTATAAATTTATATTGAAGTCCCACTGGTTGATAATACTATGTAAGTTTAAAGGGTATGGCATTATAATTTAACAGCTATATAGATATCATCGTGATCATTGAAAGTCTAGTTTCCTGCTGCCACCATACGATTAACCATTTTTATCTGCTTCATAACTCCCCCAATCAAGGTTAATTTTTATCATGATGCATGCATATCTGAGTGAAGGACTAAAATCAAGGAATATGTAACTATTTTAAGCCTTTGGAATATTCTTGATTTATCTCTCTTACTCAGTAGAGTTCAAAGACAGGCCACCTCAATTGCTTAGCTTCTCATCCCTGGAGGTTGCCTCAGGTCTTTGTCAAGAGTCATAACCATAGATTTTAATCAGCTCTTCATAAATGCCAATTAAAGATGTTGTGACGCTAAACATTTTCCTCTAATTTGAGATCTGACCTCCTCTCTTCCCCCCATTTTCCCCATGTGTATATTTTCTCTGTCGGACCCTTTTATACTGTCCATGTCTATTTTTAACTCTCACTGTCTAATTCTCTTTGTAAAATATCACCCGCCTTCCTCTCTCCCTCTTGTAGTAAGACCTCTAGCTTGCACTGTCTTACTAAATTTCTCCCATGTCTCATTCTCTCTCCTTCCCTTTGCACACTAGACTTTTTGTTACTACTGTCTTTGTGTCTTCATGATTTCACCCCAACTCTCCTCACCACCCAGCCCCCCAATCTTTTTTGATGACTTCCACTTCTTTCCAACCACACCACAACCTCTACTCCATGCTGACATATTTTGTTCCTGTCTATTCATTAGTTATTTAAGAATTTGATCTCAGGTCATAGCCTCATTACATATTGCTTTTCCTTCCTGTGGCATGAAAGCTTTTGAGCAGCATTTCCCTTCAGGTTTCAGGGCAGGGAGCAAGGCCAGAAACAGTAGGAGCAGGTCCAGACCTCTTGCTTTTGTTTTTGCAGGCTCTGCAGTAGAGGGGAAGGTGGCTTGGGACACCCTGTCTCCTAGGCACAAAGAAGCCAAAAGAGAAGTGCATGTTAGTTGTTTGGGAATCTTTCTTCACTGTTTGTTTTTTGGGGTTTTATCCTAGCCTAGTTTCTGTCTGACTTCCTATGGAAGTCTCTACCTGTATGGTTGTCGCGCACTTAACAAGTTCTACTGGAACACCCTCTGCAGGCCGATGAAGAGCAAACAAAGTCGCTGTCCTCAAAACCAAATTCTCCACGGTTTATGGGCCCAAAGCTGTCACCTATAAACAATCAGAGGACGTGTACTAACTGTGGTGAAAGTAATAAAATGTACAATGCTGACCATAAACACATCAGGTCAGAGGAGGGAGAACGTAGCATGCTTGAGCCTGAAGATCAAAGGCTTGGTGAGAGGGCAGGACTGGCACTGCCCTTGAAGTGCGAGTGGGCTTGAAGCATAGGGAGGCGGAAGGAGGATCTTAAAAGAGGCACAACAACAGGAACAAAGAGACCCTTTGGCACTAGCCAGGGGTCAGGGAGAGGGAAGCGATGCAGTGACTTTGACAGGAGATACAAGGATGAGTAATGAGGGCCTTCACACGGTGGAGACTCATGTGCTGGGGAAGCACTGGGATGTTCCCTAACCAAATACTACCTACAGCTGGCTCAAACAAAATTTTACTTTCTTGTGGTTGTGGAGGCTAAAAGTCTATAATCAAGGCCCAGGTGGGTTTGATTTTTGGGGTGGGCTCTCTTGCTGGTTTGTAGATGGCTCTGTTCTGTGTTCCCACTGGGCAGAGAAAACATGAGCAAGCTCTCCCGTGTTTCTTTTCATGAGAACACTAATCCACTAATCCTATCAGAACAGGCTCCACCTTTTTCACCTCAGAAACTATGGCTTCCATCAGGCACACCAATGTGATCTCTCACACATCACTTGTGGAGACACACAGGCAGCCTGTGAAGAGTCCCTTGCAGAGACAGGCAGAGCTCTCTGGCTGAACCCCTGAAGATAACTGGCTCCTGACCTGCCCAAGCACACACTGAACCTGGAGGCGAGCACAGAGGTGAACCTCAGCCTTCAGGGCTGTCAGTAAGCCCAGGGTCGGGCTGCCGCCACCTGAGTGAACCTCAGTTCCATCCACCTAGCTATATTTCCTGGATTCCTAACCCACAGGAGCTATGAGGGGTTATTGTTTCAAGCTGCTAAAAGCTTGACAAGTAAAGTGGGGTTGGTAGCCTGATTTGAGTGGAACTAAGAGGAAATTATTAGGTAGATTATTTCTATTCAATCCTTCCCATTTGAACCACCAGAAAAGCAAGACACACACATACCCCAGAATTAGTGGATTAGCGAGTCCTTTTGAGGTCTAAGCTTCAGCTTTTCAGGATCGCTGCTTCAAACTTACATGTTTTATTTATTCCCTAGATGTAGTAGTTATTTCTTTACATTGACTCTCAAGATAACTTCCAGTAACTTTTTTTAATCTATCACCTAGCAAATCATTTTATACCTCTCTGTAGATTCTTTAAAGTGTTTCTGCTCAAATAACTATTGTAGTTTCTATCTTCTGAATGGCCCCTAACTGATAAACTTACATCATATTTAACTTTTTTTTATTACAAAAGTTTATTTTTACATCATTTTGTACATTTTTTTCCATCTCAATTGTAATCCCCACGGCATATTTAACTTTTAAAAAAACTTTCAAATCATAAAAAAAAAAAAAGACAACAAAAACAGGCCCAATGGAGGTGGAGATTTAGAGGATAAGACACAGACCTTAACGCAGCAATGATTAATAGCTTTGAAACAGGGCAAACTGGGGATTAGTAGGTCCTCACCCCCATGCTTAAGAACACAGGACACAACCCCAAAACAGACACACAGAGAGAATCAAGAAAGATCTATTCACCCAAAAAGTGAGGGAAGTAGAGAATAGAGAGAGAAAGAAGGAAGAGAAATTATTGACCAAAGAAATGGCAAATGGCAGCTGTTGTCCATGGAGCAGAGTTCAAGCAGGAGCCTTGCTGCAAAAAGAGGGGTACCCCCTTGGAAGGAAGAGCTGGAGCTGGCACCAGGTGAAAGCGTGTTGGGGGTCCTCCCTGGCGATGCAGCATGTTGGAGTGCTGCATTGAGGAGCTAAGCGGAGCAGGGGCGGCTTCAGCATGAGTTCGCTCCCTGCCCCAGAGGTGACCCACAGGGCACAGCAGACCTCTGCTTTCTTGCCCGCTGCTCCCCTCAGCAGTGCACTTCCTCAGTCTGTCTGTTCTGCTCCCCACTCTGTCTCTGGTGAATCCTCCCACTGCCCCTGAACCTCTGGCCTGTACCCCAGTTCTGTATGCATAAATAAATAAATCTTAAAAAAAAAGAAAAGGAAAGGAAAGAAAGAGTGCTGGCTTCCTGAGGGCCATACTCTCACACATGACACAGGAGAGTGGAGCCCACATCTGTCCTTTTTCTTTTTTTTTTTAAAGATTTGTTTATTTATGCTTACAGAACTGGAGTACAGGCCAGAGGTGTGGTGGATAAGAGGATTCACCAGAGACACAGTGGGAAGCAGAACAGTTGGCAGAACAGTCCCCTGCTGAGGGGAGCAGCGGGTGGGTCAGGAGAGGTCTGCCGCGCCATGTGGGTCACCTCCCTGGGGGATCGAACTCTTGCTGCAGTGGTTTCAGAGAGTTTCATAATGCAGTGCTTTAACCCGCTGCACCACCAGAGAGGGCCCCCACATCCGTCCTTTTAAAATCCCAGGTGGCTCTCCTCCAGCCCCAGTTCTCAGGGGCACCTACTCAGAGGACTTCAAGGAAGTAGAGTCCTGAGCTTCACCCACTGACTGGGAAGTTTCTTCTCCAACATTTTCAAGAAGTTAATGACAAGATGGGGAATATTAGCATTAATGGAACTTATATAATGAAATATATATATAATAACTCAATATAATAGGCAAAGAAAAGAGAGATATTGGAGATAGTAAAATATTGATAATTCCATCTAATGGTTTACTACAAAGGGGAGCAGGAAAACAGGGTGATAGTCAAGGAGAAGAATCAAGAAAGAGTATTTGTTAAAATATTATCCTGGGATGTTTTACAAATGTTGCTGAGATGAATATGGTTCTCATGCTTTAAAGTTTAAAAAGCACTAATACTGCAGTGTATAAGGACTCTAAACTTGGCCTTTTCCCACTCCTGGGGACTTTTCTCTCCTCTTCTGTCTCCCATCATTGAATCTCTTACTTCCCATGATGAATATATTAATGAAGCAGTTTTCAGTCAACAAATGAAGAATGAAAAATTTTAATGGCATTCATTCATGTCATCCACTCCTCTGGTAGGAAATGTGGGTTACATGCAAGTATATTATTTCCAATGCTTGGACAAAAATCAAAACATTCTAGGAGATTAATACCAATTGCTCTATCTACTGCAACAACCAGATGTGCATCGATTGGGTGGAAATTTTACTATTCAAGAAAATTAGGTAATGTAAATTATCATCTCATAGTTATTTGGGAATCAAATGTATGAACAAAATAATTTGTCTAAGTCATCACATGAGCAGTAGGTGTTTAATAAATATTAAATGACCTAGTAGGTGAAAAATGCCCAAAGTTTGACTTATACACAGGAAGAATATCTAGAAGCTGGAGCAGGGCAGGTGAGGGCTCACCCAGAAAATCAGGCAAAGAAATTCTTGTTTGGAATTGAAAACAAAGAAAATCTTGGAACACTACAGGCCATCAAGATGATGAAGACAAGGCATTCTGAATCTGAAATCACCCTTCAACACTCACTGCTCAGCTACCTGGAAGTTTTAAGCCCTTCTTCTCAACAAAGACTCAAATACAAACTCTTCTTTTTCTTATGGACAGCCACCTGCAAAGCCCCTGCTCTCCCTGGAAATTTGTGAAGAATGCCCGAGCTTTGTGTGGACTTGCAAATAGAGCATGAATGGGTACGTCCCCTTTTTCTTGCCTTCTACTGAACTAAATCATTGGACATCATTGAAATGCTGATTTCTATTCGTATGGGGTATCAATAGCAACATGTGTGTTCATTGAACTAAAGAGACACAACAACAGGTTCTCCCAGGAAGAACACCTGGTGCCAGGTGCCCAGCTATGACAGTATGCTTGGGGCTGAAAGGACTCCCAGCATGTGGGACTTTGTCCTGAGACCACACTTTGGTGGGCTAGTACAAGTTATAAATTCACCAGAGAAGCCAGGGCCCTGAGAAAAAAAACCATGGATCTCTGCCAAAGGTGGATTAGAGGTGAGATAACACCTGGGTTGTTCATCTGGGGTTCAGACACCTGTTCTTGTTGTCCTAAGATAGAGATGATATATTTACACTTAGGAGTTCTGTCTCTTCTCTCCTCATTTCTCTAGTCAAATCAGCTTTTTCTAAGTTTCCATTGAAAAGGTTCAAGAAGAAATTTGGAGGTGGGGGGCTCATCACCATCATAAAAACCATGACTTAAAGACAAAAGCTGCATAGACATAACACATGGAAGGACATTCCTGTCACCCCAATACTAGGTTCGAAAGACTGAGAGGAGGGACCTCATTGCTATAATGTTTGTTCAATTCACATGCTCCTGCCCACAGTCACACCATGTGACTCTAAAGAATCAACAAATGAAACTGATTTAACTGGAATTGATGCCACAGATGGCAAAATTTAAGTGTCCATGGCAAAAACACTTTCTCCCCAAGGTAAAAGTCAAGGCTTTTTATAAGAATAGATTATTTCAAGTGTCAAAATCATAAAATTTTGCCCATAACACAGTTTTCTGGTTGGTTCAGTTTGCAAGGGCACTTAAGTTCCCGTGATATGTCCAGATATGGAAGGAAGGCAAAATTTCTGCCTTGCCAGCTTGATGCCATCTTCATATGGTATACTATGTAGATTGCTTATAAGATAGGGGTCCTCACCTAGAAGAAGAGAGGCAGGCAAATAAGTGGACTTGCAGTTTAGACTAATGAAAATTCTGAAAACATAGTGGTGGTGGCTGCAAAACATGACAAATACATGTAATGCCATAGGATGCTACACTTAAAATGGCTGAAATGGTGAATTTCATATTATGTGTATTTTACTATGATAACAATTAGTAATAACAACTGGGCAAAGTCCTTGACCCCATCTAGCTCACAGTCCTGGGTGGTGAAGGGCACGTAATAAGATATGTCCAAAGTGTGAATACACATCTACACCTAAGATCACAGAAGAATGGGGTGCCTGTTTGGCGCAGGGAATAGCTGTCCATAAATGTTGTGTGTTCAGTGAAGGGAGAGCTTGGCAAGAGGTGATGTCACACTGAACCTTGAAGCAGGGCTTAGATTGGACAGCTCTGGGGCTTCTCCAGAACAGCATTAGAATAGTCCAAGCTCACATTCTAAGAAAGCTTGAGCCATCCATCCTGTCCTGGTCCAGAATATGCCAGCCTGAGAAGAGGATGTGGGTTTGGAGAACACCAGGATACCACACCAACAGAAAGCATGGGCCTTTCTAAAACCAGGAGGCTGGATGTTGGCAGAGGAAAGTGATGAATCTTAGGCACAACTGGAGGTTGTCCATGACTGGAGTAAATCCCTGGGAGCCAGCCTGGCACAGAATGGGACTCATGGAAACTTCAGGAAAAGGTCTTTTAAATCAAATGATAATGGCACTTTGGCCCTGCACACAGAAGCAGGATGAGGAAGGAAATGCCACCACTTAGAAAGGGCCACAATAATACACAGTCGTGTGGGGCTCTAAGGTCTGTCTACCCAGTACAGAAGCTGACTAGGGTAGGGGCAAATGTGAAAGAGAAAGTTCCCCGAAGTACAAGACTTTAAGAGGTCAAAAGAGGCGCCGAAAACTCTCCAGGGGAGGATTCCACAAAGGAAACACTGAATACCAGGAGGGCATTAGTCGCAATACATGGTCTAGTTTTAAATGTTTCCTAAGAACAGGTAAATAAATTGACATTGATGGAACCCAGTTACCATATCACCAGACTTCTCTGTCCCTCCCTGATACACCTGCAACCCCACGCCCTCACTGCCGTTTGGATATTAGGGTTGTAAAAACCAACGATAGCCAGGTCCTTGGGAACTCTGATTACAAGAGTGCTTTCAGGAATAATTACAGATGGGGGAGGCGAGGTGGCAGACAAAAGCATTTTCTCCCCCTTTAGGTGAGTCTTTGAGTCCAGTTTCCATATTTTCCTAAAGAAAAATAAAATCAGGCAGTGCAGTAAGCACACTAGGAGAGTTAACAGGACAAAAACGTTGAAATTAACTTAATTACCTCCCCATTATACCCAGGGACATCCAGAAACACCTGAAGACAGTGTCTGCGGAGTGCTAGGTGAGGGCACATTGCACTTCTCACTCCATTGTCCTGTTCACTCAGTGAAAGCATCATGGAAACTTAAAGCAAATAGTCAGAAGAGACCCAGGAGATTAATTTAAAAATGCTAGTTTCTCATGATAAAAAAAAATCCTATGTAGACATTGCTATAGTACCTGCAAGAGGCTGTAGTAAATACTGACTTTGGATTACTTAATACAACAATTCTATAAGGGAGGATGTCCTCTGTATTTATAGATGCTAAAAATGAAGCTCAGAGAGATCACTGAGATGTTGTCACAATATAAATGAATGAAAGCCCTGCTTTTGAACCATGTTTTTGATACACAATTTACTGCTTTTTGTTTGTTTCTTTTTGATCATAAAAACTAGATTTTTCAGGGTCCTCCCTGCTGGCGCAGTGAGTTACAGCACAGCACTAAGAAGCTAAAAGCCACTGCAGCATGAGTTCGATCCCACCCCAGAGGTGACCACATGGCACGGCAGACCTCTCTTGATCCTCCTGCTGCTCCCCTCAGCAGTGTATACTTCGTCAGTCTGCCTGTTCTGCTCCCCACTCTGTCTCTGGTGAAGCCTCTCACCACCCCTGCACCTCTGGCCTGTACCCGAGCTCTGTATGCATAAATAAATCAATCTTAAAAAAAAAAAAAAAACCTAGATTTTTCAGAGAATTCAGAAGATAAGGAAGAAAATAAGAAGAAGTCATCACTTAAAGTATAGCCTTCCAGGATTTTTCTTAGGTTTATATCTGTATCTTTTTCAATTAAGGTGAGATTATACTATACATATATTTTAAAATTAGATTTTTTTATATAGCAACATATCATGAGCCTACTTAGTCCAAAATAAGTAGGCCAAAATAGACATTCTGTACCCTAAACCATATCTCAGCATATTCAGAAAAATTGAAATCTTAGAGAATATGTTCTCTGATTACATGGGATCAAACTAGAAATCAATAATAAAAATAAAACAGGAAAATTTTGAATCATTGGAAACAGAATAGCATGCTTTTAAATAATCAAATTTTATCTCAAAGTAAATCTGAAAGAAACACATTGTCTGAATGAAAATGAAAACATAATATATTGTAATTTGAAGGACAAGTTACAGCAGTGCTAAGAGGAAAATTCATAGGACTAAGTGAATAGTTAGGAAAAAATACTTCATCTCAATAAAGTAAGCTCCCACCTCAAGAATCCAGAGAAAGAAGAAAAACAAAAATCATAAGAAAGCAGAAATCAGGAGATAATAAAGACAGAAGCGAAAATCAATGAAATGAAAAACAGAATATCAGTGAAATAAAAAGCTACTTCTTTGACAAGATCAATAAAACTGACCTCTGGTAAGAGGCTTGTGGTGGTGATCCTGGCTGTGATGTTGTAGAAGAATTTTGCAAAATATTACCATTGGAGAAAACAGGTAAAAGTACACTGAGTTCCTCTGTATCAACTCTTAGAATCGCAAAATAAAACATTTACTTTTTAAATCAAAACTAAATTAAGATTACACTGTGTAGGCCCTCCCTTGTGGCGCAGCGGGTTAAAGCACAGCACTGAGAAGCTTAAGCCACCTCTGCATGAGTTCGATTCCCACCTGCCCCCGAGGTGACCACATGGCATGGTAGACCTCTCCTGACCTGCCCGCTGCTCCCCTCAGCAGTGTACTTCGTTGATCTGCCTGTTCTGTTCCCTGCTCTGTCTCTGGTGAATCCTCTCACCCTCCGCATCTCTGGCCTGTACCACAGTTCTATATGAATAAATAAATAAATCTTTTAAAAAATCATTTTATATTTTATATTTTAACAATATACTATGAATATTTTCTCAACATCTAAAATATTCTTATATGTATTTATTGATGGCTTTCTAGTTCATTCATTTGTGAGTATAACAATTATTTAATTATTCTCTTTTCCTAGAAATTGGATTATTTCAAATATTTTGTTATTGTTAAAAAATGTTAGGAGAACATCTGGTGTCCTTTTTTGTAAGTAAGTTTACTAAGATACAAGTAATATACCACATAAGTCACCCATGTGAAATGTATGATTTAATGTTTTGCACTACAATCTAACTTTTGAATGTTTTTGGTCCCCCTGACATAAACTCCATACATGTCAGCAGTTAACTTCCATTCACTTCTTCTTGCCTAGCCAGCTCTGAGTAGCCTAACCTACTTTCTATCTCTATTAATTTGCTATAGTGACAAGTTGTGAACATTCATATCAATATGGTCTTTTTATTGACTTCTTTCACTTAACATAATGTTTTAAAGTTGATCTGTGCTATAGTGTGTGTCAGGACCTCATTCCTTTTTATGACCAAATAATATTCCATTGCGTGGATTGAATATACTCTGTTTACACATACACCCACTGAGCTGGAGCTATTTACTATATAAATTGTACTGCTATGAACATATACATACAATTTGTGTGTGTGTGTTGTATCTGATCATTCCTCCAAGACACATTGTTAGCAGTGAAAAACATGATTATCTTTAAGGTTTTTGATGGATGTTACCAAGTTACACTCTAAAAAATTGTGCTAACTTCTATTCCCACCCAAAGTACAGGCAAAAGCTCTTATAATACAAATTTGGGCCCATGAGGCTCTTAAAGGGTCTGATCCACAGTCATCACCACCTAGCCTCCATTTGAACCTGCAGCACCTACTGCTTTTCTGTTCAGTGGAGCATCTGAACCTCAACACCGAAGCCCCAAATTCTAACTCAATTTCTTCACACTAAGCCCAGAAATCTTGCTTTACTGAGAGATGAAGATGCTAAATTTTTAAAAATTAGTTATTGGACAAGTTTCTCTTATGTTTCACGCACTTCAATATGACATTTTTATTCCTTACAGCAATCTTGAAGGTAAATATCATACCCATTTTACAAGTGGAGAAACTGACATTCACGGAGGCTAAGTAATTTGCCTGAGATCAGTCAGTGGACAGCAAAGCAGGATTCAAAGCCAATTCTGATTCCAAATCCCCAACACACTCCTCATGTATGATAACATCAGGTTGTGACCTGGAATCCCATGGGACTGGGCTGAAAGAGTGGGGAAAGAGTGAACAGGTGTGCTAAGGATTTCCGTTCCGCCAGAATCAGACATCTAGATCGTAATGGACCAGCACTCATCCAGATGCCTGCCTCGCTCCTCCAGCCAATATGACTTGGCTCGTAATCTGTTTATTTTGGCTCCTCCCTCTACTCTCCTCCCCTGCAAAGCCCTTTGTATAATGGGTTTTTCTTCCCAGTTCAGCTTCAAGAAATGTGGAGCCAAGGAGGGCCCTTGGGCTCTGGGTGTTTGTTGTTGTTGAGGGAAGTATTAGTGGTGAGTCACTCTGAATACCGAATGCATCAAAGAGCAAGCAGACACAGCCACAGCAGCCGGGAGGATCTGGAGCAAACGGTGTCAGGGTGTCAGCCTAGGGAGTCCTTCTGTGGCAGCTGGATGGAGCCTAATGAGCGTGATGTCAGTATGGGACAGAAAGGACAGTCCCTTAGGGACAGGGCCTCCGGTCAGACCACAGCCTGCACAGAAGTAAGGGATGGAGAGCTGATGAAAAGCCACCACATCCTCACATGTCAGAGCCAAAGGGCACTCCTCAAGAAGCCAGAACCATTCAATGCTGGGCAGAAACCCTCGGCTCAGCGGCTGAAGCCCTTCACTGCAAGTCTACAGGAGTTATGGGCCACTGTATGTGTAGGTGTCCCTGAGGAGACATGCTGAAGCCTGTCTAACCATAAGGGGAACCCAGCAGTGTTAGTACGACCGCCATCAGTGTCGGCACCAAGCATAGACTGCTTTGGGCTAAATGTGCCACCCAAACTCAGATTTTAAACCCTGACCCTCAGTGTGAGGGAACTAATATGTGTGGCCTTTGGGAGAGGATTAGGTCATGAAGGTAGAGCCCCATGACAGGATTAGTGCACTAATCCTAGCTGGTGGTATAAAAGGGAATCCAGACTGCTCTCTGATCCCTCATCCCTTCCACCATTTGAGGAAATAACAAGAAGACATCGTCTATGAACCAGAATGTGTCCCTCAGCAGCCAACCAACCTGCCAGCACCTTGATCTGGACTTCCAGCCTCCATAATTGTGAGCAATAAATGTCTTTTTTCATAACAGCCCTACCCTCCCCTCCAGAGGGCTTCCTCTGGGTGCCTGTTAGGTCTGTGGTGTGGTTATGGCGGACACAGCCTCATATTTACCTCTCATTTGAAACATACTCCTAAATGTGTAATGATCATGCCTCCTGGTCCTGGGATCTCTGCTGTGCTAACTCAATGAACTCACCAAATGTGATGAATCTCCTTCCTCTGTTTTATACCAGCAGCCCAAAGAAGCATAAGACTTACTTTATGCCTTCAAGAAACTTGTGCTCAAACTGGGAATCAAAATAGATGCAGAAAACAATCCAAGCACTATCTTTTGAAGGGGGGTGGGGGTTGGGACAGGGAGGGTGGTCTGTGGTTACAAAGAAAATACTTTCAGAGGTTTAATTTATAGAGATGAGAAAGCCTAAGAAACTACAGTCCTAGATTGGAGTCATCAGAGTCTTCCCAGAGGTGGTGACGCTTGGGGGAGTCCTTGAACGATGGTCCAGCAGAAGGAAGGTCCTAGGTGGACTGACTACACGATCAGAGCTGAACACAGTTCCAGGCATATGCAGGCCTCACAACTACACACATCAAACAGTGGTAGAATGATACCAAGTGGTAAATGATGCCAAACCCCAAGGAAGTGAGCGTGTAAGTTTGTGCAAGTCATCTCTGCATTTCAAATCTAAGACAGGTATGGCAGCTACTATTTCTTGAGTGCCTACTTAGCACCAGATGTTTCACATAAGTTACCTTTGTTGTTACAAAAGACCTATGGAGTGTTCTCATTGCCCCATCTCACAAACAGGAGAACAGAGAGGAGTTCAAAGATGACATAGCAGCATGGCAGAGAGAATTCCAAGCCTGCCCACTAGTAGTAGCCATTCTACAGGAGTTTCTGCTGCCCTAGCTGGTGGTATCAAGCTGACCTCTGACCTTTGCCTCTGACCCCTGTGCAAACTATCAGTTAGGGGTAATAGCTTTCAGCCCTACCCCAGCCTCCACTGCGCCATGTGCTGTCTCACCACAAAGCCCCCCGGACCACTCCTCCGCTACATGTGTTCATTCCACCTCTGAATTTAAGATCTCAGAGGCCAGTGATGGACGATGCATTTTAGGAAATAAAGAATCTTTAAATGAACCTTTGCAGTGGTTTCCTGGGGGCCAAAGGGCAGATGAGGCAAGAGGAAAATTGGAAGTGATGGCTATGTTCATTTTGTTATTTGGGATGTGGGTTTCACTGGTCCTTACACTTGTCAAATGTATCAAGTTGTCCCACTATGGAAAACTGTTGGAGGTTTCTCAAACTGCTAAAAATGGAGCTTCCATATGACCCAGAAATCCCACTGCTAGCTATGTACCCAAAAGAGACACAAACTCTGATTCAAGAAGACACCTGCACCCCCATATTTATTGCTGCTTTAGTTACAATAGGAAAAACATGGAATCAACCCAAATGCCTAGAAGTAGATGACTGGATTAAAAACATGTGGTACATTTACGCAATGGAATATTGCTCAGCAATCAAAAAGATAAACTCATGCTTTTTGCAGAAACATGGATGGAGCTGGAAGGGATCATGCTTAGTGATGAACAGCCAGAAAGAAAAAGAAAAATACCAATGGTTTCACTCATAGAAGCAGCATAAAGGACCAGGGGGGAAAAAATAATAATAATGAACAACTATATACCAGAGACATTTTATGGGGGATAGAGTGGGGAATGGGATCAAAAATGGGGGGGGGTACACGGGTGAATTGGTGATGGAAAATCCATGGGGATTACAACTGAGATGGAAAAAGGCGCAAAATGATGTTAAAATAAACTATTATAATATATTAAAAAGTATCAAGTTGTCAATTTAAATATAGTTG
This sequence comes from Condylura cristata, assembly GCF_000260355.1. Classification (NCBI taxonomy): domain Eukaryota; kingdom Metazoa; phylum Chordata; class Mammalia; order Eulipotyphla; family Talpidae; genus Condylura; species Condylura cristata. The sequence goes on from NW_004567131.1 coordinate 12,206,465, forward strand.
TCTATTTAAAAAGTGGTGTCTTATGTCAATTATAGCTCAACAAAGCTGTTTTCAAAAATCTAGTTCAGAGCTTGCTATAGCAAAGAAAAAGCACAGCAGATAGTTCAATCAGGGCACAGAAGTGTTCTCTTTATGAAGCTCCCCACATGGGGTCTGGAGCCACTGCTGAGAAGCTCTCTCCCCTGCCTATGATGCCCAGGCACTGAGCCAAACAGGTACTTTGACACCCAGTTATATCCAGTGCTGTTTCACAATTTCCAGCCCTTTTCTTCCACCTGCATTTAAGAAGAGAAACAGGAGGCAAAGCTCCTCTTGCTTTTTAACAGATAAGGCGATGGAGCCAGAGGGAGAGAATCTCACAGATGTTCACGTATTACATCTGAGTCAAGACAAAACCCCCTGGCGTTCTTCCTGCTCTTGTTGGCATCCTGGGCCTGATGGATCACCCTACCAGAGACCCCAGAAACACCCTCTGGTCTGCCTGGCCACACCCCCACTGTGCCCAGCCAGAGTGCAGGGCCTCCTTCTGCAGCCAGGTTGTCTGGGAGTGCAGGCTTTTAGTTTTTGGCTTACTTGCTGGTTTCTTTCAACACAGCTGGACTTGGTTATATGGGATTGCATGCATGGGGACCACCAGTCTTTGAAACAGAGCATAATTTCCCCCCAAGGGTATCATTCCTGTGCTGGAAGGATGGATTGCAGTCTTGTGTCCTTAATGATGAGATATATTCTGAGGAATTCGTCCTGTGTGATTTCGTTGTTCTGTGAGCATTATAAGGAATATTTACACAAGCCTAAATGGTACCATCTGTTATGTACCTAGCCTGTACGTAGCAACCACTGTCATATACGCAGTCTGTCATTTGCTGAAATATCGTTGTGTGCCGCTAATACTGTGGGATCAACCTTGGATGAAGGAACACCATGTTCGGTGTGCGCTGTACAGCTGAAGGAGCACAGTGACCTGCCTGGGGGGAGTTTAGGAATTAATGAAACTAATGTGAACAAACAAGTCCTAATATAGATCTCTATTTATTATAGACAAAGAGTCTTGTCCACTCTGGCTGGCTTGTCCACACCAGTGCCAAGAGTGTGTGGCTCACCTGCAGGCTAAGCTTGGCCGAGTGCAGAACTCTGTTCTACCAAAGCTCAGCCAGGAACAAGCTGTTTGACCTGCTACCAGAGCCTTAGTTACAGCACCCCAACAATATAAAACATGCAGAACTGCGGAAACAATATAACTTAACGAGTATTGTGTGTCGTTATTTCGAAGATTAAAATCTAAGTATACTAAAAGACCTTAGAAGTTCCGTCTGCCTGGTCATTTTACAATTCTGATGTGAAAGATAGGATTTGGATGGGTAGAAGGTTCTTAAGTTGGAGAAAGGGGAGGAAAAGCTAGGGGTGCGGTCTTACCCAGGACTCTCAGAACATAGGAACAGCACACACCCGCTACCTCTTCTGCTATTTATTTTCCCCATCACAGGGTGGAACAAAGAGACTTTTTGTGAATTTAATGGAGCCTGACTTACTCAGCAAACTTTTCTTTCTCCTTTATCTGAATGAGGAAAAAAAACAAACCCTTCTATCCGGGCTTGTTAGATTCCTTTAAAGGGCTTGATGCTTGGGTTTAGCAAACAGGAACCTGGCTGGGACGCCCTGGTAATGAGATTTTTGGCAAGACTTCCCAGAGGCCTCTACTATACACAGCTAGAGGAGGGGTAGCGGGAGGGATGCTGAGATGGAAGGAGAAGAGGCCCCAGGCTCTGTGTCAGTGTGTCACATGCACGTGCTGGTTTTAAGGCTGACGAATCTGACCAGGGGCAGCGCTGAGCCCTTTACTGTACAGATTTGGTAATTAGCTCATTTAATTCTCACCACCACCCCAGCAAGTAAGGATCACTGCCCATTATTCCTGATCAGGAACAGGCACTCACCAAGGCCGTGGGATTTTGTCAGCAACTTCCAAGACCAGGTGAATCCAAGCCCAAAGCCTTCGTTCCTTCCACCCAGCCATATCTGCTCCTTGAGAGGCTCCCCTCATCAGTCCCAGCCCCCAGAGCCCAGGATCTCCAGGGCTAATAGTCACACCTGAAATCTCATCTCCATCCCTCGAGACAGGGTGTCACTTTCCCAGCACTGAAGAAAACAAGCAAGTTCAAGTTCACATTCCAACTCAGGCCACTGTAAACTCTGCTCACTATGCTCACTCCTCAGGGGCACGTCAGCTCTTTCTTCATGTCCCCACTACACACACAAACTCTCTCTCTTTCCTCACACACGTGCTTTCTTACACACACACTTATACACACTCACATATTCATACTTACATAGTAACTCTCCCGTTTACAAGTCCCGACTCATTCTCATACTCACATGTTCACTCCCCATTTACCTGCTCACACTCTCATACACACGCATGCACATAATACGTTCTCGCTCACATACACACACCCCACTTGTGCACCCATGCACTTCCCACCACACCACAGATAGATAACGCATAGGTGCCTTCCAGGAACAGGAGCTCTGTCTCAGGTGACAGAGAGGCAGCCCTGTAAACAGTTCCCCAACTCATCAAGTGACTAATGATAGGCGTGAACTATGAGTGTGTATGGGGTGTCAGGGTGTGGGGGATGAAGTCATCTAATGCAACTTCCTTTAACTGGGAGTCACAGGATGAGGGGAAGGGAGGAAAGAGCTCTCAGAAGCCACATTGGGGGCAGGGGTCTCTGAGGGTCCCTTGCATGAAATACCACAGGAACACACTGATAAATTTGGTGGTTCCACCCTACCGCTGGTTCACCAACCTCAGAGTCCAGCCTAGACACATACACACACACAGAGACACATACAGAGCAGCATGGCCTGATCAAGTCCCCAAATACAGCGGTATTGAATAGACAAGACTGAAGGTGCATTATTATTATCATCAGTTTTTACTGTACACTTAGTATGTGCTAGGCATTATGCTAAGCACTTTCCCTGCGAAACAAAAGGAATTTCCAATTAATTGTCATGATATCCCAATACAATCACTATGAAGTTTTCAATTGATCATCTGAGGACACTGAGACTTAGAGCTTGGGCTGCCCCTCAGGACTCCCATAGCTAAGAAATGGAAGCAGAGTCACTTATTAAACAGCTCAGACCCTGCCTTAGTGACATCCCTCAGGCACCAAAAAGAAATTACTATTTGGGTATCTTACACACAGATGACAATGCTCAGTCCAGCCCCTGACTTCAATAACTACATCCAGTGTCCAGTGGTGGACTTCTAGAACAGGACCTGGCCAGTTGAGGGCCCCCAGGACCTTTTCCTCTTGCCTCTTGATCCCCTGCTCAGTGCAGCCCACATGGGGTGACATGAAAATGGTAGCCAGGGTGGAAAGTGAGAGACTTTTTGTTTCCCAGTGTCTTCTGATTTCCCTGGCGACTACTAAAGATACATACAAGGAGGTGTGGGCTAGAGAGCAAGAGGGGAGAGAAGGGTGTGGTGAGCGGAATAGCACTGCTCTCAAGATGTCATCATTCAAATCCCCAACGCTGGTGACTATGTTACCTCCCATGGCAGAAACACTGCGCAGATGTGACTGATTTAAAATCCTGAGGCTGGGGAGGTGACCCTGAATTATGCAGTGGATCCAAAGTAATCACAGGTCATTGAATAATAGCCATCCACCTCCTCCTGCCCTTGGCCATCAACTTCCTTACTTCTCAAGACTTTGGTTCGAACTAGAACTACACATCCACTTTTCTACACAAGAGGGTCGGAGTCAGTTCATGTAGTTGGAACAATTTGAGGAAGGGACCATGAGCCAAGGAATGCAGACAGCCTCTAGAAAAAGGCAAGGAAATGGATTCTCCCCTCAGGACTCCAGAAAGAACATTTCTGCCAAACCCAGGTTTTAGACTTCTGACCTCCCCAACTGTCCAAGAATACATTAGTCGTTTTGAAGCCACTACGCCTGTGGTAATTTGTTACAGCTGCCAGAGAAAACCAGTACAGAGAAAAACCTGAACAGCCGAGGATTCAAATCAGCTGGAGAAGATACTGAGCACTGTTTTATTCTGCTGAGGCTGCCATAAGAAGAAACCACAGGCCGGGCAGCTTAAGCAACAGAAACTTATTTCTCACGGTGCTGGCGATTGCAAGTCCAAGATGCAGGTGCTGGCAGGGCTGGTTTCCTCTGAGAGTCCCTCCTTGCCTCGCAAATGACAGCCCACTCATGTGCACACCAACTCTTGATGTCTCTCCTCATGGGGACATCTTTTCTCATGGGGACATCTATCAGAGTGAATTGGGGGCCTTGTTTTCACTTGACAACCGCTCTAAAGGTGCTATCTCCAAATACACTCACCATCTGAAATGCTGAAGGTTAGGCTTCAGCTTATGGGTTTCAGGGGTGGCACACATTTAGCCTACAGCATGGAGCCTTCCTGCTTGCCTCATTCTCACAAGAATCTCGCTCTTCAGGCAGCTTCCAGGCCTCTGGAGAGGCACCTGGAGTTGGAGCAGCTGTGGCAGTTGAACCAGTGGTGCTCGCCCAGAGAACTGGTTGGGACAGGCCAGGGAGCCCTTCAACACAGGAGAGACAGAGTCCTGAGAAGAGACTCACCCTAAGGGCAAGATGCAAGCCCTGGGGGCCCTAAATTAGGTTAGGACTACGGGGAATCTCACTTCATTCTGTCCTTCCAGATTGGATCTCCCACAGTCTCCTTTCTCAGTCTTAATAAGCTGCCAGTGTTAAAATAGCAAAAGCAGGCCCAAACTGAAGTCCTTCATGTTGGCCCCCACTCAGACTTAATACTTAATTTCACTGCAGTTTCAAACCATCCCAAAAATGTAATCCTAAACCAATCACTACGAAGTTTTCAGATCATCATAAGACTCCGTGCTCCAAAGGGAAAATGGTTTTACCTGAAGTAATCTCTTCTTTTGCTAATAACCTCCCCCCACCCTCTTCTGCCTGTAAATATCTCCCATTTTCTATATTCCCTTGTAGTATCTAGATGGCAAGCTGCCCCATTCATGAATTGTTTAATAAAGTCAATTAGATCTCTGCATTTGTGGATTTTGGTTTTTTAACACCAGCATGCTACAAGCAATCCTGCTCCAGAGCAGCGAGGGTGGGTCCTGTGCACTGATATTCTCAGGGGCGGCCAGGAGTTACCCCCAGGGGAAAGTGAGCAGGCTCCCAAGGTTGGCTTGGAGCTTTCTTGGGGACACTGGCAGAGGGATGAAGAGTCGTGGTGCAGGGAACACACAGAACACATCAGCAGCCATTATCCCCCACCCTACACCCTCCCCAGAAAGGAAGATAGCTCTCTGGTTTCTTTTTCTCCCAGTACTACCCAGACCCCCCACAGTCTCCTAACCCCAGGCAATACCTCAACTCTCTGAGTGACTCAGAGCTGTCTTCAGAGCTCACCACCGGCTTCTCACCTTCCCCATCCAGCCTGCAGACCCCCCATGACTCCCCCACTCTCGGGATAGCTCTCTCTCCCACCTCCCCGCCAGGTGGAATCCCTCACTCCCACAAACTGCCAAGCCCATGAGTAAGGAGTTAGCAGAAAAACAGAGCCATGCTAATTACTCAAATAGAGAAGATTTACTAAAAATGCTTGCAAAGGTATAAAATGACTGACTCAGTGACAGAAAGGTAAAAAGATAACTCTACTGTGCCACCCCTGAGCTCAGAGAGCAGAGGGAAGAGGCTGGGATTTTTTTTTTTTTTTTTTTTTTTTGTATTTTTTTAAAGGCTGGGGTTTTTAAAAGTGGAAACTTGGAGGAAAGGGACCTGGGACCCCAGCCTTGTAGGAAAAGACTTGTCTAGTGCTGGCCTGTCTGAAGTAGGGTCAGCAACTTTTTCTGGAAAAGGTACAAAATGAATTCAAGTTCCCAACTAGACCTTTTGCCTCTTAGATCCTAAATATTTCTGTTCATAAAAACAACAGCCCACACGCACACTAAAATAAAAATAGCCTCCCTTCATTCCTTCACCCTGTATCTCCACAGACGGCCCTGCCAGGGGCAGACTCAGAGCCCAGAGCCCAGCTCTGGCCTTTTCTCTCAGGACCTCACTTTATGTGAGGCTTGACTTATGGGTCGATTCCACAAAGTTGAGGAATGCCCAGCAGCTGGGAGACCCTCTAGGGGTGTCCATGAGTGTGTTTCTGGAAGAAATCAGCATTTGCACTGACGAACTGAGTAAGGATGATGCCTTCACCGGTGTGGGTGAGGAACACCCAGTCACCTGAGGCCTGCACAGAACAAAGAGGCAGAGCAAGGTTATTACTCTCTCTGTTTGGACAGGGCCCTCATGCATCTGCTGCCCTTGGACGTGGGCACTCCTACTTCTCAGGCCTGCTACTGGCTTAGAATGAACCACACCATGCCTCTCCTGGGCACCCAGCTGCAGAGGGTACATGGCGGGACGTCTTGTCCTCTGTGATGGCATGAGTCAATCTCTTAAAATAAATATCTTTCTGCATGCATAGTTCTCTGTATAGAACCTATTGGTTCTCTTCCTCAGGAGAACACTGAGACTCCAACAGGGTCTCTGGTTGCTCTGGCAGCCATCCACCTACTGCCAGGAGGCTAGGTGTGTACAGGACCATGGGAGGTTTTCAGTATGATTATCAGGGCTGGGTGCCAGAGACAAAGAATCTCCACTTAGTTGCCAGCATTGAATGAGGGATTCTAGGAGACTCTGGCACGCCACTCTTACCCCGCCTCCAAGAGGCGGGAGAGGCTCCTAGCACACTTAGCATGACTGTGAGCCACAGAGCCTGGTGAGCCCTTCTCTAGAAGCCAAGAGGGCCTGGCACCATAAGCACAGGCAACTGCTGTGGTCTCAGGGTTTTGTTTTGTTTTTAACTTTTACATCATTTGTTTGCTCTTTTTCAAATATTTTTAAGGAGCTTTCTGTTCAGAGAATGGGGAGGCTACAGGGTGGGCCTGAGGGGTGGCCACAAGGTCCCCAGGACACTCCAAAGCTAGCTAGCCAGCACCCAGGCCCCCCTGGAGACCTATCCTATAAAAGATGCCTCTCGGACAATGGCAAGTCTACCTCCAAGATGACCCCTGTGCTCTTACCCACAAAGGCCTGATGGATACAGGCATGGCCCCAAAGTCCTAAAAGGCATTCTCAAAAACAAGTTCTGAGGGTCTGAGAATTATATACGTGTCCTCAGTAATCCAAACCATGGAGTTGGAAACAAGTGGATTTCTCTGGAATTGTCCCCTCTTTGCAAGATTCCCTGTGGGATCTCAGGATAACCAACTTGGACTTAAAGACAAAGAAGATCATTCATGAGACTAGCCACAGGCAACTTGGTGACAATAGACATTTCTCTCTAAGGACCTGAATACTGCTCGGAGACTTCTCTCCTACTGCACAGCCACAGCCATAAGTAACACAGGATCTGTGATTTATGGGGCTCAACTTCCCACAGGTCATGTTTCTCGGAAAGCACTTTCCTCCAGAGTTAGTGCCCTAGACTGCCAGAGAGCCCAGGCAGAGCCCAGCCTGTGTGGCATGTCACCACACTGACATTAACCAGGGCCCACATTCCCTTCAGACTGGTCCGAGTCCTTGGCACAGCCTGTAAAGAAAAAGCCTGAGGTCTGAACGGGTTGTGTATCAGCCTTCCTGAGCCAGGATCAGGTCAGAGTCCAACACCAACTCCTCATTTCAAAACCAAAAACAGTCCTGCAGGAAAACTCATCAGGCTTGGCTCCAGCCCAGCCAGTTGAAAATGGATGCTGATCCCTCAGAGGCTCACACCGATCATTTCTACTAATTAAACAAATATTTTTCCAGCTCTGTCTTGGTTTCCGCTGTTGCCCTTGGCCCAAGTTGCTGGCACGCTGTGGGAGCCATGCCCTGAAAAGCAGGGAAAATCAGAGGAGGACAAATGGAGCTTTGCAGCAACAGAAAAGCCAGGTATTCAGAGCTTGTCTTGGTCCAAACAAAAAGAAGGAAGAGGGAGGAAATGCAGCCATCTCGATCCATGAGTCACAGCAGCTCCGAGGTGCCTGCTCACAGACACATGCACCTACACGCCATGGAACGCAGGGTCCCCTCCCCGAGCCCCCAACCACCTCCCCCTCCCCTCCGGCACGCGCATACACCCATGAGCACAGAGCTGCAGCATAATGATTCCAAATTGGGAGGCTGGCGTGTGGGTTGTGTTCCTACCCTGAAGGAAGTACAGACGGCTGAAGAATTTACTTGAGAAGTAGACTCTGGGCACAAGGTCTCCATGTGGCGCTTAACCCCTCTGAGAGTGTAATTATTACAAACTTCCCTGAGCCCCCCACAATGACCCTGACCCCAAAGAAATGTGCACATACACAGTGTTTCAATACACGATCACAAAGCTCAGATGGTCTGATGCCAGAGGTGGCCCGCTGAGCACAAGGCCAGAGCACTGATCCTGAGGAAGTCAGTCCTAGACAGGAGGTAAGACTGGGAAACACATGCAGTTTCACTTCCTTCACCCTGGAGACCCCTGGACTGAAAGCACTCAGCACCCCCAAAGTTACCCCATTGCCTTAGCGCCCCCCCTGAGTTGTCCTTTTAAACTGGGGCCCCAGCCTGTCTCAGGAGAGTCTGAGTAGCTCACCAACCCTTCATTTACACTGACACAACCTGGGTGCACAGAAAGCCCCAACCGTCCAGGCTTGTCCCTCCAACACACTGCCCAGGGACCCCAGACTCATCTGTAACGTGAGAAACGTGACTCCATCAGCCACTTCGCCCTTCATCTAGCCTCCCAATTTGGAGTCAGTCTAGAATGTCAGGCAAAGCAGAGGCATTATAGGAGAAAACCCCCGGTGACTTCTTAGTCTCTGGGGAGCACATTCAAAAACACTAGACTAGCAGATTCCTAAGCGCCCTGCAGCTCAGGAAAGTCATGGCACTGGTTTTCCTCAGGGTACCCAGATGGAAAATGTGCCCCGCCCCACCATCCCACCACCTGTCACACAAAAAACCAACTCTCTGCTTGAGTTATGCATTCCTTCTTTCCGGGTCATTATTCCATGTTAGTTAACCTACAAAGCAGCCATGCTTTGGGATGCAGAGGGTGTTCCCAGCTTAATGAGTCAGTTCTCCTCCACAAGGGGCCACATTTGTCATGGGCATCACCTTACTCCCAGTGAGAAATGTTAAAAAAAAAAAAGTGCATTTTTTTTAATTTCAAAGATACAATTTGTATAAACAACTACTGTATTGTGGGGGGAAATCCCTTTCCTCCCCTCCAAATCCAAGGTCTGGAGATAAAGCTGTGCTTGGATGGCACACCTTGGCAGCAGCCATTCCTGCTGGAGACTCATGACACCCTCCCCAGGGGGCTGGCTGACTCCACCCCAGGCTCCAGCCCCAACAGGTGCTGCCTGAGAGCCTTTCCAAGGGTCTCAAGAAATGAGGCCCCTGAACAAATGCACTCCAGTCCTAGCTGTTCCTGACACCTGAGATAAAGGTCTGCTTCCAGTTGACCTCATAGGATGGGAACAAAACAATAAAACGACAAACATCTCCTGATGAAGAAATGACGACAGAGCTCAGTGAGGCCATACAATCGGGGCTGCAGACGTCCAGACCACCATGGGTGTCTGAGAGCTCTACAAGGAGCTTGCAACTAGTAGGACTGGCAAGACACAGTGGGTCTGGCATTGCGTCTCTTCTTGGACACTTCTGGTGGTGGGAGCACTCAATCTTGCACAGGGGGAAGGTTCTAATAAACCTAGAGAGTCCTCCCCCACGGGAACCTAGACTCTCCTCCCCTGCTCCGCATGCAACACCCTTTGGGATTTCCAGTGGGCTCCTCAGTTATGAAAACATCCAGCCGAAGTCCAGTGTCTCCCCGCTTCCCACCTCAGACCCTGACATTTCATCAGGCAAAAAATTCCCACTTTACATCAAAGAAAGCTTTCTGCATTATGAGGAACTTGGCGTCTCCCAGCCTGGACATTTTCTCCTCCAATAATCAGACCCGCCCTTTGAGCTAAGCTTCACCAAGTATTTCATCTTCCCAGCGTGTTCTGTTTGGGGACCAAAGGTAGTTGTGGGCACATCAGATCTTAGAGCTGTGACACCATCACCAACCAACACATCAAAGCAGCTTCTTTTGAAAGGACAGACGGTCTTTTTGCAATTCTGAAGCAAAGTCGACCCTGCTCTCCAGAAGGAAATCCCAACTTGAAGGCCTTTCCACCCTCCCATCTGGAGCCACTGGGCTCCAACCTGTGCTGTCCATTACACCTCCCTTGCATGTTCTGTGAGCACGTGTGATCTGGGAGCAGACAGAGCCTGTCTCCTCCTTTCCCCAGGAGAAGCTGAGGCATCCTGCCCGCCTCCAGGTTCTGAAGGTGATAAGTAAAGACTCAGAGAAAACTCCTTGCCCAGTTGTCTGGCTGAGAGAAGCCTGGAAGCCAACCCAGAGGCCTCCCCTGTGTGGCCACAGCACCACAGTATGGGTGAACATTCCTGGAGGTTTCAGAAAAGAAGACTGAAGCCAGCATCTGCTGGGCTCTGCTCGTCAAAAAGGGTACCGGCTGGGCTGTTCATATGCTTCATCTGCCTTTTGGTGTGAAGTCTGCCACGAAGCTGACAGGGCGCTGCAGAAGAGGGACAGCTTTGGGGTGTGGGGTGTGGGCAGACAGAGCTAAAGGGAAGAGACTGAGACAGGCTAGAGAAGGCAGCAGCCGGCTGCTGTGTGGCCCCTGGGGATGTGGATGTGGATATGTGTGGATAGGTGAGTGGATGTGTGTGGATTGTGTGGATGTGTTTGTGCCGGGAGCCCCTCCAGAGAACAAACACTGGCTGGGGAAGGCAGAGATGGGTGTCTGCAGAGAAGAGGCCACTCCAGACCCATACTTGTTGACTTTACAGGCCTCCTCTTTGTCCCAGAGGAGCAGAATCATTGATCCAGAGGCAGAGAAGGCAGCAGGGGAGGCTGGACAGAGCAGGACTTCATTCCCACACTCCAGGGACACCTGCTCCCCACACAGGGACCCAGGTCTCATCCCAGAGAAAAGGGGGCTGTAATCAGCCACCAACTCTGAAACCGGGGCAAGGCAGCCTAGGAAGGAGGCTTCCCACCAGCTCCGCAGGCTTTCACAGTGCCAGGCTGCACCTACCATCCTGCACATCCTTCGCCAATGCCACCTTCCCCACAGGGTGCCCAAGCCTCCATCACAGGGAAGTCAGTCTCTTCAGAACTTTTATAGCAAGTGGCTTCTCCCAAAAGACTTCAAAGACTCGGTGTGTTGTGTTCCCCTCAGCTTTGAATCCTCATGTCCCTGGACAAGCAGCATATCTCACATATCAAACGTGCTGCAAAACATTTACTGAATTGAGTTTAAACAAGGAGCTCCTTTTCAGACCTAGGTGCGAGCAGCACTCTGCTTCTGTTGTACTTGATGGTGATGACGGCATCAGCTGCAATTCTGTCCGGCGGATGGAGCAACTTTGGAGGACGTTCAGGGCTGTTCCGACTCAAGATGATTGTGTGCTTGGGGCCCAGTTAAATCACAATGATACGATCAGAATTCTCTTCCGAATGTTCCTTATATGGGAGATTCGTCAAGCAACCATAACTCAGCTTTATGAAAAGGCACATTTAAAGTGCACAAATGTTTTTATAGGTCTCCTCCACAGAGAATACCTTGGTGTACCGCTTGATAATGTGTTAGCAAATATTTTAGAGTGTTGACTCTCTTTGTTGTCAGTCTTGACAACGACCATCTGTGAATTTCTGATCTTTGATCAGGTTCCCCGGGTTTTTTAATTGGGTTTTGTTTTTTTTTTAACCTCTTCCTCAGAATCCATAATTCCTCTCTGTAACCTGAACCATAGAAATGTTTTGTCCAATTGTTAAACTTGGGGGGAGGGGATTTTAAGTATGAACAATGCTCTCTCCCTTGTAAAATAAATCTGTTATTCCCTGATGGTCCAGTCACAGCTTCCTCCCTCCAGGTCTTCACTCGCTGTCTTTTCCTTACCACACACACTGCCTGAAGAGAAAGCCAAGAGTCCTCTCAGGGAGGAAACTGTGAAGAAATAGATGTCTAAACAAAGTCAAGTTTCCTCTGAGAGCTTTGCCATCATCACTCAGAGAACATTTCACACATCCACTCATGTGCTCCACAAAGCACCCCTTCGCAGAGACTCAAAAAGCCGCCGGCAGCTAAGACCCATCAGTGGGCCCACACATCCAGAAATAGCTTGTCCTCTAGGCCAATTTCTAATTTAACTGCAGTCTTAGGGGAAGATATGCAAAGAATATTTAAACTTTAAACAATGACATATAAACCAAACTAACAGGCCGGGCCTAGGGGTTAGTTGGTATTTCAGCTAAAATTAAATTCAGTGTCCTTCGCAGAACTTACCTGGTCCCTTCTGGCCCTTATCTGAGATCCACTGTCTTTATCTCGTGGCACTCCTGGTTGTGTCTCCAGACAGTGCGCTTGTGATAGGAAAGGTTCCCCCTAGTGGGCTAGGGGAGGGGTTATGACCTCAAGGTCAGGGAATAATGGATTATACGTGTTCAACGTTCTTTGGAAACAAGTTAAAAGTTTTTTTCCTAAGGGATTTAGATGCCTTAAAAGAAAGCTTAGGGGAGCCAGAAAGAAAAAGAAAAATACCGGCTGGTTTCACTCATAGCAGGAGTATAAAGGACAAGGGGAGAAAAAATAATAATAATAATGAACAGCTATCTACCAGAGACATTTTAAGGGGGTGGAGTGGGGAATGGGATCATAAACAATGGGGGGGGGGGGGAGGCAGGCAGAGAGACAGGCACTGCACTATGGTGATGGCACATGGGTGATTTGGTGATGGGAAGCCCACGGGGGGATTACAACTGAGATGGAACAAGGCACAAAATGATGGGAAAATAAACTATTATATTATTTTTTTAATTAAATTAAATTAAAAAAAGAAAGCTTATGGCTCAAGCAGTCCACCCATGGCTGTTTATCTAAAGTACCATACAAATGGAGAGGTTAGTGACTGGTGATGAGTAAGTGAAGCTTTTGCCCACGTAAGTGAAGCTTGTGCTCACGTCAGATACTTCTAGAATGATACATGTTATCACCAAATGATAAATCAGTAAGTTTTGATTTAACTATTTTTAATTCATTCATTCATTGGCACAAACTGAAAATAAGCCAGCATTTACCAAAATATGATATAGTGAATGTGTTGGTTTTTTCTAACGCCACTAAATTACAAAAAAAAAAAAAAACACACACACACAGAGGTTATAAGATAATTTAGATAATTTACTTCCATGAGACTCAGGAAACTAATTAGAAACCCCTTTAAGAAATTTGCTTTTGTTAAGTTTTTTTAAGTCTGTACTTTACATGACCTTTAAATGTCAAGACTTTTTCAAGGCACAATTGTCCAATCTTTATACTAATGAGCAAGCCAATTATTTTAATTTCCTGTAAATTTGCCAAGCCTCTTTAGTTAGGAGCAAGACTTAAGTCAAAGGTGCCTCCCTTTAAAAAAAAAAAAAAAAAAAGACAATTTCTCTTAAATCAAAAGAATGTTTAAAAATATATTTTCACCACTTAGATCTTTGAAACACTTAAAATACCTTCCAGTTTAAAAATTCTATGCTAAGCAAAATAAGGCAGAAGGAGAAAGGCAAATACTGGATGATTTGACTCACATGTGGGATATTAAGAAACAAAACAAAGGAACAGACAAAACTAACCCAAAAGAAACCCTAGAAACCTGACCGCAGAGCTGAGGCCCCAAGAGGGAGAGGATGTGGGAGCAAATGGGGGGTGAGGCCCAGTAAGCTAGGGGAGAAGATTATGGGTACCATGGTATTGAGTGTAGTATGGTAACAAACATCTGAGGAGATGTCAACCTGCACCCCTAAACCAACCTTATCTCAATAAAGAATGATAGAATTTTTAATAATTCTCCATATTTACTCAGGGCTACCTTGGTTCTTCAATTTTCAGCATGACTATTATTTTACTTTTCAGCATTGCTTTTATTTGAAATATACACATATTTTTCTGACATTGTTATTGAACTTAGATCAAATATTTTCTTTCTTTTTAAAGATTTATTTATTTATGAATACGGAACTGGGGTACAGGCCAGAGGTACAGGGACGATGAGAGGATTCACCGGAGACAGAGTGGGGAGCACAGCAGTCAGTGACTAAGTACACTGCTGAGGGGAACAGAAGACAAGATCAGAGAGGTCTGCTGCACTATGTGGGTCACCTTCCTCGTTGGGGATCGAACTCAAGCTAAAGCAGCTCTGGCTAGATTCATAGTGCTGCACTTTAACTGGTTGTGCCACCAGGAAGACCAAGAACAAATGTTTTCAAAGGGTGAATTTAGAAAGATAAGAGGAACAGGATGAAATATTTATTGATAACAACTCTTTGTGTAACATCTACTGCATGATAAAGTATTGTGTAACTCTGCCATGCAGCATAAAGAAAAAAAAATCAAATATTGACTCTTCAAGAGTTCACAATTCAGCTTCCATAGGGAGAGAGCTGAGTTTATGAGCATAAGATGCAGCGGGTCCAGGCCCAGGCTGTCTGTCTCTTGGGCAAATGGTTGTATTCTAAAGCTCTTTCTTCATCTGTTAAATGGGGCAACAACCATTCTTACCTCAGAACTTTGTTTTGAAGTTTAAATGAAAGGTATACAAAGGACCTGACGCAGAGCAAGTTTTCTATAAAGGTGGGTTATTAATATCATGCCTAAGTAACTCCTCAAAACATCATGGGGTATGCCAAATTGGTGGCACAGTCATTAAATTCAGAGCCTCTGTGGGTTGGGATCAGGGAAATGCAGAAGCAATGGAGAAAGATGTTCACAAAGGAAAATGGTTCGCAATAACCACCCTATTGGCAGGTTCAAGATAGAACCTGGTCACCAAACATTCTAACCATGGTCTTTACCACAGCCTTGGTCTTGACTTATTCCAGTCGTAGTCAGAAAGTTTGCTTTCTTGTAAAGGGTGGAGTTAGGCCATCTATTTCCCAAGACTGGACACCTATTCCCAGCAAGTGACCCCTGATGAGCCAGAAGAGCTGCCAGATTGTCCCAGGGAGACTGCAGAATGTCTTCAGTGACCTTACAAGGCATGAGACATTGCACAGCCACGATGATTAGCATCTTTTTTTTCTTTTTTTCCAAGTAAGATAGCCCCAGATGACAGCAACATAGAAGGGAGCAACAGGCTCCTCCATCAAAATTCAACACCTCCATTCTCATTGGAAGTTTGACCCCCTCTGCAGACACAGGATAAAGGATCAAACAGACCCTTCTCAGAGCCACAGCTCAGTGAGAGGACAGGATGAAGAGAGGCAAGGATTGCAGTATACACCGCTCTCTGCAAAGAGTCAGATACATTCTTCTCTGGGTTAGTTCCTTTGTGTAACCTGTTCGTTAAGCATCAGCTGATATGTGGCTAGACCTTTGGAAGATGTGAAAATTAATGAAGAGCCCATTCCTTCAGGTTCCCAGAGAAATGTGCTCACATCCTGTTTTCATCCAACCACCTTGAGTTGTGTCTTTGTTGAACCATTCCTTTCTGAACTGGTCATTCCTTCAAGCTATCTGTTTTATTTTGAGTCCTCAACACACAAAGACCCAATGCATGGCAGACACTTGGCTGGTGTTTGATGAATGAGTAACACTGAGTCTGTATCTTCAGGACTTACAACACTATACCGTAGTTAGTACCGATCCCAAAGGGATGGTGTCCACAGGCAGCAATCACATCAGTTGTTAAAGCAGAGAGTGTGTGAGTTTGAGGAAGCTGAGCAGTTATTCTTGCTGAGGTGCTCCAAGGAGAACATGATGTCCAAGAAAGTCCTTGAAAAGGATTCAGTGAGAAGATGAAAGACTTTCCAGGTTAGGTGCTGAACTTAACCGGATTTGTCAGAGGAAACAAACAGCAAAGACAGCATGATTGTCACTAGCTGAGACCTAACATATTTGGCCACTTACTTTTTTTTTAAGATTTATTTATTTATGCATACAGAACTAGGGTACAGGCCAGAGGTGCAGGGGTGGTGAGAAGATTCACTAGAGACAATGTGGGGAGCAGAACAGGCAGATGGATGAAGTACACTGCTGAGGGGAGCAGCAGGCAAGACAGGAGAGGTCTGCCAAGCCGTGTGGGTCAC
The DNA here is from genome assembly GCF_000260355.1 of Condylura cristata. Classification (NCBI taxonomy): domain Eukaryota; kingdom Metazoa; phylum Chordata; class Mammalia; order Eulipotyphla; family Talpidae; genus Condylura; species Condylura cristata. Next base: position 12,222,650 of record NW_004567131.1, read on the forward strand.
CTCCTGGACTGGGGATCAAACTCGCACTAAAGCAACTGCAGCTAGCTTGCAGTACTTCATCCTGCAGAACCTGCTGAGTTTGACCTGAGGTTTTTTTAGAATAGTGCCAACCTCAGAAACTAACTGCAGAAAGACGATAAACAATACTACTTTGGATTTTTGGGTAAGCATGCCATTGCTTTTCTTACAAGAATCTTGGTTGTTATAAGGTAAATTTCAAATGATTTAAGATCTGATATGTACTCTTTTCTTTCCTTTTTTTTTTTTTATCTTGGAAAGCAAATGCAAAACTTGAGGAAAATGTAAAGAAACCAAACAATTTCTAGACGGGAAGAAATAGATAGATGCACATAGCATGCATTACATAAATCTAGAGAACAAGAAATGGGAGGGGTATGAAAATAGGGCTGGCATATCAGCAGCTCCTATGTGGAAAGGAAAGGAAAAGAAAGCCCTACGTGGAAAGGAAAGGAAGGCATGAAGAGGGACAAGTATGTACGAAAGCACTATTGCTGGGAGATGCTAGAAGGTGAGTCAGAGTGGGTGGGGGCCTTTTCAGTACTTTGGACATGACTCAGAGGACTGTGTTTCCTTTGCTTGACATTGCCAACCCATCAGCTATAGCACTAATAACTAATAACAATATCTATTGCCTGGGTGCTTAACATGAGCAAACCACTGTTTTAAGCATTGTCGATGAATTACTCCCTTAATCCTTGCAAATACCCTGGGTGAGAGCCCTCCATTTTACAGAAGAGGTAGTTGGGATGCAGAAAGATTAAGAAAACTTCTCAAAGTCAAGAGTTCAAAGTGACAGAGGACTCTATCTCCAGAGCCCACTTTTGATCTCCCAAGAAGGTTCCTTTCCCAGGCCTCCCTCAGCACTATGAAGCTAGACACAGCCGATCAGTGTGTGTTTGATCCCCGACCAGGGAGGAGACCCGCACAGGGCAGCAGAACTTTCCTGTCTCACCTGCCGCTCCCCTCAGCAGTGTTTTTCAGTCAATCTACCTGTTTTACTCCCCGCTCTGTCTCTGGTGAATCCTCTCACTGCCCCTGCATCTCTGGCCTGTACCCCAGTTCTGTATGCACAAATAAACCTTAGGGAAAAAAGATCTCCCAAATTCAGGTTCACTTCAGGCAGACTTCTTGCTCCCAACCATGGCCACCACCCCAATGCTCTGTCCTAATCCTCACTCCATTTTATGTCCACACTGGGTCATACTCACCACATTTACCCCTCTGGACTGGAGAGCAGTGTGATTGCCATGTCCCGTCTCAAAGACATGTGTTCTGTCTTAGAAGCACCTTATACACTCTCTAACTCCATCAGCAGCGAGAAGGTCACATCTTTGTCATTTGTCCCCAAAGCCCTTGGCTGTATGTCATCTGCTCACATAGCCTTTTGAGCACCTCACCATGGGGGTGACCCAGGCCAGGGTAGCCTGCCTGCAGAACCTCTGGTGAGCACTTCAGCAACATAACGCTTAGTCTGGTTCATCCTTCATGCAGCAGCTAATTTAGCGTCTACCTAAAACTCCCTCACTTAGAGTGCAGAAGGACATTTATGGCAACAGTGAGTAGGTCAGCTGCTGGCCAGCTTCATCCCCTCCCTCCTCACTGACCTCATACCCCACACCCAATGCACAATCTTCCCATCAACAGCCAGAGAGGAGGAGTTGAGTGAGGCTATTTAAGTCTCCACTCCCAATTTATTCTCAACAGAGATCACTCAGCCACCTCTGAAAAACCTTATTTTTTGTTCAAGTTGTCATCATGAATTGCCAATATCTATTTCTCCTTTTTTTTCTCTTCAAATTTTAAGACAAAAGAAAAACTTCTATCACTTCATTTTTTCCTAGCAAATCATTTCATAAGAAGCTTTGATCAGAGTTTCCATGACATTTTTAAGAATGAAGTCATGTGTTGTCCAGATTTGGGGGAGGGGAAAGTGGGAGGGTAGTTAAGGGAAAATAGATGAAATAAGATTGATTATGAGCTAATCGTGTTGGGATGATGATGTTCAGTGATGGTACCAGAGGCTTATCACTCCTTTCTGCTTAAACTTTGAGAATTTGGTGGCAATAAGTTCGAGATCTAGCAATAACATCTGATGTTTCTTTCAGTATTTCATCTCATCACATAATCTATGATCTATCAGGGAGCAATGGGACTTAACTGACCATGTGTTCCTATTTCTACAAAACCAGAGTTGGAATTCAAGTTTGGGAGGTGGATGCCCTCCCCACCTGACAATCCAGAAAAGCCTCAGGCTCATGGTGCTCCAGGCCTGCCATGAGCAATGACGTTGTGAAAGCCACTGCACTGGGTCTAGACACAGAGTTGGAGTGTCAAGTCTCCTACTTTTCTGAGTCAGCGAAATGTTGACGTCAACAATGAAGTCTGCAAGGCATTTCAGAGGAGCCGAGTCCTGGAGGTGACCTGCCAAGTGCAGATGCCAAAAATAACAGCCTGCCACAGGGTGCTGAGATGGGATGTCGAGAAAATGGGGTCAGAGGAATTCTCTCTTGAGTCTTTAAGTGTCCGCCTTCAAACAGAAGAGTCCAGAGGGATCTCTGAAGGCTTAGTTTTGAAGGAATTTCAGGCCACTAAGGATACAAAGCCATATTCATTCTATAGCTTCCTGTGATCCAGATCTGGTCACTCATTCACAAATCTGCCAGGATGACTCTCAGGAATGATGCTGTTGACCTTGGGACAGCCTTGAATTTGGATTAAGATTGTTCGGCTCTGAGAAAAAAGTGGCTCCAACCAGGAGCCCCCCGGCCCATCCCATCGCCTGCCCTTTGAAAGCCTCTACAGTCTCAGGAGCCGTGGGGCCTTCGACACCCACTTCACCTGGCTACAGCCCTCTAGGAGTAACATGACTCTTTGGTTTCCCTTTGGCTTTTGAGAGGGCATCAGATGGGACATCACTTCTGCAGCAACACCCACTTGCAGAGCAGGGTATAACCATGGCATAAAGCACTGTGATCTTGGAAACAACCTCCAGAAATGCAAAAAACACATTCCTATTGCTTACAAGCCCCCCAAGTACACTAAGACATTTGGTCACCCAACCGTATCTGGAGGGTCAGACCATTTCATCTGCCACAGCATTCCCAGGCACAGTCAGTACTCAGGAAACAGGAATCAGCATGCAGGGACTTTTTTGTGTACATCACATGCCCAGTGGAAAGATCCAACTCCACAAGGCTGTTCAATGATGCTTATGTTTACTTCTTTGCAACACCTGTGTTACTGCAACCCAATATTCTCTGCTCTCCACATAACCCTCCAATAGACATATCCTCCAAACTACTCCTAACTCTTCCTTCCCACCCGCAATGTTTCCCTGAAGGAGTGAGATGGCCCTGAACAGGTACTGTTCCCAACACAGTCGTCATGCCAGGGTCTTCAATACCCACTTCACCTTCAGCAGCAGGATGGCCTGCTCTTCACCATTTTCATGTCCAGACTGCGCTCTAGGAAGAAGGGCGTGAGACAACAGTCACACCCACTCAGCGTTCCCTTACAAGTCATTTGTGTTGTATGCAAAATGTGCATAAAAGCAAGTGTGTTTGTCCATGTAAATACTGGCTACTATAACCAACCCCCTAAGTTGCAGTAAATGCAATAAAGCACCTATCTCACGCCTACAAAACTGGTCTGGTTGTTTCTAATTTTGTGGTTCCCTTGGGTGACATTGGTCAAAGCTCGAGATCCACTTTTCTTACAAGCCGTGGCTGTGCCCAGTCCTACAGCCTTGGTCCTCCATGACACTTTCTGCACTAGGGGAGTCTGCAGGTAAAGTGAGAAGACAGGGAGGGTTGCTCAGCTTGTTTGGAGTCAGTCCAGAAGCGGTACTCGTCACTTTAACCCACAGTTAATGGCTTCCAGCTAGAAACAGGGAAGGTGGGGCAAGAAACATATAAAATGAAATGTTTTGAAAAGCACGGCACATAGCCTCCGCCACCCCAGCCTGACGAGTGGTGTGTTTCACAGGGCAACATGAAGGTATTTTAACAGGGTCCTTGGTGAGTGCCAAGACAAGTTTCCTTTCTTTGCCTTTGGTAATGGCTGGGGTTGGAAGCCTTCGGGAATGATTTCTGTATGTAAATGAGCTTCGGTCTTTTCTGATGGGACTTTTTTGAGGCACTAGCCAGTTATCAGAGGTCCAGGGGAGTCCAAGAGGTCACTCTGATTTACCAGAACATTTAGAAGGCTCTGCACTAAGCACTCTGATGACTGTGTGCCCCTATGCCTTCTTCCCCTACCAGCTTCTCACGGCTCGGTACCCCAAGGAGAAAGAGGAAGAGAAGAACATAGAAGTCAAGGCCGTGAGAATCTACTCTTTGTTTGGAATGATGGTCTTTCTTTATCACTTATTGTTTGGAAGATGAGGAGGCACAGGCAATCTCAAGTCTAAGAAAAGAAACAGAACATGCCACCTGTGATTGTGAGAATCCATGTGGCAAGAGATCAGTTTCCCAGAGACATTCTGCCAGTGGGGAGGAGGAAGTAGAGTCAAAACAGGGGTGGGAAGAGCACAAGGGACTATAGTGATGGTGCATGGGGGAATTGGTGGTGGGAATTTCACAGGAACTACACCTGAGATGAGAAAGCATACATTGTATACAAATGAAGAATGCGGCCCTCCCTGGTGATGCAATGGGTTGAAGCGCCACACTACAAAGCTAGCCGCAGCCACTTCAGCACCAGTTCCATCGCTGGCCAGGGGTGTGACCCACATGGCACAGCAGACTTCTCCTGTCTCTCCTCAGCAGTCTATTTCAGTAGATTCACCTGTTCTCCCCCCCACTCTGACTCTGGTGAATCTTCTCCCCGCTCCCACACCTCTGGTCTGTACCACATTTCTGATGCATAATAAATAAATCTTTTTTAAAAATTAAGAATGATATATAAAACGATATATAAAATGTCAATATATCAAAAAACAGAGAGAGAATGGTGTCCCTTGGTGGCCTTCCCTTTCACGTCTCCAGAAACATCACAAATGGAAACACATATCCAGACCAAATGGTCCAGGATGCTCACTCATGCAGAAGTTGGGGATATGCAGGCCACTTGTCACTGTGCTTTAGGGCCCCATCTCATGTTGACTCACTTCGATGGTCATGGTTTCTGGCCCAAGGCCAGCTATTTTAGAAGATAAGTTTCCAGAACTGTGTATGTGGTAGGCCCTCAGCCTCCAGGCCTTCAAACGCCCCTAAGCCTTTCTTTGTCCTCTTCTCCCATCTCTACACTCTTTCTTTTTAAGCCACATATTTCAAATTTTAAACCAAAGCTCTCTCTTTACCTTTACTGTGTTGACTGGTCATCCCCATGGTAACCCTCCACACTCCCCATGCCCTGACCAAATTCCTCTGAGGAATGGCTCACAGGCAGAAGCTTGTCCCTGTCTTCCTCTTTCATCAAAGTGGGGATGAGTTCAACCTCCCATCACCGTGGCAGTGAGTCCTCCTTTATTTGTTTCTTTGTAGCTAGGCAGCATTGAGCTTTAGGGAGGACAAGGAAGTCCTTAGGACAGAAAATTTCCTGGGGGCAGGAAATAGCCTTTACCAAAGATAAAATAGGACAGGGGTTGGAGGGTGCTCTTAGAATCCCAAGCAGCAATATCTTGTGATTGCAAGATCACAAACTATCTTTTAAAAATAGAAAAAGAAGTAAACTGCTGTGTACTCCCTAGATCAAAACCCACCAACACTCAAAATCACAAACTGCTTTGGTCCATGACATACCTTAAAATAAAACTAACCTTTAGCTTCCAGAAGACCAGTTTGAATGGATGTTATCTCACAAGCCTGGATTTGTTTCAAGGGAAACAAACATATTGCATACATTTGACCTATGGATACATTATCAAGATATTTGTAACCAAAAAATAGTTTAAAGATATATTGATTTAAACATATCTTGTTAGAGTTAGTGACAAGTATTTTGTTGAGCATAAGGGAGAATATTACCTTGTTCAACTCTTGTATTCCTCAAGTAAGTTTTAAAAGAATCGTTTTATAAGCTAATTCCATTTTCCCTCTCTCTATATAAAGGGAATAACACTCCGTTTCCAATACATGTGTATGTTTTGCTTTGTTTTCTGATATGAAATCTATCACATGCACTTTATTAATATATGGCCATGTAATTAACCTGTCTAGAGGAACCACACCTCTTGAAAGATAAAGCCATGCCTAATGTCACTCATCAGGTATAATAAGGCTAAGTAGTTCAGCTCTACAATAATCAGAGGAACATTCTAAACCTTGAGAGTGGAGAACTCACAGATGTGAACAGATCTGAAAATTCATCAACGTTTAATATATGTCCTTAAAAAAGGAAAAGGAGATTAAAATAATCCAAGGGAGTGACACAGATGAATGAACTTCAGAGGAATATCAAAATAGTTCTCAAATTGTGGAGAAAGGGTGGAAGGGAGAACAGAGAACCAGGTGACAGCTCAGCTGGAATGTTGCTATAATCTAAGGTTTAGAGATACATAACTAAGTCCTTAGCAAACAAACACAACTAAGTCCTGAGCAAACAAACACTGCTTATCGCAGACTTTGTAATTTGGTTTTATGATTTTTTTTTTTTACTTCTCTCCATTTATTCTCCTGAATTCTCACTTGATTTTAAACAAAATACTGTTGCTTATTGTTATTCGTGGTACTTATGTTCTTTAAAGCTGCCAAGACTACTGACTTAGCAGGTAATAAAACCATTCCTCCTGAGGGAAATCCAAGGTTAGGTTCCTCCGAGCCCTATCACATGTCCATCAACTGATCCACATATAACCTTGTTTTGTAAGTGTCTGTCTAAAAGTCTCTCATTTAAAACATATTAATTCATTTATATTGAACTCATTCCAACAGCAGTATAATTTATGTCTGAATGTTAATCTAATATCTATATTTTCTCTAAGGCATAGCTCATCCTTCTAATATTTAGGAACACTAATCAGCTCTTCACCACTGCACTGAGTGGCCATTTTAAACATGAAATCACCAACAAAAAGCATAAGCATGAGAAAGTTCTGGCATCAAATAAGCCTCACAAAAGAGCACTCATTTACAGCATGAATCAGGAAATAAGAAAGCAAAGGGTTGCCTTCCATCTCAGCAAGGAATGTGGCTGTTGGCAGAAAATTCAGATTTTCTGCAACTCTACATATTCGTGAATGAAACTGAAATCTCTCTGTGTATTGATTAAAAGATTACAAATAAATTTTAGCAGGTAGGTAAATGCACAAATACAGAATCTGTGCATAAAGAAGATCCATTGTATTGTGAGTCTCCGCTTTGCTTAGCTGTGGTGAGTAGAACTAAGCTATTGCCTGTTCTAAAAGTTACCAAACGTATTTCCATACTAGAATCTTCTGTGGAGTTTTCAAAACCACACTCCAAGCCAAATAAGAATCTCTC
>NW_004567131.1:12231166-12255717 GCF_000260355.1 Condylura cristata
TGAACAAGTGAAGGAAAAGAGAGACATCTAGTCTTTCTGTAGCTCAATCTCAAAGGCAGCATTTCACTTCACTGTGACTCATATGAATCCAGTCCCTAGTCCACCCCTTAGAGAGGAGATTGCACAAGGTGTAGCTGGATGCCAAAATGTAGACGCACCATGAGTATCTTAGAAGCCATCGATCAGGCCAGCCTTTCCTAACTGCAGGTTTTCTTTCTAGAACTGAACTTAGGAATTGTTGCTTTAATCTTAAACAATTAAATTGTTATTTCCTTATATGTATATTTTCAAATGAAGTATTTATTCTAATTAGTCACCTTCCTGAATTATAGAGGTGGATAAATCCATACACTCCAGGGCTTCCTTCTCCGTTGCCTACTCAGGAATGACAAAAGTCACACCGTTAGAGAGATTTATCTTTTTCCCCCACAATCATATAACTTAAAGATGGATATAGATTGTTTGTATTAATCATATACTCATTAGTTTCAAGTAAAAGGAATATAAGGATACAGGCATGTCCAGCAAACAAATCACTGTAGCTAGAGTAAGACAGAGGGCAGGGTAAGACCTACTGGAAAAAGAAAATTCTAGAACTTATACAGACATAAATGTGGATTATACAGTTTTGTAGGCCATGTATAATATGTATAATAGTCCTCTATTGCTGTATAACAGATGATCCCAAAGTTTAACAGTTTAAAACAAAAACAAGCCATTTTATAGCTCACAGTTTCTGAGGTCACAGCTTCAGTGCTGCCTCAGTGGGTGGTTCTGGCTTCGTATTTCTCAACAGTTGCTGTCAAGTTGTCAACCAGAGCATGATTGTCTGAAGATCTGCATGGAGTTGGGGGACCTACTTTACAATGGCCCATGCAAGTGGCAGCCAAGTCGGTGCTGGTAGTAGGTTGAGGATTTCTTTGAATGAGGACCTCCCCATTGGGGTTGAGCATGCAGCCAACATTGTGCCTCTCAGAGAGCAAGATGGGACTGCCTCTTCCTTCATAATTTGGCCTTGGAAACTGTTGGGTACTGGTGAGTCTATTCACTGTGGGAGGAAAGAAGATGAGAATCACTACTATCATCTTGCAAGCTCACTTCCACACCAGACTTTTTAAGCTTTTAGAGAATCTTGAACAGAAGAGTGACGTACAAATACATTTGAAACATTTTAAAACTTGTATTTGAAAAAGGTCACTCCAGTTGTGCGTGGGAAAAGGATGAAGGTGCACGTGGAGAATTTCACTGGGGAGGTTGTAGTGAACCACCAGTCAGGGAAAGACAGTGACGCAGAGCAGGGAGGTGACAGTGGATGTGGATTCACAGTGGTGAGGTGTTCAGCTGAGGGATGTGATTCAGCTGGCACACAGGAAGTATGAACTGAACTGTCAGGGTTGAAATGAGCATCTGTAAAAGCCTCCCCAGTAGGCTGGGGTTAATTTAACATGGTTCCATATGTCCAGGTGAACAGGGATGAGGTCAAGAAGCCATAGCTATGGGTTCAAGTTTTTATATAAAGTTGATATTTATCCACACAATGTAGTGGATTCTTACTGTGCCTGGGATTTTGAAGCAGAGGAAGAAGACATCAAGCTATGGCCATGATCCCGCTGAGTTTTCGCAATCCCCGCAGGACCCAGGAATGAAGGAGAAAGATCTACTCCTGCTGCACACCCATAGAGGTGGGCATACCTGGTCATATCTGATTCCACACCTAAGGCCTTGGAGACATTTTTTAAATTCTTGGAGTTGGGCAGATGTGACCTGCACAGTAGACTCTGGGAGAAAGGACAGGGAAATAATGATATTTCTAAAAGAATTTCCTTAAATGTGTCTTTTTTTCCCCCACTCAGGCCACAGACTGGGAAGGGGTAGGTTAGAAGCCTGCTCTTCCAGAAACACTGCACTCTTGTGGTAGGGAAGGTCTGACCTTCATGTTTCGAGTCTACGTCAGGGGAGCCCTCTCTTTTCCACAGGAGCTTCCTTCTCTCCCCTGAAATCAGACTGGGGCAATGGAAGTGTACTGAAATGTATCCTCCTGATCTGCATAGTACGTGCCTAGAGAGCATTTCTGCATGTGACTTTGTGCCACAGATACAGGACCTGATTAGCTGTTCCATGCCCACATCATGACATAAGGCATCTAAAGTTCAGGGAGATAAAACGTGTAGTCAAGGACAAGCAAATCACACTACACTGAGTCATTTGTCAGCTTAGAAACAGTTTGAACAAGGACATAAACTAAGGCCAGGTACCCAACAGAAATTACACGTTTACCAAAGAATAACTAAGACTTGTGACTTTGCCTGGTATTCATATTAATTAAGAACCCAGCTCCACTGGAGATTGCAATTTGTCGCTAGAATTTCATGGAGCACGTATGACAATTTAGCAAGCAGGAAGAGGACTCAGGTCAGTGGGCTATGTAGGTCTAAGTCCACAGAGTTGAGTCATTGTGGTTGGAAAGAAGGGGAAATCAATGAGTGTTCTACCATCTGCTTGAGTCAGGGCTGTACTGAGGCTTCTTTGAAACACTCTGTGTTCTCTGCAGCCTTGAGAGGTGGTATTGATGATGCAAGAATGCCTAATGATTGACTTTGCTTCCTCAATCTGGGGCACATTAAATTATGCCCAACAGCAAATCCGGCCTCTGTCCAGTGTCGGGACCTCATCACTGGCATGAGACCTAACTCCATGCCAGTCACATCTAATCAAGCACGTACAAAAATGAACAATAATGTTCAAAATTTATTAATCAAAAATAAAAATAGGTAACATCCCCTTCCAGAAGCCCTGAATTACCGCATAGGAGTGCAGCCTGGGCCTTTACCACCCTACCGGGGAGCCCTCCTCCCCCCAGCTCTGAGGTCAGTCCAGAGAAAGAGGACGAAATGCAGCTGTTGCCTCCAGAGCAGGCAGCACACGGTGTTCTCGTGCCTGATAAACATACAAAGAATGTCATTAACTGATGACGACGCTGCCCACACAGGCCGCAGAGGGAGGGTGCACAGGTAGGGGGCGCCAGGCTGGAACACATGGCTCTGATGAGGCCAGCTGAGGAAGAGATCTCTGGCCTCGTCTCCATCTTGGCACAAAGGAGCGAGGCAATGGGGACGTGGGGGAGACTGAGGCACAGAGAGGCTGTGGCAGATCACCATAAGGATCAGAGTATAAGCAAACCTAGAACCAGTTTTATAAACTTTGTAATGCAAACAAGAGTAATGAAAAAAACTCAGAGGACAAAAGGTCACAGGTCGGCTCACTTGTTCAATTCCCTCAGCAGCCCTTAAAGCTAGGACTCACCACACACACCAGCTAAAAGGAAACAGGCATAGAGACAGAGGCTGGCCCCAGGACACACCAGCTAGACCTCTTCCCTGGCATGCCCCATGATGCATATGCTCCTACTTTGGCCTCCTGGACAGAAGGCCCATGAACAGCTGAGACATTTTCCGGGGTCCAAGGTTCTTGCTGGCTTGCCAGCACTTGCTTTTTATGGCCAGTCACCTGCACACTGTGAAGGACACCACTCAGCACTTCTGAAGCCACATCCAGACATATAGCCAACTCCTGCAGAGACACGTGTCACCAGCCTCCTCCCAAAAACCCTCCCAGACACCCACCTGGGATGACCGGTGCCCCCTGCCCCACACCTGCTTTTCATAGGATGCTTCCCACAGTGGCCCTCACAGGGCACCTCCTTCCTCTTGAGAAACCTCTGAACCTCCATCTGTGTCCACAATGGGTAGTTAGGGACATGACTGATCTCAAATCTAAGGTCACGGCTGTGGGGCTCCGGGTAAGGCATGCTGTGCCTCAGTTTCCTCATTTGTAAAACTCAATGACTGTCAATCAGAGGAGGGACTGTGTCTGCAACAAAGAGTGTGTCCTGAGTCAGCATGACCCTGCTAGCTCTTCCCAGGTTCCTGGGCCTGGACCTTACACCACAGGGGGGCCCCTGAGGGCAGGGACAGTGTCACATCATTTCCCAGGTGCCCACCACAGAGGGGGTGCCAGTGAGGGATGTCTCTTTGAGTAGAGAACTTTTTTAAGTCTCTGTGCTAAGTGAAGAAGAAAGACCACAAATAGACAAGTAGAAAATACTGCTTTTTAATGACGTGAGAGCCTCACATGCTGCCTGCTTAAAAGTGGAGCATCTGATGTTTTCCATAATCAGAGAGAAAGGCTTTTGGTGTTCTCCTGGGAAGGAAGGGCAGAGGAGAAGGGCTGGTCTTTGTGTGGTTATTTTCACTTACCTCTCTTGTAAGCTTATGGGGACATTGATTCATTGATTCTAATTTTTGCATCGTTCTTTAAGGGGCAACTCCTGCATTTCCTGAGACCCACGCTTACAGCTGTTGACTTAATAGAAAACAGGTCCTGTCCCTTGAGTGCAGGGCAGTAACCCCCAAAGAGAGGTCACAAAGAATCTCGATTCCCAGGAGGAACTTCTCAGAGATTCTGATGGAGTCATTAAAGATGCATCTGGGCGAAAAGTTAGGTACCTCATAGAACTGTGTTGAAGAATGAAGCTAAGGAGGATGCAGCTACCTTCCAACACTCAGGCCCGCTAACTTGTTCTTGAAATCACCCTCAAGTTTACAGACTTTCAGCTCATGTGGGATTTATGTCACCTGAGTTCTCATAATGCAGTGGATATACTCTGTCCCCCAACACTTGCAAAAATCCTGTCAGAGGAGATACTTTGAGGCTTCAGCACTGCCTCAAGGGGTCTAGCAGGAGAACCAGACTGGGAAGTAGCAAGAACCAGCCAAGGGGCAGAACACATCCTGCCATGACCCCCACACAGGCCTTTTCCCTACACGGACCTAAATACGCTGCCACCCCTTATCTGGACCTGGTGTAGGTGTAGGCTGGTGGGAACTCATAGGATAAAACGACCCCTCTGGTTAGAAGACACTGCTTAAAACAGACATAAAAGCCTAATTATGGAACAAACAGCATAGGAACTGTCATCAATAGTATTGTAGTATATCTTCAAAAGGTTTTGAAAAATCCTTTGAAAAACTTTTCTAATCATACATGGTGATGAATGGTAACTAGACTTATTGTGATGATCACTTTGCAGTGGATACAAATACAATGTATATAGCTAATAGGTCGATGCCAACTATGCCTCAATTAGAACAAGCAGAAAGGTCCACTACTGCTGCTGCTGTTGAGAAACCATAAAAAAATATTTAAAAAAAGCAAAATCTGGCCTTCCCGGTGGCACAGCAGGTTAGGGTACAGCACCGTAAGCTGGCCACAGCCACTACAGTGCAAGTTCAGTCCCTGGCCCAAAAGGTGATCTCATGGCTCGGCAGACCCCTCCCACCCACTGCTCCCCTCAGCAGTGTACTTCGTCCATCTGCCTGTTCTGCTCCCCACTCTGTCTCTGGTGAATCCTCTCATAGTCCCTGCACCTCTGGCCTGTACCCTAGTTCTGTATATATAACTAAATAAATCTTTAAAAAAACAAACAAACAAAACCCATTCTTCACACCTTGCCCAGCTTTATAGTCCAAAGAGGTGGGGAGACTGTGAGCCCCGGGGGCCATCAAACCTTAAGGGACCTTAAAGCCCCTCGACTTATCATCTCTGGAATGGAGCCACCATCAGGTGAAATGAACGACGTACAAGTGACCTTGATTTGTCCCTGACAATTACATGAAACAGAAACCTAGAGAAGCTGTTAGGATTTGGAGGGGTTAGAGGAAAGCAGATAGTCCAAGGAGAACTTAAGACTCAGGCTTTGGCTGGTATAGAATCAGAAACCCCAAAGACACAATGAATAGTCTCTGTAGGACATGAAGATGAACAAGCCACCACCATTGTTTCAGGGCTTTATCACTCTGATCTAAATCCTGGAACAAGAGCTATAAACACAGCCCGGCTTAGGTCACCTTGATTTATGTCACCAAGACCACAGTCATAGAGGGAGGGGGCAGCCTGCTGAGTTCAGGGACACTTATCAGCTAGAGGCAAACAGTGGCTGTTAGAGAAGACTTCACATACTGCAAAGCCCACATAGTGATAGGGAGATTAGCTGTCCATAGAGTCCTGGCACACCCCCAATTAAAGAAGTGAAAATAAGAGATAGGGATGCTTACTCAGGAGAAAGTATCTTTAAAAGGTTGGCACGTTAACTTGGCTCTGATCATCTTTAAATTAAAATTAAAAGTGGCTTTCCAAATGTTTCTTTTAGAAATTTTAATTTTGATATCATATTAAATGACAGAAAAGTTGTAAGAATAGTTGAGAAGCTCAATATACTCTTTACCCAGATTCCATAATTGCTTACTTTTTGCCCCACTTCCATATCATTTTCTCTGTCTCATAATATATATGTCTAATATGTATATGTTGATCACTATTTTATTTCTTGGCCCAAATTCAGGCTGCCTTGATGCATTGTATTCAGTTACATAAATAATCCAAGATGTGTCCATCCATTTCTTTATGATGGACATTTATGTTGCTTCTACATGTTTAGCTATTATGATAAAACTACTACTGGGCATTCTTGTACAAGTGCTTTTATAGATACCTCTTTTCATTTTCTTCAGTAAATATCTAGTAGTGGGATTGCTGAGTGTTAGCACAGTTATCTGTTCAATTTCATTTAAAAAACTGCCAAACAATTTTCCAAGGTGTTTTTTACCATTTCCACAGTGGTTTTTTTTTTGCCATTTTTACCACCCACCCCCAGCAACATGTAAGAGTTCAAGCTATTCCACATCCTTGACAGTACTTGATATCAAGTCTTATTTTGTCTTTCAAGTGGGCACCATTATGTTTGTTTGTTTGTTTAGATTTACTTATTTATTCATATAGAACTGGGGTACAGGCCAGAGATGCGGAGGGTAAGAGGATTCACCAGAGACAGAGAGGGGAGGAGAATAGGCAGATCGACGAGGTACACTGCTGAGGGGAAGCGGCCGGCGGGTCAGGAGAGGTCTGCCGCGCCATGTGGATCTCCTCTGGGGCAGGCGGGGATGGAACTCATGAGAAAGTGGCTGAAGCTTCTTAGTGCTATGCTTTAACCCGCTGTGCCACCAGGGAGGGCCACCATTGTGTTTTAATTGCATTCCTTCACGAAGGGTTTGAGAAATCTTTTGACCAGTTTTCACTTTTTTTTTTTTTTTGGCTTTTTACTAAGTTGTAGGAATGTTTTATATCATCTCACAACAAACTCTTTTTTCAAATATATGTTCACATATATTTTCTCCAGACTGTGGCTTGTCTATTCTGAAGTTTGCTTTGATGAACATAATATTTTAATTTTTGTAAAGTCTTAATTTGTTGACTGTTTATTTTGTGGTAATCTTTTTTGCATGTGCTTTAGCAAAGAAATCTTTGCCTACCATCAGAAAAATGTTACCCCCATATTTTCCTTTAGAGCTTCATAGTGTTTTCATTCATATTTCTATTTATGATCCATCTTGAACTAATTCGTATCTGTGTATCTGGTAAGGCATTGATCAAGTTCATGTCCCCAGAGGTTATCTCCAGTATTGGGACCTCATTTGTTAAGAAGACTCCTCCTCTTGTTACCCCTCCCCCATTGCATTGTTGTGACAACTTTGTCAATAATTGTCAGTTGTGTGGATTTTTTTCTGAACTCTCTCTGTTCCATTAACCTGTTCATCTTATCTTATCTCAATATCACACCATTTTAACACAAGAGTTTTACAGTAAATCTAACTGTCAGGTAGTATAAGACCTTCAACTTCTTCTTTAGCTAAATCTTTTTTTTGGCTATGTCTAGGTCTTTGAATTTCAAAAAAAAATTTAAACCTACTTGTCAATTTGCTTTTTAAAAAAGTCTATTTGGGATCATGATTGTGATTGTGCTGAATCTGTACATCATTTTGGGATGAAATGACATCCTCATTTTACTCTCCAATCCATAAACATAGTATTGTTTTCCATTTATTTGTTCTTCTTTAATTTTTTTCATCAATGTTTAGGGTTTTTAGTACTGAAATTTTTCACATTTCCCATTACATTTATTCCTAAGTATTTTATGGTTTTGACAATGTTTTAAAATTTTAAACTGCCCTTTCCCAAAATTATATAGTTTTCTAAATGATTGGAAAATCAATAAAACAGAAAAAATAAATTAATAAATTTTAATTTCATATAAATGTGTCTGTATAAAAATCCATATGCAAATTACATAAGTTGCTTCTCTGAGTATCACACTTGAAATACTGAAACAAATATTCCTTTTTCTAACTTTTTTTAAAAAAGTATATAAGCTGGGCCCTCCCTGGTGGCGCAGCGAGTTAAAGCACAGCACAGAGAAGCTTAAAACCACTTCCGCATGAGTTCGATTCCCGCCTGCCCCGGAGGTGACCACATGGTGTGGCAGACCTCTCCTGACCCGCCCGCTGCTCCCTTCAGCAGTGTACCTCGTCTATCTGCCTGTTCTGTTCCCCACTCTGCCTCTGGTGAATCCTCTCACCCTCCGCATCTCTGGCCTGTACCCCAGTTCTGTACGAATAAATAAATAAACCTTTAAAAAAAAAAAGTATATAAGCTGGTTGTTTCCCAACAATTTGGTGTTAATATAGAGAAATAATTGCATTGATTTTTGTATGTTGATCTATTTTTAGAACTTTTATAAGATTTATTTAGAACTTTTTTAAGATATATTTATCCATACTTACGGGGGTACAGGCTAGAGGTGTGGTGGGTGAGAGAATTCACCAGAGAGTGGAGAGCAGAGCAGGCAGATGTACTGAAATACACTGCTGAGGGAATGGGTGTTGTCAGGAGAGGTCTGCCATACCGTGTGGGTCTGCTCTCTGGCAGGGGATTGAACTAGTGCTTCAGTGGCTTTGGAGAGCTTCACCAGGGAAAGCCTTATTTTTAGAATTTTTTTTTAAAGATTTATTTATTTATTCGTACAGAACTGGGGTACAGGCCAGAGATGTGGAGGGTGAGAGGATTCACCAGAGACAGAGTGGGGAGCAGAACAGGCAGATCAACGAAGTACACTGCTGAGGGGAGCAGCGAGCTGGTCAGGAGAGGTCTGCCACGCCATGTGGATCTCCTCCGGGGCAGGCGGGAATCGAACTCATGCGGAAGTGGCTTAAGCTTCTTAGTGCAGTGCTTTAACCCGCTGCACCACCAGGGAGGGCCTATTTTTAGAACTTTTAATGGGCATAGAAAGGGGAGTAAAAGAGGCTTAATCTATCAGCATGAATTTATTTTTAAGATTTATTTATTTATGCATACAGAAATGGGGTACAGCCAGAGGTGCAGGGACAGTGAGAGGATTCACCAAAGACAGAATGGGGAGCAGAAGAGGCCGACTGATGAAATACATTGCTGAGGAGAGCAGTGGGTGAGACAGGAGAGGTTTGCTGCGCCAAGTGGATCACCTCTGGGGTGGGGATCGAACTCGCACTGAAGCCACCACAGGTCCACTTAGCATTGCAGTGCAGGGCTCCAACCCGCTTCACCACTAGGGAAGGCCTCAGCATGAATTTAAAAAGAAAGAGAAAGTAAATAGAAATATTGAGTGCTCTCTCTCTGCAAGGCGTGCTGCTGGATATTTATACAGTTAATTACCACAGCAAACTTGTGGAATCCGTGATTACCCATGTCTTGCAGATAAACTAAAGCAACTGGCTCCACACCTCTTGTAGAGCTTTCACAGGGTAGATGGGTAAAGCAGTGGCAACTTATGACAAGACATGTTCCCTCCCGTCCAGCTCCTGCAGCCAGCAGGTGTGAGGTGGGGTTGAAGTCTCTTATCTGTTCCTCTGAGTCACAGCTGCCACAGGCTGATGGGCACTCACACCAGACCTACTCTGAGGCAGGCCAAGGTGGTAGATGATCCCCAATCAGATGGTACTAGGCCAGGGAGCAGAGAGTCACTGGGACAGCATGAGGCCAGCAGTGGGGCCAGAGCACTCACCATGCCACCCCCTCCCTCACCCCTCCCTGGGCAGAGTATAAGCGGCTGGCTGAGCCCCAAGCATCATGAGCCCTGAGCCCTGAGCAGGAGGATTCACCTGTGTCCCCAAGTTGCTGAGCTTGAGGAGGACAAGGAAGGCTTTGACTGAGGTTCCCCCAACCCTACCAAGCATCAAACTCATTTGGGGTCATCCTTCCAAAATAAATTCCCAAATTTTTGGCTCCTCCAAGCACAAGATACTGGCTCCTCCTAAGTGATCAAGATACTGTGAAGAAGACAAAAGTAACCAAATAAAGTCTTGCCAATTGAGGGACTGGAAGTGCACGGCAAGTTGGAGAGTGAAGCAGAGATGGCTGAAGAAGCAAGGATTGGGCACGAGTGAGCAAGGGAACTCCACGGGGACATAAAACTCCCAGGGTTTTCCCTCTTCCAGAAATACAAGTCGTGGGGGTTGGGCATGGTGTGAAGGCTGCCTCCTGAGATGTCACCCCATGGGACAGATCAGGGAGGAATGCTATGGAGCAAAGAAAAGGATTGACTACATATCTCAAGTTCTTCAAGGGGAAAAGTCCTCATGACCCCTCCAGGGAGGCAACTAAGGGGGCGGGGGTGGGGGAGAGGGCTGGGGCAAAGCCTGTGGTGGTGTGGCCACAGATCACTGGCCTGTGTCCCCTGTGGTAGACCCAGAGGCTGAGGCGACGGCGAGACTACCAGTGTGGCCACCAGGCACCCTCCCCGTGTCTTTTTGATTTGATCTCTACTTAATGTTTTACTTGTTTCAGTCTTTTGATGCTGAAGTTCTCATAGCTGGAACGGGAGTACAAATAGGAAGAGTGAAGGGAGGACGGCAGTGAACACAGCCAAACGGGAGTGGGAACTTGTATGAAAGAGAAAGTTCAGGCAGGGCCAGGCGGCGCCTGAGAGGGCTGCACACAGGAGCACTGCAGGCCGGTGCTGGGGGCCGGCAGGGCCTGGACAGGAAAGGGAGCCGCAGTTGACATTTGGAACAATTGCCCCTAAACAGGGGACGTGGGCCCAACCTCTTAGCCCTCCCTGCAACTCCTTGACCCCTGGAGGCCCGTCCAAAACCTAGGCTCTTTTTGTTACGATTTTCTGCACCACTGGTTGCCTTGGCAACAGCTGCCACTGTAATGCAACTCTCTGGCAGGTTTGTTCTGCTCTGCCAGCTTTGAAGACAATAGGGGGGAATGCAGACGGCAGCTCCGGTTTCAGAACCTGTCGTCTCCTGTAAGGGGAGAGGACAGAATCGGCAAGGAAAGGTGAAGAGGGCGCCGGCAGAAGCAGGTCGACTAAGAGAAACTGCAAAAGAATGAGGAATGTGAAACTTTCCTGTGACACCCTTTCAGACACAGGAGCTGAAGGAGCATTCACAGTGGGGCCGATTAATAGTTGATTCAATAATAATAATAATGGAGAAAGTGTCTTTGCCTTCTCTCTTCCTTGCTTCAAGCAGTGACGGGCATGAAAATTGCAGATCAGATCCAGTTGATACAAAGCTAGAGGACGTTTGCAAACATCAGATGACTGAACTGGTATCCATAAGAAATTTTACTAGGTTAGAATAATGGGTTAAAACCTATTTTTTTTCCCATCTCAATTTAATCCCCACAGGTTTCCCATCATCAAGTCACCTGTGTGCCATCACCATAATCCCATGCACTTCCCTCCGCACCCCCCCACCCCCGTTTTTGATCCCATTCCCCACTCCACCCCCACAAAATGTCTCTGGTATATGGTTGTTCATTATTCTTGTTATTTTCTCACCTGGTCCATTATACTCTTGCTATGAGTGAAACCATCCGGTATTTTTCTTTCCCTTTCTGGCTTATCTCACTCAGCATGATCTTTTCCAGCTCCATCCAAGTTGCTGCAAAAGACATGTGTTTCTCTTTTTTGGTTGCTGAGTAATATTCCATTGTATATATGTACCACATCTTTTTAATCCAGTCATCTACTTTTGGGCATTTGGGCTGCTTCCATGTAAAACCTATCATTTTAAGATACACATTAGAAGAGAAATTTGGCTGCACAGAAATTAGCCTGCGGGTTCCAATCATTAGCAAACCAGTGTGAGCAAACAGGGACAGGAGGTCTTAGAAAGCTGACGGAAATGGGACACATGTGGGTGCCCACTGCCTGTTCCCCTCGACCACCTGCTGCCGGGAATCCCTCGTGAAGTACAGAGATCTCCGAAGTAGGCTGCTGATGTGTTTTGCACTCTGGTTCCAGAACTGTATTTAGAATGTAACTGTGAAGCTGTGTAACTCTGGAGCTGTTTAATGTGGCTAAGAACACAAATTCAGAAGTCAAAACAACTGGGTTTGAGCCTGAGTGTTGTGTTTGGAAAGTTACTTAACCTCTCTCTAAACCAGTTACTTCATCTATGCAGAGGAGATAGTAACATTCCTAAGGCTTTAGGGAGAATTGAGCCAGTGACTCTAGATAAAGCACTCAGAAGTGTGTCTGGCACATAGTAAATGCTTGTAAGTGGTTGCTACTGGTGTTAGTCACTCAGCTGTGTGCTTCTAAGAGGGAGATGAGTTATTTTTGCCTGGAGGGCCCTAGACTCTGAATGCCTGGCAGTATTAATACACTTGGATAACTCAACCGCCAAGCTCCTGTCACCCTTGATGTTGTCAGACTGTGGCTGACCGCTAGGGAGCAGGGAGAGGCCCACATCTGGTAGCTCCGCTTAGCCCATTTTGCTACATTAGTGAGAGGACGGTCCTTCCTCTGGCAGTCCACGAGGGCCCACCGTTCTGAGGAAGCCCTGGGTACTCAGATAGCGTACCATCATCCAACTCCACACCAGCCTATGGAGCCACCATCTTTATCTCCTTCAGCACAGGAAGGACTGAAGAGGCCATTCACCCATGGAAATGTGGCAATATGTAAGTATTTGCTTGTCCAGAAGAGGAAAACCTTGCTGTAGCTCCATCCCTAGCAATTTGTCCACAAGCAACCTTCCATACAATGGTAACCATCACCAGCCTGTGACCTCACCCCGGGCCTCCTCATTCCTAATTTCTCAGCAACAAGGTGGCACTGATCTCAGAAGTACCTGGAACCCTCACTGTACACCCAAACTTATTAGAGAACATTTGCCAGACGCAGGTTATTTTTTTGTGCTGTGGGGCGGAGACACTGTGTTCTTAGCTGCTGTGTGAAATTCTCTGTGTTTGGAATTACATTCCTCCCCATTTGCTTCTTCCACAAACCCAAAACAGATTAGAAGCAACTGAAACTAGGCTTTAAAAAAAAAGCCTATGCTGGAAAACTGCCAACCCTCATCTTAAAATCCGAATATGGACTCTTCCCATTTGTTGTGGCCATTTTTTTATTTTACTTATATGTTATTGCTTCAACACTGCAAGTGTGTAATGCCAGATGCTGTTCCAAGGGCTTTGCAAACAGTGACTCATTTAATCCTCATAACAGCTCAGTGAAATAGATGTCATTACTATCTTTATCCGCACTTTCAAACACGGAAACTAAGGTATAGAGAGGGTAAGTGACATGTAAAGCCAGGAAGTAACCAATTCAGCATACGAACCCTAGCAACAAGCTCCAGAGTGCCTAGTCCTGAGCCACCATGTCAGTTTTCACTGTTATGTTGCTCTGTTTTCCATAAGTAACCTGGAATCTTCTAGAAGGCAGAGATAGCATCTTTATAAAAAGACCTTACAATAGGTACAGAAGACAATCCACAAATGACTTGTGGTTATGTTAACAGTAGTGACAATGACCAAGGAGTGTGATTTACCCCCATGCCACTCATTAGAAACCATAGGCCTTGGAAGTGGCAGGAACGAGCTTCTTACTGGGAGAGCTGCTCCTTCCTACACCTTGCACGAATGCCTTGAGAATGCAGGCGGTGCTCCTATGCCTGGGAAGAACTGGCCTCTGGAGCAGGCTGCCATTCTCAGCAGCTCACGGGCGGAGGCAGCTTCCTGGGCGACACACTGCCTGGACTTTCCAAAACGTGTAACCACCAGACCTCTGCCAGGTTCCCAATTGGAAAATAGCATCTCCTTTTCTACTGTTCTTTGAGAACATTGGGCAGCAGCACAGAGAACATTTCCTCAAGTAACCTGGCAGGCTTAGCCTGGGTGTTCAGACAGACACCTTGAAGTTCCTGCCTGCCTGGCAGCCCAGGGCACGCACCTCTCTCTTCTGTGAGTGACCATCTCCAAGACACTAAGTTGTGGGGATGGCCCCCCAAAATTGTCCCCCAGACACTAGGTTGAGGAAGGGAGAAAGGAGGATGGGCTCCCAGCTACAATCCAGCACCTGGCAAGGCCTGAGCCCTTTCCCTACTGGGAAAGGACAGCCTAGGTGATGGGGTTCAGATGATGGGGTTCACAGTGAGTGAGGTCGTAGGTTTATCTCAGAAAGGTTTCAGCAGTTTCCTATCCAGTGGCACATGGCAGGCTTACTAAGGACAATGTGTGTGTGTAGACACAAACAGAGGCTGCATTTAAAGAGCAGAGGTTTATTAGAAAAAATGAAATGAAAAAAAAAATTGCCTGCATAGACACGAGTTGGCAGAGCAAGGGACAAGAGGTAGTTTTATGTAGTGTTCTTTGGGGCAACTCATTCTTTTGTGGGATTTTCTCTAATGTGAACTCTATTGCTCCTAAGGTCTGGTTGGGTTAATTTATAAGGACTGGTGTCTTTTTTTTATTTTGTTTTGTTTTTTTAATGTTTATTTATGCATTCAAGAACTGGGGTATGGTCCAGAAGTGCTGGGGGGTGAGAGAATTCACCAGAGAGTGAATGGGGAGCAGAACAGGAAGATGGACTGAAATGCACAGCTGAGGGGAACAGCAGGCCAGGGCGGGGCCAGCGAGACAAGAGAGGTCTGCTGCACCACGTGGGTCAGCTCCCTGGCCTGCTGGGGATCCAACTGCTGCAGTGGCTGGTGATAGCTTGACAGCGCTGTCTTTAACCCCTGCACCACCAGGGAAGACATCACTGGTGTTACTTTGTCATGGCCAACAAATCTCCGTATCTGCTCCAGTCTGTGCTTATAGATTTTCCATAGCAGTCGCTGCCAAAGGATTTCTACAGCCTCCTTATGACTAGTTAATCATTTAGACCCCGCCTCTTGTTTCTGCCCTTGTGAATCATCCGTCAGAAATGTCCTACTCTCAGCGACCATCATGGGCCCTTTTGTGGCACAGCCTCTATTCCCATGAATAGCACCTGCCCGATTTGGCCAGGGGCTGCCCTGCGCTTGCCCAGTCTCAGTGGATAGAACGGCAGCACTCACGTGTGTCTCCCAGGCTGGAAGGCGGTTCCCAGCCCAGGGGTGCCTTCTTCCACACCCCGCTCCTACTGGGAATGGTAAGCACACCCCAGGAGCTGTGAACTGGGAGGTCCTCGAGGTTCATAGGAAAGAACACGCAGGTAGCTCACTTCACCTGGGGCTGCAGGGCCTGCTCCAAGGCACCAGCTGAGGCTGGGGCAGGGCAGATATGTGCTCCCCACCCCAAGAAACAAACAAGAAAGGGAACATTTCCCACCACCTGGGTCTGTACAATAGCAAATAAACTGCTCCCTTCTGTTATCAGGCTGTTTGCACATCCCTTCCCAGAAGCTGGGTTATTTTGAAGATGCTGTTCTCATCTCTGCATGTTGCCCACTGAGCTTTAGATAATGTTTTCATCACAGCACTACAGTGCAAATGGATCAAGTAATGTGCCCATTCTACAGATGTGAAACTCGGAGCGGAGAAATGATCTGTGGACAGCACCTCCCTGATTCTCATGACAGGCATGTTTCACCCTAACACACAGCTGGGGAGAAAGGTTCGCACATGAGGCTTGGGATGAGGAGGAAACTGGACGTACTTGAGAGTCTTTTTAGATTCAGAGGCTGGGAAGCCCTGCCTGCCTCACCCCAGTCCTAGCCTTGTAGATCCGTCTGCTGTAGAACTAGAGACAGCTGTCATGGCCAGGACTTGTGGTCACCATCTCACTTGTCCCATTTTACTCCAAAGACAGCCTGCAAATATTTCATCTTTACAGAGCTCATCACCTTGTTATGCTCATTCTATCTCCTCTGCTAGATTCTACAGAGCATCTGCTGGATGCTCTCGGGTACTCTTGAGAGCACTATCATGCTCAAGGAACTGCCTAAAAATAGACCTGCAGTCCAGGCCTTTGAGTGACACTCTTTCCATGGCACAGCTGGGATCCTGTGCCAGAGAAATGGGGGAGCAGAGGCCAGGGAGACTCGGCGTCCCCAAGGGGCTTAGCAAAACTATTTTGAAGGTATTTAATTGGGCTGCCAGCATGGGTCCTGCATGCTTACTGGGTGACATGGAAGGTACTTGGGTGCTGGGAGATGATGGGGAGGATAGCTCAGTGGGTGCTGGGTTAGCCAGTGGTAGGAATGTTGGGAACAAAAGGAAAACACTTAGAGGAGCAACACTAGCTCACAAGAATGAGGACCTGGCAGGGGGCAGATGAGTCACATCTCCACTTTTGTACCCAAATAAGCTCAAGTGGCCCAAGCACCCATCTTCCCTGGAGATTCATCTACCCCCAGCTGAGCCACTGTGGCACCTCCCACACCACTGGCTAAAGCCTGTGGCATTGCCAAGCACCAGTTCTGCTTCACATTTATAGAAGCTCCTGGCATAGAACAGCAGGTCATCAAATGATGTCATTTCGTTCAAGATTGTTACGCTATAGGGTTCATAAGAAAAAGAACTCAGCCCACATACAATAAAAGACTTTAACGAAGACCAGCTTTCATGAATAGTCGTTTCACTTGAAGTCACAGTTACCAAGAACCTATGGATGTCATTAAGTATGGACTCATCCTATCCCATAGAAAACAAGGATGTGTAAAAGTTCCCAATATCTTAACAGTTCTCAGTGCCCCAGCCCCATCCTTGAGATTAGAAAGTCTTCCACTATAGATGACTCACTTCTTTGCAGCTCACTTCTCTCTGCTCCCAGCTGGTTGGGTGTGTTTTAGATCCTGAGGCAAGATAACACCTCCCTGAAGCTCAATCCCATCCCCTCAGGACCTACCATATATGCAGGAAATGCCCCCATACTTCTCCCTGACTCTGCCACCCACCCACACTTATCTGTCCTGGATTCTCTTGCTTCCAGATGCTGCTTTGTGATAATAACTCAGATTCTACTGGTCCTGTTAAACTATTATTCAGGAGTCTTAAAGCTTCAAACGAAGAAGACCAGATGCCTTCCCCTAGGCTTTAAGATTGTCTCTAATTTATCTCTCACACACACCGGTTTTATTTCTCCTACATATTTACCTCATTAGTGTCCACTGGTATTCAGGATTCCTTCTCCTTATTTGCCATATTTGGCAACATCCTCTAGGCTATCTTAATATCCTGGTCTTACAGAATCTCAGAATTTAGTCAGGATGCTATACTTGTATTTCAAACACAATTTAACTTTGCATTTGCTTCTTAAATATGGATATGGATATAGATATAGTTATAAATGCAGACATGGGAAGGCTATAGAGCTCGTCCAAATCACAAGTGGACTCCTTGAAGATTTGGAGAGGCAAACTGACAGATGGACCCAAATACTAAGTGCACCAGGCTGCCACATGGTGACAGGGGCTTAGGATCTGGAGGTGGGATGCACTCTCTGACCTTCACTCCCAAGTCCCCCACCCCCCTCCTGACTGTGCTCCCCAGGAAAAGCTGCTCTCACCTGTCCCTGCATTTCACTCAGGCCCTCAAGAGACCCTAAGGCAGCTTCCAGCCCCAGACTTGGGAACTTTCCAGCTGGGCTGAAACCATGCTTTTCCAGGTCCCAGTTGCTGCAGAGCTTGGCCTCCCAGCACGAAAAGCTCTAAGCTGGAGGTCTGTGCCCACCCGCCAGGCAGTGGGGTGACAGGCATTGCAAAAGGCTTCCTGGGAACAATGAGTGGCAGCTTTCACCTGCTGCTCGCTGCCCTGACAGCTGTGGGAGATGAATGAGTCGGCTGGGCCAGCGGTTCAGGGGAGGCCAGCGGCCCTGCTGTGTGGCCTTTGTATGCACATACCATCGCAAGCATTTCCGCTGGAAGGTGACTGAAACTCCCTGTTGAAGCAGCTCTCAAAGCCGCCCAATCCTGATGCCACCACTCTAGGAGCTTAGGGTGGCCTGAGCGTATGGGCAGTGTTCCCTCTGGTCATATCTCTGGGAAGATGCCTCCTATTCCCTGTTACATAAGCAGATTTCTGCAGGCCCAGAGAAACCACAGCCTGCATAGAGGAGGCCAGCGGCTGTGCTTTCCATCAGCTTCTGGGACCCCCTCCAGGCCAGGGAGAACAACTGCTCAGGCCACCCAGGAGGCAAATGCAAACAGGTGACCCTGATAACCCAGGCCCTAGGCCCTTTCCCAGGATACTTTGCAAGCTGAAGATCAGACTCTCTCTTTCTCTGTCATATTCAGCAAACTGGATTGGAAATGCCTTGAAGTCTTTATCCTATAGATTCTCCCAATTTAGGCAGGATGCTAGTGGTGCAGCTCAAACACAAGTGGATTTTTGTATTTATTTCTTGGTGTTCAATATATATGAAACTTCAACTAGGCCATTAGAAAGAACCTAAGTGTTTGTTCCACCTGCATACTAAAACTGGAACAAACCAAAGGAGATTCGCATGGCCTCTGCACATGATGACTCATAAACTCGAGAAGTGTCTGGGTTTTTTTGGATGTGTTAACTCACCTAATTGTGGTGATCATTTTGCAATGTATGTAATATCCTTACTCTATTCACTTCCAATTTCCACACTGTTATTTGCTAATTATAGCCCCATAAGCTGGGAGGAAAAAGAAAAATTTAGCAGGGAGATGACACATTGGCCACTCTCAGGGCCTGCTGGAAGATTTAGAGAAACCTGAAATATGGGCCTGAAACATGGAGAGTACAGCACCAGAAAGAACGTCGGTCGGTGCCCACAGGTTGTTACAGAAGTTAAAAGCTATGAAAGGAAAGGGATATATCCAGCCACAGATTAGGAAAGTCTAAATGTTTTGTAGGATGGAGTCATATGATCAAGGGTTGCTCACTTTTGGAAGAGGAGTGAATAAAATTGCCCAGCCCCCAAGGAAGAGGGGGTATAGTTACACCCCATCAGCACTGACCATCCCCCAACGCATGTTTCAGATCCCTCTGGTACCTACCATGGCCAGGCAGGAAGCCCACTTCAAATAGCTCCCCTTTCCCCCTCATCATTACTGAATTACCAATTACATGGACTAAAGTCTTTTTCTCGTTATGGCAGTAATTCAACTGTGTTTATGTTGCAGTTTTAGAAAACACGAATGACCAAGCAGAAGAAAATACAGATCATGTGTGTTCTTGGTAATGTGTATTCTCTCCTCTCTGCATGAGCAACATTCTGCTAAATTTTAACTTGTGGAGGAAAGTATTGAATGGAGGTGTGTTTACCTTAGATTGTGCTATTGTTTTCTGCTGTGGTCAAAGGTGACTGCAGAGTGGCACTCCTTTCAAGTGCAGTATGGTTAAAAGGAGTTGCTCTTTGGAAATGGTGACCATTATTTGTCAGACCACCCTTTGGGTTTGTCATTAACCTGGATGTCTTTGTGTGAAAAAGCCAAGATCTCTATCTGCCACCTCCACCACCCCCCATACAACCACCACTTCTATTTTGTTTTCAAAAGCTCAGGTCTACAGTGTAGTGTGTGGACAAAGGCATATTTCAAAGATTTCCCTGCTCCCATTTAACTTTTTCAGATCAAACATAGTGAACCCACAGACGCCAGAACCTGTGGGAAAATAGCCCTGTGCCCCAAAAGTGGCCCCTAACTTCAAGGAAACATCCGGTTTGAGAGACTAGACATAGATTAAAGCTGTCATGATCACATGATGGAATATGTTGATGGCGAAGTGAACAAACAAGTCAGAGAGGGGTGTAGAAATAGTCTTGTCTCTCTCTCCCCTCCGTGTAGATGAGGAAACTGATCCCCGAAACAGACTTCAGTGTAGGTCCCCAGATGTCTGTTTCTGAGCCTTCTTGTAATTTCATAGCAGTTTTTGTGCCTTCTGGGTTGGGTACATACTCATCAGACACATTTTCAGTGAGTTCATCATCAATCACTGTGACTCTCTCAGGTTCTTCATGGAGGGCACATTATAGGATAAGGAACCTTCCTCCCCGCCAAGGGTTAAGTGGAGGCTGGTGATGTAAGTGCTGATCCTACCGGTGTTTGGACAGGAAAAGACTTGGGGCTGTTTTTCTTCTCTGAAAACCAATCCCAGCGGAGTCTCAGGGGTTTTTTAAACCAAATGTCTTTACAGCCTGAAATGAATAACCATGACCTCAGCCGGCACACACGCAGCCCTGCTGTTATACATTTAGCACTGCTGGCTCCGGCGTCCTGTAAATAACCCACGTCTGCATGGCACATGTTGGGGGACAAGCTGCCATCAAAAATGGTTTGAGTTGGAAGGCCGCAGGCTCAGTCCTGTAAAGGTTCGCATCATCTGGTAGCGATTTCCCCACTCCCATTAAAGCCAGACGCCAGGGCCGTTGCATCGTTGCAGACTGTCTCATAAGGGATTCATTTTAACTCCTCACACAGGGTCTCTGAACCACGGCAATTACTACCTTTGTGGTACTGAGGGGGTGTGAGGTGAAATGATGACATGTTCAGCATGGCAAGACAGTTCACAGATTATACAGAGATGGAGCCCTGTGTTCCCTGTGAGAAGGAGGAAGGGAAAATGTAGATTCCAGGCTACAGGGACAATCAACCCTCCCCCCCAGATGCCAACGCCTAATCACTACCAGCAAGTCGCTGTGTTGGGAAATGTAATTGCACTGAAGTCTGACTATGTGAGACAAGCAATGAAAACCAACAACCCAAGTTTAAGGAGCAATTGCTCCAGAGTTAAAGAAACAACACACTGTCATGGTTATTATTAAAACAGCAAATGAAAATTTTAGTTGTTAATAACTAGGCTCAGTGAGACTATAAAACATCAGTGGGCAGCCAGAGAGGAAAATTTGGGTGTCCTAGTTCTTTATGAACTTGCTCCGTAATCTCAGCCAGGTCATTTGCACTGAGCCTCAGTTTGCTCTTCTGTCTGGTGTAAGTTGTCTGAATTCTCCTCCATATCTAAGTCTCTAGCACCTTTATGTGATGCAAAAATAAATCATCTACAGATAAAGTCCTGTGATGGGGCTTATTTATGGGCACCATGGTCAATGCTGGGCAGGATACTTCCTCTTCTGGATGGAAGTTGACACACTGAGATGGTGTCGCTGCAGTAACAAAAATTCCTGGGCATGGGATGAACTGGGCTCTAAATCACAAAGCAGTGCTCATGGCTACCTGGAAGGGGATCTCCAGCCCCTTGGCAATCATGTGGGACCTTGCAAAGGCATAGGGTGGAGGTTGTGCTGTGGGAGAGGGGAGCCCAGGAAGTACTCAGAGAGTAGCTTTGGCCTGCAGATTCCCACATGGCCTGACTCAATCAAAGGACACATGAGGCCCCTGTGGAAACTCAGCAACCATAGCATTTCTACCAGGAAAGCTGCGAGAGGAAAGTTGGGAGTTTACAAACTGGCCAAGAAGATGGGCCTGATAAGCGACTTCCTCCTCTGCAAGCATTTACTCACCTCTGATTCACCTGCACAAGTCACCCACGCAGACAACACAAGGTTTTTCTGGGTTCTGATCTGTTGTGGTTCTTGACTTGAGCTGTGCAGGAAGCCTAGGTCTGGGAGCTGCGAGGCTGAGCTCTCATCTTATTTCTCTGATCTTAACTTGAAAGTCCGGGAAAAAAAACCCATCTTCTCTGGTTTGCACAGCAGGGAGCAGAAGGATAAGGTGGCCAGGCCCACAAGAGTGTGACTCACAGGGCCCTCGTTCTGAGTTTGTTTGTTGCTTTTTTTTTTTTTAAGATTTACTATTTGTGCATACAGAGCTGGGGTCCAAGCCAGAGGGGGCAGGGGCAGTGAGATGATTCACCAGAGACAGAGTGGGGAGCAGAACAGGCAGATCGACGAAGTGCACTGCTGAGGGGAGCAGCGGGCGGGTCAGGAGAGGTCTGCCGCGACATGTGGTCACCTCCGGGGTGGGGATCGAACTCATGCGGAAGTGGCTTTAGCTTCTCAGTGCTGTGCTTTAACCCACAGCGCCACCAGGGAAGGCCCCGTTCTGAGTTCTTAAGGGAATTCAACATCAGCTCTGACCACCCAGCCATGAAGAGAAAGCCTTAAAGAATACAGAAGGTATTTTCCACTTCAAAAAAATCTCACTTGCCCACTTTTCTTCTAGATTTACTCCCAAGACTTGGAGGAGGAAACTTCCACTGCAGCCCAGGGAGAAAGGAACATGGGAGGGAGGGAAGAAAGGAGGGAGGAAAGGAGAGAAGCTTTTTATACTGTAGCTTTTTCTCTCTCTGCTGTGTGCCTATGGACAGTAGCATTGGTACACGGAAAGCTATGAAACGCACACACGTGAGCGCACACATGTCCAGCTAGTAGAGGTGGTGCATTAGTAGACCCATCGGGATGGGTGAAGGAACAATGCCTGAAATGAATGAATGAGCCTAGGCAAAGGCAGATCAGCTCCCTGGTCCCAGCCCTGTTGGGAGAAGAGGCAGCGAGTGCACGTGCATCCCTTGAAGATACTCTCAGCCCTCCCAGGAGCCTGCCTGTGCCCACCCTCCTGTCCACACTGTCTATTAGACCCACCACCGCAGCCGTGCCACAGGAATGGGCTAAAGCTGGCACAGAGGTTCCCATCAGACCACAGGACGCCTCCCGGAGACACTGAGTTGTCAGCTACAGCATTGAAAAGGGGCACTGGAGGAGAATGGACAGTCGCCACAGGTGTCCATCTGCCCGACCCTAGAGGGGCTGAGAGACCATGAGGATCCCAACCATGGGTGCTTCAGGGTAACCTGGCAGCAGAATCCTTTGTAGATAAAATATGTTGTTGGGCCCTCCCTGGTGGTGCAGCAGGTTAAAGCACGGCACTAAGAAGCTAAAGCCACTTCAGCATGAGTTGGAACCTCTCCCCGGAGGTGCCTCACATGGCACGGCAGACCTCTCCTGACCCGCCCGCTGCTCCCCTCAGCAGTGTGCTTTGTCAGTCAGCCTGTTCTGCCCCCAACTCTGTCTCTGGTGAATCCTCTCACCACCCCTGCACTGCTGGCCTGTACCCCAGTTCTGTATGCATAAATAAATAAATATTTTAAAAATAATGTTGTATGAGGGAGTGGAAAGTGATTGTGAGGTGAAGGGAGCTGTGAGCACATCTCAGCCTCCCCTACAGCATCAGGAGGTAAACTGAGGCATATCCCCGCTGGTTTGTGCTATAAGGAACAGGAAGACAAGGTGACTGGAAGAGGGCATGAGGCTCAGTCCTTGGGGGCCAGGTGTCATCATCACATGACATCTCAGACGCAGGGGGAAATGAGACCTTGAAGGGGTCGGCCCCTCCTGAATGTTCCCTTTCCTTTTTCCTTTTTCAAACTTTGTGCCTCAATATCTCCGAGTAAAAATAATAAGATTATTCACATTAATAGCAACATTTATTCAGTAGTTAGTGTGTGCCAGGTACATTTATTATTAACT
This sequence comes from Condylura cristata, assembly GCF_000260355.1. NCBI lineage: Eukaryota > Metazoa > Chordata > Mammalia > Eulipotyphla > Talpidae > Condylura > Condylura cristata. The sequence continues at coordinate 12,254,711 of NW_004567131.1, forward strand.
CAGGTAATCCCAAAGGAAGCATGAAGCAGGGTGGGAAGGAGAAGTAGCCTGCAGGTTTTCCTGACTTCTGTTGTCTAAAACCTTAAGACCTTGGGAGAATCAGGGAGAGATGGTAAAAGATTTCCCCTGACAAAAGTTCACCTAGCCTATAAGGAAAGAATCAAAGGAGGAGAAAAAGAAAGGCAGAGAATGGTGATTTCCAGGCCAGAAGGGGTGGAGGTTGGGCTCTGTGCCACATTCTTGGCACCTCTGGGGGAGGCAGAGTAGACCCTGACGGGGAGGCAGGTGGAAACAAGAGCAAGGGCCCTCATGTCCAGTCTACACGGCAGTACTAGGTCTCCTGGTCATCCATCTGGACAGTGAACTGTCATGGGGAGATGCGGGTGTAGACCAGAAACACAGGAGTCAAGGAATTCACCAGAAGCAGACTGGAGAAAGAACAGGATTTATTGAGACACACTGATAAGAAAAGCAGTGGGCGAGAAAAGAGGGGTCTGTTGTGCAAAGATTGAGCGCCCTGAGGCTCTATTTATACTCCAGGCATCACTGACTGGTTAGAGTGGCAAGTCCGGAAGGCTCCAGACTGATGATGAGAATTAGCATTAAAGGATCATCAGTTTTTGGATCATCAGCTTAAAGTCCAGCTTCCCATAGTAATCCCTTCTACTCCCTTTACCCATTCAGGCCTCCCTATTCCCACTGGGCAAGGAATAGGGCTTGGTGTTTCAATTTAGTAACAATACCACAATAAGAACAATTCAAGTACTTTGTGCAGCAGAGCATCAAGGGCCGTAGGGGTCCCCACCAACCTTTACATTACTTCTGAACCCAGTAATAAGCCACATTCTTTGGGGAGGGAGTTTCCCAGCAGTCAGGCAGAATGTGGACTTGAAATCAAATAATACATGGTGGTAGAAAATAAAGATGATTCCATTTCTTCTAACCGAGTTTTCAGACTGAGAGTCATACATATTATTTGAGCCAGAATTTTTTTTTATAATATTTCT
>NW_004567131.1:12255942-12257258 GCF_000260355.1 Condylura cristata
AGCCCTGCTGACATGTTGATTTCAACCTAACAAAACTGGTTTACAGCTCTGATCTCCAGAACCGTAAGAAAATAAGTATGTGCTTTTTTTTTTTTTTTAAAGATGTATTTATTTGTGCATACAGAACTGGGGTAAGGCCAGAGGCTCAGGGGCGGCAAGAGGCTTCACCAGAGACAGAGTGGGGAGTAGAACAGGCAGATCGAGGAAATACACTGCTAAGGAGAGCAGCGGGCGGGTCAGGAGAGGTCTGCCAGCCATGTGGTCACCTCCGGGGCAGGTGGGAATTGAACTCATGTATAAGTGGCTTTAGCTTCTCAGTGCTGTGCTTTAACCCGCTGCGCCACCAGGGAGGGCCTTGAGCCAGAATTTTAAGAGTGTTATTGATGAGGCAAACACAGATATTTAAAAGACCAATGTTCCTCAAAAGGTGGTACAAGGACTACATTTGTATTGTCCAACATCCTTTCCATAATAATCCAAAGTTGCTTTTTCACCTTATTCTCTCAGAGTGCACTTTTCCAAAAGCTGCATGACATAAGATAATTGCAACTGATTGACAGCAGACCAGATAGGACAATCCCACTGTCTTCTATAAGCAAGACATTGAAACAATATGCAAAATGCAAGATCATTCCACTTTTCACTAATGTTTTGTTCTGGAAAACACAGCTTTTTGCCACAAAAGTGTTTTATGTTAACATTGTAGTGGGTTTATTTATACATTTTAAATGAGTTCATAAATACATATTTTTTTAATTTCTTGGCTTTGATTTTTAGCTGGAGCATATCAGATGCAGCAGGCAGATATAGACATAGATATAAACTATAAGTAATGTGAAGAAGGCCAAGGGGTCCTGAGACCAATTTGTAGGAACTGCTCTCACAAAGAGCAGGAGAAGGAATGGCAGAGGGGGAAAAGGGCAGATAAGCAATTGGTGATTTGACCTTGAACAAGTCACCCCACCCCTCTATCCTTGCCTACCAAGCAAAGGCCCTTCCATCTTGAAAAATCTCCAATTTCACAGGCAAGAGGCAGGGGTGGAAACTCAGTAAAGTCGAAGGGGCCCTCCCTGAAATTCTGCTCCCTTGAATATACCATGGGAATGCCACAGGATAGTTTTGCTGGCTAAAAATAATTGCCCTAAGACCTGGGGGTCAGAGGACTCCTCCCCAAGCAAGGAAGGAGGGGAATGATGTCAGCACACAGGAGCCTCAGCATTCCTGAGCAGCCCAGGTCTGTGCTGGCTGCTCAGGAATTTGCCAGCCTTTTGTGCTTCCAGAAATGTCACCTTTAATCTCTGCAGCAGAGAGAGAGA
>NW_004567131.1:12257566-12273484 GCF_000260355.1 Condylura cristata
GTCTATTCTGACCCTGGCTATGCTGGAGCTCATGCTCCTTTGGGGGTTATTGGAAATCTGCTCTGAAACCCTGTTATAAATACCCAATAATAAATAAACATGAGTTATTTCTGAAATGTACCCATGAATAGCCAACTGCCCCAAACAGCCAAGGTTGTTCTTCAGATCCTGGGAAAAATAGAAATGTGGGGATGGTTTTATTTTTCCAGTGCCCAAAGCAGAGTCGTTGGTCATATATGTCTAATTATAGGTTTCTGTTTCCATTTTACATCTTATCTGTAGTCTGAGGAAAGCAAGAAGAGGGGAGGAGAGGAATTAAAAAAGAGAGAGAGGCAGTGAAAGACAATGAGAGTGAAGGAAAGAGAGAAGGGAGGAGGATTCTATTTCTGCCCTCCAGCACTACTAAAATCACTCAGTAAAACAGCACATCCGTGGGGCTGGATATCTGGCTTATAAAGATCAAGATGCTAGTAACCATTGAGGAAGAGAAATCACACAATAGGTGGAACTATGGATCGCTGGAAACAAAGGCCAAAATAAACACTGAAGGAGCGTACTTCAGGCAACAGTAGAAGTGTTGTACGGTGAGCAGGAACTGGAAATTAGACCCTTCTCTCTAGAGCGTTGGGCCACTGGGAGCATCCTGCCTGCACAGGAGAGCAGCAACAGGCAGCCAGATGAATCCCCGTCAGAAGTCGCTCCAAGCCCTGGCTTTCCCCTTCACATGAGGCTGCAGGGGCACCACCCTGCCCCTGCCCTCCCTTGGATGTCAAGACTGAGGAACTTCAGCATATTGATGAGTCACCACTAGACGCCAGATTCCATCTCAGTGCCGGGTGGGCAAACTAATACTGGCACAGCTCTCCATCGCTCTGAAGAGACTAGTGAGACTAGCATGCCTAGGGAGTCATGAAAAAGCAGGCGTCCCCTCTCCCCTCTCTACCGATGAGACTCAGTGATGAAGCAGCTGCTAGCTGGAAGAAAGTTCTCCTCAGTACCCAGTCATACCCCCTGATTTCAGATTTGCCAGCTCCAGAACAATGGGAGATAAATTTCTGTAGTTCGTAAACTGCCTGAGCCATGGTACTTTGTGATGACAGCACTGATAGACTGAGACACACATTTGCAAATGGTCTGAGAGTTTGGGTACAGCCTGTGATGATGGAGCAAAATTAAACCAAACAGGATGAAAGGAATCATACCAAAGTCATGATCATACCAAAGTTAACGAGTCTTTCACCATCAGATTCTAGCTAAGCTCCTCCCCCAACAAACTTCAAAGAGAATGTGTTCAAGACCTAAGCCTGATCAAACTTGGCTTATGTCGTTGATACTTGGAACGCAAAATAAAAGGCAGAGCTGAACAGGCAAAGAAAATGCAGCAATGACTACCACATTCATCTTGCAGAAGGCTCTCACCACCTCATCTCAATAAGGTCCCAATGCATTCTTGTCTTCTGACTGAGCACATGCCACCCCATTTCCTGGTCAATGAAAATGAAGGCAACTTGCATGTATTACCCAAGGAATTATCCACATAAACAGGCTAGGTTGGTTGTAGAAACAAACAATCTAGGAGTCTTGTTGATATAAGCAACAAAGACCAACTTCTTGCTCATGACATGAGTCCTGTGTGGGCTGGAAAAACTATACTCATACTCACCATAGTAACTCAAGGGCTGGGTACATGGAGCATTTACCACATAATGAGACTGACATCACAATCAAACTTCCGAGTTCATCATGACTAGGATTAGAGAGTCCTAGCAATAAGATGCTTCCGTCTGGAAGTGACATATTGTAATGATTGATTTTATGTGACAATTTGACTGAGCTGTGGGTATGCCCAGAGAGTTGGTCAAACATTATTCTGGATGTGTCTATGAGGGTAATTTTGGGTGAAGATTATGAAAACAGAAGGCCATTGAGTAAAGCAGATTGCCCTCCATAATGTGGGGTGGGCCTTATGCAATCAGTTGAACACCTGACCTTCCCTGCACAACGGGGAATTCTGCAATAGACAACCTTTGCACTTCAACAGCAACATCATCTTTTCTCAGGGTGTTTAAGCTGCTAGCACCCTGCAGATTTTGCACTTACAGCCTCCATAGTCAGTAAGCCAATTCCTTAAAGTATATTTCTTTATCTACGTACATACACATCCTGTTGGTTCTGTTTCTATGCACCCACCCCATCCAAGGAGAAGAAGGCAGGTTGTTGCCTTGCAGGATGGCCACAATTAGAGCTTTTCTTCCTCCAACCCATGGAATGTATTTTCTCTAAAGCCCAAGTGAGTGTCATTCGGATCCTGGCTTCCTCCAACTGGGACTCTGGCATTTTCTTCCCCAGCCATGTACTTGCTGAATAGGAGCACAATCTGGCGAGAGGACACAAAATATGGTGTATTCACAAAGGGGAAGATGATTACAGAGACCTGAGTCATCAGGGGTTTTAAGAGACCATGATCCAGAAAGAGAGGGGAAGACATTCACCCTAGTTCCACCAAGCTCTGGAAGGGGTATGTGTCTGCTGGAAAGGTTACTGGGGAAGACAGGATCTTGCCTCTCAAAGAGCCTCCATGAGAGGACCTTGGCACCACCACACATACACACACACACACACACAGTAAACCCTCCTCCACATGGGACCTGTCATGTCAGCAGAGCTCCCAGTGACCAGAGAGCCAAGCTGGACAGGATGAGATCACGGCCGCTTCCCATCAACGATGGCAATCTCATTCACATAAGACAAAAGTTTTCTTATGCCCCCTATTTTTTTAACTTGTAAAAAATTGAAAAGCATAACATATAGAGGAAAAGGACACAGGTAGAAGCATTTTGTCAATAAATGATCATGAAACAAGCAATCATGTAATTGTGTCTTAGTTCTGACTGCTTTAACAGAACACCACAGCTTGTGTGACTTACTAACAACAAATACTTATTTCTCATAGTTGTGGGGGCTGGAAGTCTTAGGTCATGGTGCCAGCGTGGCCAGGTTCCAGTTAAGCCTGCTCCTGGGTTTCACACTACCAACTTCTCACCATCTCCCTCAGGAGAGAGCAGTGAGAGGAAGCAAGTTCTCCTGTGACTCTTAATGAAGAAATGAATTCCATTCATGAAAGCTATCCTCCATGACCTCACTTAATCTTAACCATATCCTGAAGGCTACACCTCTAAATACCATCACCTGAAGGATGGAAAAGATTCAAAGTGTGAATTTTGGGAAGACACAAAAATTCAGCCCTTAACACACCACCCGGCAAGGAGTGTGACCAGTCCCCATTTCACCTCTTGCCCTCCCTCCCTCCTCCCTTAATTCAATTACTGCCCTTTGCATTTGCCTGGTTTTAACTGAAAATATTCCTTAATATTTTCCCTTTTTCCAGTATCTTCTAATATCTAGAAAGACTGGAGTTATATCATGGGTTGAACTCTATCACAAAACATAAACTTGATTGGAAATATGGTCATTGTAGATGAAACTGACATTGTGGGGTCACAATGGAGTAGAATAGACTTTAACTCAACATGGCTGGTGTCTTTAAAAATAGGGGGAAATTCAGACACAGACATACAACACACACACAACACACACACAAGAATACCATATGAAGATGAAGACAGGGGTTGGGATAATACTTCTACACTCTAAGGTACAAAGATTAACAACAAAATCCCCAAAGCAGGAGAGTGGCATGAACAAATCCTCCCTCCCAGCCTCAAAGGAAACCTTGCCTGCCAACACCTTGATCTTGGACTTTTTTAGCCTCCAAACTATGAGAGAATAAATGTGAGTTGTTTAAGCCCTCTGACTGCCATACTTAGTTCCAGCAGCCCTGGATACACGCTAGAAGACAATAAAGAAAAGCAGTACAGAGCTTCTAATTGTGCCATAAATTGTGGCTTTAAGCTAGACAGACCATTACCAAGTATGTCCAAAAAGTAATGAAATTTGTTTTACTTCTTGTTAAGGGAGAAGGGGGGTGAGGAATTTGAAAGCAATTGAAAATCACCAGTTGAGTTGGACAAGAATATGAGGTTGTACATCCACAAAATGGGACCTCCTCAATACATACTCCCAAGTGTTTGTGTGATTGTTCTTTAGTGCATCCATGTAAGGTTAGGTTTGGGGAGGTGCTCACTTTGGGACTAAAAGAGGGGAGCTGGCTGGATCCGAGGTGGAAAGGCACACACACATAGAAGTAATATAAAAAAAAGAAAAAGAAAAATGGAGCCAACCCTAGCCTGAGTAAAAAACCAGCGAGGAGGAGACCATGAGAGTCAGGCTCCAAGCATGTCCAGGCTCGCAGCCATATCTGAGCATGCGCAGACCATCCACTCAGAAGGTGAAACCACAGGGCTGGTCAAACACCCAGTGAGACAGAAATTCAACTAGTCATTACTTGACAAATTTTCCACGAATCAGAACTGCCCAAACTGAGAATGTCACTTGCATAACACCAGAATGTTTACCAGCAGGCCCCCTCCACCTTTGATATATAATCGTTCCCCACCCAGGACAACTGAAACACCCAGGTCTAGTGTTTCGTTGATATGTGTCTTCTGGACCTAAAACCCCATATAACATTTTTCCTTTGCTGTAATGCCATCAGGCAAGTTCTTGCCAGTTCTTACCTGTGACTTCCAAAGGTAGACTTTGTCTTCCTCCAACCTGACCTACTGTGTAATATATGGTGAAAGATAAAAATCTCCTTCTGAATGGTGGCATGAGGAGAAATCAAGGAACATTATTTCAAAGCTTTCATCCTATGTAAGTTGTTGTAGAGATTTTCAAAGAAGCAGATGCACTTTTCAAATTTTCCTCAATCTAATACACAGCACACTTGAAGCCCACATCATCCCTGTTGAATCGTTGACCTCAGAGATATGTTTTTTCTAAATGATGGGGTCAAATGTTTGGTTAGATTTTTCTTTAAGCAATAGCAACAACAGACTCCACAGGGAGTGTGCCTGCATGTAGAGTTGTGGGTGTGGGCCCTAGAAGTCCTTCCTTTAGGGCTATTTCTGGGATGCACGAGGAGTCCCCCTCTGCTTCAGACAGCAAGTATATACTGGCCAGTCGCTCAAACCCTGAACTGTGCCTGAGAAACTGGTGTGGAAGACATTTCATGTCCTGACTTTGGACTGACATTTCTCTGAACTGACTTCTGCTTACACAGTCCTAATATGAAGTTATCTGCTGTCCTGACATCCTGACACCCTGTTTCCTTGGCCCTCCAAAGAAGAGGGACACACAATTTTGGTAGAGGAAGCCAAACACTGCAGTGTGCATATGCTTCCATTTATGTGGGGGTGTAAGAATAGGCAGGACCACCTGTGCCATCACTGGTCAGTCTGGCAGCTCCCTGGGAGGGGTGGGGGTGGGGGGCCTGGAAGACTGTTCTATTTCTCACACTGGTGCTGACCTCACAGTGTGCAGGTTATAAAATGCCAAGTCGCTAAACACTTATGGCTTGCACACTGTTTGTAAGTACATACTATGAACAATAACAGAGAGTACAGGGATTTTCAATGGTAGGGTTTGTTGTGTTTTCGGTAGCAACAGAAGCAATTTAACGATGACCTGCCACCACCTCTGGGAAAAGTAAACTTCATAACCAGAGACTGAAGCTGAGGAGCAGAGATAACTCAGAGGCCCTTGGTGTTGCTGGTTTTTGGAAGGAGCTAGCTTTTCCCAAAGAGGACAATCCTAGGGGGCCCTTGGAAGACAGCAGTTTCACAACTTTGTGCCCAAAATATAGAGGCTGAGCTGCAAAAGTGCTGGCTGAAGGCACAGAAAGCCTTGAACAAACATTATGTTAATATATCAGTAGACTTGGCTGAAGGCAGCATTATTGGACAACAAAGAAAGCTTTTGATCCATATATCATCATTAGGACTAGAGACCTGGTAAAATTAGCAAGTATTGTTCTATTTGAACAGACAAAATGAATTCTGTTGGATGATACATGGGAATAAGGTGTTTTACTGGTCCCAATAGGATCATACTGAAGGCACTGGAACTCTTACACTGCTCCATCAGGGTTCAAGCAAACAGTTTCCTCCACTGGACTTTTTGGTGACTTAGAAGAGGCTTGAAAAGCAGTCTTACATAGTGTGAAAAGTTCTTTAATTCATAACATTAAAATCTTAATGATTAAACAATACTTGTCAAAAGATTCAGAATTAACACCGCAACGTTAAGAACGATTTTTGCCATTCAAGCACAAAAATGTGAATAAATGCAAGGAAAAAAAAAAACCCCTATGAATAGGTGTGCACCAATCCCACCAGGACAGTCAGAAAGTCACAATGATAAAGAATTGACTAGTGGTGAACTTTCTGAAGGCAGGTCAAAAGAAACAACAGAAAATGGAAAAGTAAAAATCAAACAAGCAGAAGCTCTCGTTAAGAGGCAGAAAGCAACATTTATTTCATCTAAAGAAAAATCTGCTGTAGAAACCTAAGGAAGCCTCTCCTGAAACTCAAGCATGTGACTGTCATCAAGGAAAAGGTGAGGAAAGCAAAGAAATTGGGAGCGCTTACAGCTGGAGAAGTTAAGCTTAAAGTAGATGGAAAGAAAAAGGAGAGAACTTCGAACTAGAACTTGTCAAACTGTCTCCTTTGGTAAAGGGATTTGAGGTGCTGGGGCATTAACTGTCCGTCTGTGAGAAGTTATATGCTCATTAACTTTATTCTGAGTGTTTGTGTTCTGTATCACACTATTTATATAAACAGCTGTTCTTTATAAATTAAATTATTATAGCTCCCATGTGTCTTTTGAAAGTTTTATGCCAGAAAAGGGTCTATATGCCTTAGTATATATTGCATTTAACCTGTTCCATCCAGGCAGCTTTTGCCTAAGTATGATTTTAGGAAGAGTTGTTTATATATGAAGATTGTAAGGAATGTGGCTATTGTGATGATTCACCAAATCCAGTGTCCGATGAGCATTCTTTAAACATAATCATGTTCCAAAGTGTGGTTTTGAGAAAAATAAAGGCAGATATTTTAGTGGGGGGGAAAAGAGAGAGAAAAGAGAAGACACCAGACAGGCAAGCTACTCTTCAAATGTTGGAGATTTCTGTAGATTTTAACGCTGTTCTTCCACAGGGGATGACTTCCTCCTGTCTTCTCAAAAATTGTCTAATGTCCCAGATCAGAAAGAACCTGTTCTCTTAACTCCAGCAGGGAGACATCTATCCAGTCTCCCACTCCTCAGCTCTCTGAGATTGGTCCCATGATGAGTCTATGGACTGTGATTTTGGATTCAGGTAGGTGAAGAACTTGATGCCATGAACTAATGCGGGCTCCTGGGCAGGTCATCCCACTTGGGGCTGCACAAACAAAGGGAAGCACCTCTACCAGGGCCTCCCTGGCTCATTGCCATGGGTCCTGTCTTGGGAATCTACATGTACAATAGCACCAAGAAAGAGCTGGAATGTGAGGGAGAAACTGAGGCAGGAGAGGGCTGCCCAGCACCAGCATGGGGTCCAAATCATATTCCGGAGGCAGCCAGGTTCCCTAAACTGTTGAAAACGCTGTGGATTCCCAGAATAAGCATCAGCCAAATGTAGCCCCATTCCTCATAGAACCTAGTAAGTAATATCTATCTTCACCTAAAATTATGACTTTTAACAAGTCCACAGAATTTTATGAGGCATAAGGAGCAAGGGAAATGGAAAGCTCATACTCCTGCTTTCAAAACAAAAACCAAAATAGTGCCAACCAGCAAACACAAGCCCTAGTTAGGCAGAACCTGGGAAGATCCCCTTTTTTTTGTTTTTTTTTTTCGTTTGTTTGTTTGTTTGTTTGTTTAAAAATTTATTTATTTGTGCATACAGGACTGAGGTACAGGCCAGAGATGCGGAGGGTAAAAGGATTCACCAGAGACAGAGGGGGGAACAGAACAGGCAGATCGACAAAGTACACTGCTGAGGGGAGCAGCAGGCGGGTCAGGAGAGGTCTGCCACGCCATGTGGTCTCCTCTGGGGCAGGCGGGGATCGAACTCATGCGGAAGTGGCTTTAGCTTCTCAGTGCTGTGCTTTAACCCACTGCGCCACCAGGGAGGACCCAATCCCCTTTTTTTTGATGTGTCCTTCAGTGCCCACAATTTCCCCAAGGTCAGTCTATGACTTCATGATCCCTCCCAAAAGACCTGGCCAGGTGATGTTATTCTCTTCCCTTAGCTGCTTCAGAAACACTGTTAAGTGAAACATCTGAAGGCAAGGCTTTCCTAGAGACACTGTGAAGACATTATGGAGTACACTCCCCCACACAATGACACTTGAGCTCCAGAGTCAGTGGATGGGTCACAGAATCCTAACACCAGGAGAGGCCCTCTCCTGCCTTCCTCTCTGACTTCAAACCACAGGTGAGAATCCATTCAATTCACCAGAAGTTCAGGAAGAGGAGGAGAGTCATGAGTTTGCCTCTACTCACTCTTGTTTCTAGGTCTTAGAGAAGTTGGGTGTGTATACTATTCAAACCAAAAATGCTTTAAAACATTATGTTTATCCATTTACATAATGTATTTGCAGCAACAAGCCCACAAATGGACACCAAGATACAGTAGCATCTGTTTTAATTCAAAATGGTCAAGTTTTACCTCCATCACTTTCTAGGGTTTCATCAGGGTTGGGGTGTGGGAGATATAAGGGTGGGGTGTATAATCTTGTTCCTCCCCCCCCCATGCCTCATTCGATGTCCTCAACAAGCTCAAAGAAGGGGGTCAGATCCTCTCCAGTATCTGATTCTGTTCTTCCAGGGTTAGCATTAGGCCAGTCTGAACATTTGTGACTTCTGGGGTCCAATATCCAGACCTTACAGACCCCAGCCTCACAGCTTCCACCAGATCAGAACAGTCGGTCTTACTGCTAAGGGAGCTTGCCCCCAACCAGAACCTTCCAAGTGGCCATTCTGTGACCTCCATTAGTGTGAGAGTGTGTGAAGGGGTCCCCTCTCATAAGGCAGCCACACCCTTAATAAATCTGTGCCCACAGGGTATAGAGCACAAGGGTGAACACAGACCTCGGCTGCACATGGAGCCAAGGCATCATCCATACCCAACGATAGGCTTTTCCCAGCACAGAAAACGGAGAGGGACTCCACACACAGCGAAACATGGTGCCGCCTGTCGTTTCCTGCCTAATGGAAGCAAAAGATGGAGAGGTCACATGTCATCAAGATTGGAGGGCATTTCCCACCCCCTGCCATAAAAGACAAACCAAACCGAAAAGCACCCACACCCAGTTCTAAAGAAAGCCTGTCTCCGTCTGCTCCTCCAAGTGAAGGCTGGTAACTAGATGCCTCCATCACGGCTTCTGCTCCCACTTGGGGCCTTTGGTTTCTCCCAGGGCTGGCTGTGAGGTGGAAGTATTCCCAGAATCTTCTGTCCTGTTCATGACACGCACCATGCTCACCCAGAAGCAACTCTTTCTTTTTTTAATTTATTTGTTTATGCCTACAAGAGGTGGGGTACAGGCCAGAGGTGTGGGGTGTGACAGGATTCACCAGAGACAGAGTGGGGAGCAGAACAGGCAACTTGAGTGTAATACACTGCTGAAAGGAGCAGCGGAGGAGTCAGGAGAGGTTTGCTGCGCATGTGGATCAGCCCCCTGGTTGGGAATTGAGCTCGTGCTGTGGTGGCTGCAGAGAGACCCACAGGGCTGTGCTCTAACCCATTGCGCCACCAGGGAGGGCCTGAAGCAACTCACTTAAGCACACACTCTTACACATGAGAGGGGCCTCTGTGTGACTGGCCTTACACAACCAGAACTAACCATGGTGAAACTGGACCAGGTGATCTGGGGCCTTGACAGAGTGTGGCTAAAAGAAGGGGAGGTCCACAAAAGCTCTGCACCCATCTAATGTAGACTTTTAGTCCAAGACATTTTGCCTGCTCCTTGTTAAAGCCTGCAAGCCAAACTAGCCCAGGGGATGGTGTCCAGTGTCAGGAAGCAGAGAGAAGACCAGTGCTCACCATCACCTGGAATCCTGTCGGTTGTCCATTAACTCTACTAGAGTTTTCCCGCTAGCCAGGCAAGATATGGGCAGTCGAGGGCTTGTTTGCTTGTGTATTTTGTTTATTTCATAAGAGGATGAAAAGGGTTGCCTGGAAGCAACAGAGGGTGACTATTGACCTTTTACCCAATGAAACTCCGAAGGCCCAAAGCTCACATTTGTGAACAGGAAGTTGAGAGGCCTAGTTAGCCAGACACCAGGCAGAACTGCTCCCCACCCCTTCCCTCACACTGTAGTCCAGCTGATCAGGGAACAGCACAAATAGACAGTCCTTGTGATCTTGGAAAAACCCCAGTGCAGGGCCATTTCTAGTTCTAGCAAAAGTATGCTGGGAAACAGATAGAGGATCCCAGGAGGACAGCCCTTAATGGTCATGTCCCCTCCCACCGTGAAACTGCTTCTCTAGTACCTACCCCACCTGACCCCAAACCTGATAGCTGTTCAGTGAGAACTCACCTCCCTTCACCTCCCTGCAAGCAAAATGAGACAAAAGAGGCAGTTTTACTAGGACAGTCTGGAAGCTCCAGTGCAGGCGATTATGACCACAGATTTGTCCCATCATGAAAACTACAAGTGATCTCAGGCCCTGGGAGGATTACAGCCAAAGGTGCTGGTCTGAAGCTCCAGCGAATCTGAGGGCTTGGGTGGTGTCCCTGGCTCTGTTGAAGCCAAACTCAGGCCACATCTGTGTCAGGGCTGGGAAGTACTTGGGCCCACATGTGCTGGAGAGTCTCGTAGAGGCTGAGAAGGTAAGCAGAAACCTCGCTGGTTCTTAGGAAGCTTTGTTTATCACATGTGAATTCATCAACCTCAAAGTTCATGATGATGGGGAGAAGGGGAAGGAGCTATCAATGCATTAGCTCCAGCCTTGGGGTCACTCTATGGAAAGATTTTTAGGAAATCCAGGGCTGCCAAGAACCAAGTATCTGGATGTGTTCAGCTCTGCACCAGAGCCTGACAGCCACCATGCCTGACCCACTCTAAACACAGTGTGTTACAAGGTTTACTCTGCATGGTCTCGTCACTAGTCCTGTGGTTTCAATCACCTCCTCCCTGCCATGTTCCTCTAAGTCTCTGTCCCCAGAGGGAGTTGCGGCCCAGAGCCAAAATAATTACTAAGAGGGTGGGAAAAGAGACAGAAGGTGTGGCTGCTTTGAGGAGCCCACACCCCACATGCCTTTTAGCAGAACACCACACTGAGGGCTGCTCCCTGGCCCCCAGCTGTTAAGCCTCCTGGAGTTTCTGTAGGTTGACAGCAAAGGGAGGCTGCAATACAAATGTCCTATGCTTATGTCTGTCTCAGACCACAGCTCCATGACTAGGGAGACATGGAGAAATTGTTTCTTGCCTTTCCTCCCAACACTCCAAATACGGATATTTCTGCCCTACAGAAAATTCCTCCATGCAGTCCTCCCTGGTGGTACAACAGGTTAAAGCGCAGCACTGTGGGACTGTCCGCAGCCACTGCAGCACTAGTTCGATTCCCATCCAGGTAGCTGACCCAAATGGCATGGCAGACTTCTGTCTCTCCTGCTGCTCTCCTCACTTGTGTATTTCATAGATCTGCCTGTTCTGCTCCCCACTCTATCTCTGGTGAACCCTCTCACCCCCTGTATCTATAGCTTGTACCCCAGTTTTTGTATACATAAATAAATAAATCTTAAGAAAAAAAGGGGGGGAGGAAAACTGCCGCACAGAACATGCCGTTTGCTGGGAAAGCCTCCTGTCTCATCTCTGTATCCTCCAAAGTTTAATAAAGCTTGAACGGCATAGGCAAGGCCCTAAAGTGTTAGTCAATTTCCAGGATGCTCCTCACCACTGTCATGGTGGCTGATTTCACACATCAAGCTAACCGGGCCGAGGATGCCTGGAGAGGAATGAGGCATCATTCAGGGTGGGTCATTACAGAGTTTCTCCAAGAAATGCATTTGGATTGGTAAACTGAGTAAAGCAGGTTGCCCTTCCCAGAGCAGGTAGGCACCCTCCAGCCTGTTCAGTGAATGAAACAATAAGGCAGGGCCATCACCTGAGCCCTCAGACATCCGAGATCCTCGTTCTTCCAACTTGGGCTGAACTACACACCATCAGCTCCCTCCGCCTCCAGCCTGCGGATCCTGTGACTTCTCCATAATCACGTGAGCTAATACCTCATTATATACATAATACACACACATCTCCTATCAGTTCTGCTTCTCAGAGAACCCTCACTAATGTCCTGGAGCCTATCCCTCCCTCTCACCAAAGCAAATAGAGAAAATAGAGACAGTCAACCCTCTGAAACAATTCTCTTTGAACAATTGCCTTTTTTCCAGCGAGGAAATTCAATCACTCACAGAGCTTAAGGCGTCTTCAACCTCCACAGGCTACAGCAGTCTTTCTGGCCCCTCCTTCATCAGTGAGCAACCATCAGGTCCAGGCCTCTTTAGGACAGTGGGGGGCGGGAGTGTTCTCTGGACTTGCGACTAGGCAGAGACCCCGGAGTTGGGGGAGGGCAATGAGATCATGTCTGCAGAGGCCCCCAGCCCTTTTCAAGGAGAGCCCTCTGTCATTTCTTGGAAAAGTTTTTCCTTCCAGCCATTTCTGCTCACACCAGCTCAGTTTTCCTTGTCTGGCCACCCCACAAACAGCAGCCTGCATTCTTGCCAAATTTCCATCTGCTTCTTCTCTGGTCTGCTGCCTCGGATTTCTCCCCTCCTAGGTACAAATATGTGCACGTGAGCCCGGGATGGAAATTGTGTGGTCTTCACCAGATATTTAGTACTTCAAATAACTCTAATAAATAAAGGGTGTTGGGGGATGGGGGGGTGTCTGTGCTTTCCTTTCTTTTTACATTTTCATAATTGCCCTTGCTCCCTTAGGATACAGGGATCTGGGGAAGAAGGCAGGTTCTTGTGGTCAGAGACCCTGGCCTTGAGGAGTACAGTCACTTTGGGGGCCCTTGGTCAGCCCTCAGCTGTGTGTGGTAAGTCCCCCTTCTGTGAGTCTCCCCCCATAGTGTGCAACAGAACTGGGTTCTAGTTGCACTTCTCGTGTTGATCCCGCTGGGAATTGACAGAAAACACATTTCTATCCCAATTTGACCCCGTCATCTATGAAGTTGCCTTCACTGTTCAGCATCCACAGTTTTCTATGGAAACAAATGTGTCTAAGTGGACACCACTACCCAAAGAAACCTTCTGAGACATGAGCTCCAGAAGGGTGCAGGTGGGGGTGCTTTGGGTAGGAGTCAGGGAAGTCTACTTGGGGTGATGTTTCCATACGGGATGACAACAGGCAACCAAGAAAGAGGAGGCTGGACAGGTGAGTAGGAACAGGTGAGCAGCACTGTCAATGCCATGCTAAGGAGACTGAGTTTTGCCCTGAGAGCCAAGACATGAGCTGGTGAAGCTTGGCGGGACTAGAGGCAGGAAGAGTCTGCCGAGGCATTTCTCGGCAGGGCATTCACAATGAGTAGAAAGCCCAGTGAAAACCCAGGGACTCAGAGACATTAGGGCAGGAGGAAAACTTGAGATCTCTGGGCAGGGCTGGAGCTAGAGGAAATTCCTGACAGAGATGAAGAAGACATGCTTCTCAGCAGGGCCCTTGTCCTGCATCTGGCAGTCACTCTCCATAGGTCAACAATGGCCCCTTGTCACCCAGAGGTGACAGGGACAGGCCAAGGCAGGACTCAACACTCAGTGCTGAACATGAGGCCAACAGGCTCTACTCCAGATGGGGGTTCTGATGTCCCCCACACAGTGGAAGGTGGAACAGGGCAATGATTAAAAGTATGGGTTCTCACATTGTACCCCTTTAAGTTACACCTGTGTTAATTACATCTCAACAAAGCTGAGCAATGAAAGCATGAGCTCTGGAGCCACCCCCAGGCTATCATCCCAGCTCTCCCACATACAAAGTGTGTGACCTTGTGGACTGTTCCTAATTTTTCTGGACCCCCGTTTGCTCCCTGGCACACTGGAAATCAACAAGATGGTAACTGTAAAGACTTGGCATATTGTAAGACTACAGTAAAATGAGCTGGTGGGATGGTCTCTTTCTTCAGCATTTTGCTTTGAAACTGTCTTTAGAAAATAGAGTAATAATGAGCCTTGGAGAAGCTTCCAGATGGGAAGAACTACAGTTGTCCACCTGTCTCTGAAGAGGAAACATCAGCTCAGAAGGCTAAACAACGTGCTAAAATCACAGCTGCCCAGGAGGCGAGGCCAGTTAGGCCTCACAATGTCTAGGGTGGAGAAAGGAGAATAAAAATATGGGCAGCATTTCTGGGGAACTGGGTGTCTGCAGGTGCCACTCAGGCCCAATATGGGGCAGGACCCGGCTGGCTTCTTCAAACCACTTGGACCTGCACTTGTTCTCCACAGGTGGCAAGAGACATCAACTTATCTCTTTCTGAGCAAGGGCATCTGATCCCGTGCAGGCCAGGTAACGGACTGCAGCTGCCGGGGCTGCCTATACCCATCACGAGCCCCAGGTCAAAGCTCCTGTAACAGGGGGGTCCCTAGGAAAAGGGGAAGTTCCAGGTTCCCTGCCTCACCCAGGAGGGTGGAGCTGAGCAGAGAAAAAGGAGAGAGGAGAAGGAGTCTGAGGAGATAAAGAAGGCAGCAGGATGGAGGGCCAGAAGGTGACCTGAGGAAGCCACATGGAGCAGCAAGCATGTGATGAAGAAACCGGGCTTGTTTCCTGACCCTGGACTGGTTAAGGCAGATGTGGGTGAGAGACCTGTAGGGAGGTGACTTATATTTATATTGATTTTGATTTTGCTCTTTTCCTCCCAGATTTGTCTGGCCATTTCTCACCCTTTTCCATGGGTCCCAGCCAGAAGGTGCTTTAGTCTTGTGGCAGCTTTCAGGCCTTGCTTTGGATAAACCCCTTTTGGGTTGACTTTGCCCACAAGGGGATGGGTAACTTCAGGTGTTTGATTTAGAAGTTATATTCTTTGTGTTCTGTATTGTATATTTACTGTATTAAAGTCCCTTTTTAATTAAAGTTTTATATGGTTTGTCTTAACACGGCAGATGGCAGAACCTACTTAGAGCAGGCAGGTTTGGGGCTTCAGGGTGCCCCTCTCTCCCACTGTCCTGTAACAGATTTGGCATCAGCCTGTAACACTCCCACTCCACCATCCCCTTGTGGTTTGTAGCCTGGCTGACAAATGCCCCAGATCTTCCTGCCAGATGCCCCAGGCACCCTCTGTCTATCCAACAGAGACAGGAATAGCGTAGCTGCTCAGTAAATGCTGACTGGGTAAGGAGATGCATGAATGAATGAGTCCTTCCCCTCTTCCATGAGCAGAGGCCTTGGGACAGTTGCTGTGCAGGTCAGGGGTTTTCCAGCACAGTGCTGAGAAGAGGGAACGGCTGCGTGGAGAACCAGCCCCTAACTTGGCAATCGCCGCAACACCAGACCCCCACCCCTTCTGGATCATTCCTTGGGAGTGACCACTCACACTTCACTGACACACAGGACACAGAATAACCCAACCCAGGGCCTTCAAACCCCAGCTTAGAGCCCACCACTGCCACAGCTGCTTCCTCCTGTGTAAGGTGGGCAGAGAAAGGGCACACCTTTCCAGAAGGAGATGGAAGGGCCAGGGATGACACTGGGCATCTGGCCCATGCTTAGTGGGGAGGACTGAGTGGCACAGGCCTGGGGCAGAAACATACGTGGCAGGAGCTCGCGGGAAATGCTGGGGCCAGACCCTGCAGATGAGGCTGGGGTTGGCTGGGGGGGTCCAGAAAAGGGAGGGGAGAGGAGGAAGGGATGCATGTGCAGCCTGTGATTAGCCCAGCTCCTCCAGACACCCATTTCCTCCCCTGAGTTCCACATGGGAGGGAGGCTACACTTTCAGCTCTAATCTGGGGATGGTCCCCTCCCCCCAGCAGTTCTCTCCCC
>NW_004567131.1:12273873-12287921 GCF_000260355.1 Condylura cristata
GGGGGGAACAGGCTGGAGGGGTGGGCTGCCTGGAGGTGCCTGGGGATAACTGCTCTGCACTGCAGAGGTCAGAGGTCAGGCCAGGGCCCCCAGCCAAAGGCTAGGAAGAAGCAGCAGCAACATCACCACCTAGACAGTGGCTTGGCTTTAGGAGGTGGATCAAGGAACAGGAAAGAAGAGAAAACTTTGGGTGAATCCCCAAGGAGAAACCTCTACTTGCCAGTGACCCACACTTGTGGTGAGATGAGCTCTGAGCTCTCATCATTCACCCCCTGCACAGCGTCTCATGCGTGTGGGGTCACCAGAGGGCAGAGCTCGCCTAGCTGCTGAGGTCTGCCAGGATGCACAAAGCCCAGGAGCGCCCTTAGCCAGCTCTGAGGGGCTGCTAGAGGCAGCTACTGGCTGCAGGGCTGTGGGCGGGGAGCTGCAAGGGTGTTTGTCCCCACCAGCAGCCCACAGAGACCACAGTCCGGAGGCAGAGGACGCTGCCCCAGACTAAACATGAGTTATGAAGGGCTGGCTCTGAAAAATGGCCATTTTTACATCCCTCTGCCCCAAATTCCAAGGTACTGAGAGATGATTTAAAACAAAAAGAAAGGCTGGGGGGAGGGGGGAGAAGGGAGGGAGAAAAAAATCCTCCTAGTGAATATTATTTGTTCTTTCAATGCATTTCTAAGGCATTATCTCACCTGGGTGGCTGCTTAAAAGAAAGCCAATTCTGGGCCCCATTCCAGATCTATAAATCAATCTCACGAGAAGCACCTAGAATCCGCACGGACAGCCAGCTCCCACAGACTTTGGTACCACTTGTGGGTACTGCTGCCAGCCCCCCAGGGACTGGGGCCAGAGATGCTGCAGTGTGTAAATGCAAGAGAAGTTCACAGCACTGTGGGGATGGGGGTGCATGAACAGAAAGCAACGAGTCGGCATTACTCATGGCAGTAGAGTCTGTACAAAGCTGCGTGAGTACTCTTGCTGGAAGCACCGTTGTGCGTGAATGGGTGGAATCTGTACTCTGCTGTCCAGGCTCTTCTGTACCCCATAGCCCAGCATTTCCTCCAGACATCAGTGGCAGGAAAGTAGAAGGTTCTAGTTTATAGGTATAAGCATTCTGCTGGCCCATGTCCAGTTGTCTTGCTCAGCTAGGCCTCTCTCGCCAGCACCTGGAAGGAGTGGGGAAAGGCTGGAGGAGACCCACTGAAAGACTGTTTCCTTATAGGGAAAGTAAATGAAAGCCAGAGAGGGCAAGCAACTTGCCTAAGGTTACCCAGCTCACGTTATAGCAGAGCAGCTATCAAAAGCTGATGCTCTCTTTTTTTTTTTTTAAAGATTTATTTATTTGTGCATACAGAACTGGGGTACAGGCCAGAGGCTCAGAGGCAGCGAGAGGCTTCACCAGAGACATGGTGGGGAGCAGAACAGGCAGGTCAACGAAGTGCACTGCTGAGGGGAGCAGCGGGCGGGTCAGGAGAGGTCTGCCGCGCCATGTGGTCACCTCCGGGGCAGGCAGGGATCGAACTCATGTGTAAGTGGCTTTACTTCTCAGTGCTGTGCTTTAACCCACTGCACCACCAGAAAGGGTCAAAAGCTGATGCTCTTGACCATCAGCGTGGGCAGCATAGACTTCTTCCCTCAACTATTCCCTGCTGAATTAAAGCTGGAGAGAAGTGACTTACAGATCTTTAAAGGCCACCCTGAGTGGCTCAGGTAAGGAGCCTGAGACCCAGGGAGGTGGCAACTCCCTCCCCAAGGCCACACACCTCAGTAGCAACACAGGCAGGACAGATCATTGCCACCTCCTGAATCAATGTTTAACTGGAACTGAGTCCCCTTCAGTGTCGTTGGCGTTATGGGGGGTAGCAGTAAGGGCCTCAGGAAAAGAGGGACCTTGTAAATGTTCTGGCCCAAGCCTCAGACAGCTCAGCAAACGCTGACCAGACCTGGGCCTGACAGATTGGACAGGCGCCAGAGGGAGAACATGGCCTGGGCGAGCTGGCAGCAGGTTGGTGTGTGCGTGCCCCCATGTGGCCAAATGATGAAACACACGCGGAGGAGCAGAACCTGACAGCATTCTCCGGCTTTGTCCTGCCAGCTTTTCTCACTCCCAAGGAATGCTGACCAGTGAAACCAAGGAGGTCTGTGCATTTGGGCACTAGGGCAACAATCTGAGGCCCACCAGTGGCTGACCAGTATTTGGGGGAGAACCCCAAATGGGTACTGAAGACATGCAGAGGACCTCAGGCTCAAAGGAGCTTAAAGGCAACTTTACAAAGCTAAGCCCAAGAACCTCCCCTGTGGTTCTGGCCTTCAGCAATTACATAACCCAGAACCATGGCAACCTCCTTTGAAGCCCCTTGACAGCCATCAATTAATTCCCTGCTCACTTTCCTGATTGAGACCCTTAGGGCCAAATTCTCTCATGGTGCTACTGGTCCACATAAATCTCAAGGGCCCACGAAATGTTTTAATTCTGGCGATGGCTTACAGCGCAGCACTATGAAACTATCCGCAGCCACTGCAGCACAAGTTCCCTGGACAGGGAGGTGACCCACATGGTGCAGCAGATCTCTCTTGTCTTGCTCGCTGCTCCCCTCAACAGTGTTTCAGTCAATCTGCCTGTTCTGCTCCCCACCCTGTCTCTGGTGAATCCTCTCACCCCTCGGCTCCTCACCACCCCTGCACTCTGGCCTGTACCTCAGTTCTGTATGCATACTGTATGCATAATAAATAAATCTTTTTTTTTATGTTTTATTCTAAGTTCCTAAAATGAGAAAATTAATACAATAATAATGGATAGATGGTGATGAACCCAGCCTGGATGATACTCATCCTGTATCAACACAGTCACACCATAAAATACATTATATTTTTTTTTTCTTTTTTTTTTAATGGAGAAGGAGACCATGCAAACAAAAAGGCCCCTGATAGTCATTACCTGGGTCTGAGGGCACCGTGCCTCCAGAAAGTTCTTATTAAGGTAAGAAGTCTATTTCCAGATATAAGAAATGCGATTAGCCCATTCCTGTTTCTTTGGTTCATCAATACTTTAAGCAAGGCAGTCAGCCCAGCGAGCGTGGTCTGATAGTCCTAAATCTTATGAAGAATTGAGGAAACAGAGTCTCTTGACCTTGAGAAAGGGAAACTCAGAAAGTGGGGGAGATAGGCGGAGGGGTGTGCTAGCCGTCCCCACAAATATTGAAGCAGCAAGAAGAAACTAGAAACCAGATATGTCCGGGTTTGCCCCCATCTCCTGTCTCTTACTTGGAGTGAAATCTTGTGTTAGACTCTCAGAATTTTCTCTCATCTGTTAAACAAAGAAGATAGGAGTTCTTCCCTCTGCAGCTATCAAGGCTCATGAAACAGGAGCTTAATAGATAATCATATCACAAACTGAATGTGTGTGTCCCCCCCACCCCAAGTTCCTATTTTGCAGCCTAATCCTAATGTGATAATTTTGGAGGTGGGGCCTTTCGGATGTGGCTTGGCTTAGATGGAGCCATGAAGCTAGAGGCCTATAAGAAGAGGAAGCGATGAGCGCACTCTCTTGCCATCATGTTAAGACACAGTGAGAAGACAGCCATCTGGAAGCCTGTCAGTGAACCCTCACTGGCAAGCAAACTGGTCATCACCTTGATCTTGGATTCCCAACCCCCAGAACTGGAAGAAATAACTGTCTGTTGTCTCAGCTTCCAGTCTGTTGTTAGTGTGTTTGTTATGGTGCCTGACAAAGCGTGATTATTATCATTTACCGAACTGCCAAATGGGAGAAACAGTAGACTTGTTCTCTTTGACCCCAAGGGCAGGGCAAAGGCCATTGAGTTAGCTTCACTGTCATCTCAGAGCAGTGTCCAGGTGGACAGATGCCCTCTGGAGGCCACCGGTCCTGCTCAGCTTGAAGGGCTCCCCACAGCAGGCAGGCAGGTGGGGTGCAGAGCCCACACTGATGTAAGACCAGGCCCTTGCACTGCCCTGGGAGGGGAAGGGAAGACGGAACAAGGCCCAGAGTGATCACTGGGGGAGAGAGAACCAGCCTTGGAGACACAGAGGTGACTGGCCATCCCTTACCACCCGGCTCAACAGGATCTTCCGAAACCACCGCTTTACTTTAGTTTTACCGAGTCTTGATCTGAGATAAGGTGTGATTTCTTTGTCCTCTGGGCACCGTGGATTGGTCATGGGCTCTGCCAGGCACTCTGGTCATTGCTGAGTCAAAAGTCAGAAATGCCAAAGGGCAGTTGAATTTGCAGCAAGCCTAGGATGGCTGCTGGTGTTGACCAATGTCTGGGCTGTTTACTTCTGGCAGGTTCTGGAAATCTGCATGGAAGGAGGACTCACTCCCACACCTAGTAGGCAAGTAGTGTGGCTACTTATTCACCAAACACCCACACTGCAACTCAAATCCAAACTCAGATTTCAAATACCACTAACAGACAACCTCTGCCTTTGCTGCTGACCCAGAAATGCCCTGGCCACATGTTTTCCTTGTGGATCCTTTCATATCACATGGTTCCTCCTGTGGGCGCAGGACACACATCTCTCAACAGTACCGCTCCTGTCCCCTCAGCAAACTCAAGCAGCCAGGCTCTGTTCCCTGCTGGCTCTGAGACCGCAGGTGACATGAACAGGAACCTGGTCCATCCGACACACCCACAGTTTGAGGAACTTTACAAGCACATTGAGAGTTGTAATAGGGGCCTCTGTGGTGATGCAAGGGGTTGAGTCTCATCACTATGAAGCTGTCAGCAACCACTGCGGCACAATTTCTATCCCCAGCCAGGGAGTTGACCCACATGACATAGCAGACCTCTCCTGCCTAGCTGCCGCTCCCTTCAGCAGAGTAGTTCAGTCAGTCTACCTGTTCTGCTCCCCACTCTGTCTCTGGTGAATCCTCTCAGCACCCCACCTCCTGCACCTCTGGCCTGTACCCGATATCTTGTATGCATAAATAAATAAATCTTAACCACAGTGGTAAAAGCAAAGTTGCTTTGGGTAGGTTTATAAACTACACACCTGGAAATCAAGAAAGGGGATGAGGTTCCAGTTAGGAAGGATTTATGAAGGGTCTACAAAGGCCATAAATAAGCTGAGCCCCGAAAGATGAAAAGGAGTTTTAGTTGTTAACACTTCACACTCTCTGTCCTAGAGTGGCAAACAAAACAATCAAAAGCTTCACTGTGAGGCCTGGACAAGCTGTTGTGACTAACCCCCACCCCACACACACACACCCCCTACTCAGGCCGCTTCCTCTGCTCCCCAGTTTCCTTGATTGCTGCTCTATTTGAGAAGCAGGCATAGACTTGCTCTAATTTATTCTCTCTGGTCTAAATCATTCAAATGACTCTCTTCAATTTGGAGAAGAAAAACACACTGAGGAGCCTCCGTTTGGGGTTGCTCCTTGGCTCTTTTCAGAAGCCTGAACATTTCAAAGTAAAGTGTGTTGGATTTCAAGTTTCTGTCCTTCTTTTAATGCTTGGTATCCTGGGAATATTTTTCAAAAATGACATTTTCTTTGCCTCATTTTCACGTTTCCCATCTTCACTCAATTGGGGAACATTGCCCTGCCCTGTCTCCCTTCTCCTGAGGTGTTAACATATGGACTATTAGATATTAAAGAATAGGTGGCGCAACGAGTAAATGCAGCACTAAAAAGCTAAAGCCACTTCAGCACGAGTTCAATCCCCCGCCTTGGAAATGACCCACATGGCGCGGCAGACCTCTCCTGACCCTCCCGCTGCTCCCCTCAGCAGTGTACTTCGTCGATCTGCCTGTTCTGCTCCCTACTCTGTCTATGGTGAAGCCTCTCGCCGCCCCTGAGCCTCTGGCCTCTACCCCAGTTCTGTATGCACAAATAAATAAATCTTTAAAAAAAAAAAAAAAAGAAGAAGAATTCTGCCATGAGTCAGATCTTCACAGCAAGTGAAACAAGGCTTTCCTTGGAGGTTTATAGGTTACTGAGACTCAGATACCAGTTGGCAAGATCGGGCAAGTGTCCCAATGTGGGAAGAAAAATCCAGTCATACAAAACTACTTCCTAAGATAAACTACTGAATGACTTTAAGAGGAAAGAGAAACATGCAAGTGAGAGAAAACAGCATATTAGTTAAGGCAAAAGATTGTCCTCTTTGAAGCCAAGATCGGAATTAGTCATTAATCTGAGAAGACTTGACACCATCTTCCCAAACTTCCAGATGCCAGATAGTGGTAAGCTGGAGGTCAAGGGTGATGTGTGTGTCTGAGTTCCCAGGCATTAAAATGTAGAAGCTAGGCGTAGGTTCTACTCTCCTAATGGCCTCTAACTCTGGAACATTTGTCACTTTATCCATTTTAATTTTATGACTTCTCAGTCAGCTCTACATTGAGAAAATGTGGACAGTGTTCTGACAGGTGGCCTCATCCTCCAGCCCAACCCATGTCCACAGGGCTGGAATCAAATGTTAGCTGAGGAAAAGAGCACCTCTCTGTTGGCCCAAAGGGGAGACAAGAGAACATGAAATCTGACTCCAAGAGTGACATAAGCACTTCCTGATCCTCCTAATGGGAAGAGCCTCATCTTGCCTTCCAAGTCACTGGAACAGCAGGTACCGCAGGAGGTTCCCGCCAAACCTGACCCGATACTCTCAGGTCAGTAGACCTGTCTGCTACTGGGCAGGGGGTACATTCCTACTCTAACTGTAACTTCCTGAGCACCCAAAGAAACAATTATAACTCCAGGTATCTGACTTCTTCAGATGCCTCATTGGAACACACCACAAACCCAGGTGAACAAAGGACCAGATGTCCCAGTTGTGGCAAATGAATAGGATGCCTGGGCCTTCCCTGTGGCACACAGGTAAAAGTGCAGCACTGTGAGGTAGCTGCAACCACTTCAGCTGGAGTTCAATCCCTGGCCAGGGAGATGACCCATCTGGCACAGCAGACCTCTCCTGTCTCACCTGCTGCTCCCCTCAGCAGTATGCTTTGTCCATCTGCCTGTTTTGCTCCCCACTCTGTCTCTGGTGAATCCTCTCACTGTCCTTGAACCTCTGGCCTATACCCCAGTTCTGCATGTACAAATAAATAAATCTTTTTTAAAAAAGAAAATAGGATGCCTCCAAGCACTCAGCCTGGAAAATTCCCAAAAAGGAAGAGAAACTGTCCTTATTCTGTTATGTATTTTAATCTGGTTATTTCCCAATTTAGATTTTTATTCTACTGTTCAGTGTCTCTGAAGAAAAATGGCCAGCAACACCCTCCTTACCTCAAGGGCAAATATTACAAATGGCCCAGAAACAAACATAAGAGGAAACAGAAAAAGAAAACATAAGAGGAAATACAATTAATGGTGGCAAGTCCTTACTCACTGCTAGACCAGAGATTTATCTAATGTCTTTGGGTCTCTTCTACTCATCAATCATTTCCTTCTCCAGTCTGAGGAGAATAATGATTCACACCTGGGCTGAGCTGAGGTAATCATCTGTCTTCTGTCTTCTGTCTGCACAAAGTACATATAATTAAAGTGTTCAGATCCTGAGCTTCAATATTTGGCAGCAGCTGGAAGTCTTAAAAAGGGCAACAGAAAGACACCATCATTTTCCTAGTACCCAGATCTGCAAAGCATGCTTCCAGGAACTCCCACCTCAGCAACCAGCTGATGTAGCCCAGAAGCGCAAAGTAGGATCCACAATTCAAAGTGGGCCTCAGCCATGCCTGGCTTCTCGAGACACTGTAAGTCTCCCTAAAATACTAGACTTCAAGGACTTCACTAAACCTGGATGGGAAACTAAAATGAAAGAGCCTGGAGATGAGGCAACAGATTACAGCAACGCTTCTCAAAGCGTGGGTCTCCCCTTCCGTCCACCAGAAACAGCATCCCCTAGAAGGTACAAAACTGCAGATTTTCAAGCCTCATCCCAGACCCACTGAATCGAAACTGTGGCAGCCTTTCAATAGCCCTTACCAGAGCCCCGTGTCTGCACACAGCCAATTGCCTACTCTAGATTTCATCTCTGTGTCCAGGGCAGAACCTCACAGAACTGCTAACATCATAGGCCACTAATTAACTTTTTCTTGAACATAAAGGAATAGTGTTGATGGCTGGCCTAGGAACCCAAAATGTATTTACAGAATTTGTTTCTGGAAAGAAATGTGTTCAAATAAGATCCGGAGGTCCCTGTGCTGGGTCATAGTTTCCTTATTAAAAGGAATGTCGCTCAGATTTTTGCAATCTTGGCAGGAGTGCTTCTCTGGCTCAGGACTGTAAGGAATTTGCCCCTAGACTAGGTCAGAAGCTCTGGGGAGGCCTCATCAGATATTGGATGCAGCTCCTTGGGCTTCCTGGGCCTGGGAGTTGCCAATGTGATTGCATATCATCGAGCTCTTCAAGTAATACTGCTCTGATCAGAGTCGCATTTGTCCGAAGCTGCCCTACCAGTGGTAGGTGATAGAAAGTCCTGTCACTGCAGCTCTCTGGGTGTTATTCTCTCGGGTGATGCCACAGAGGTCAGTTGGCTGACTTAACAATTCCTACAGATGGCCCAGCACACTGACCATTAGCTCGCGAGCACACCCTCCTCTATTTCCTTCCTCCAGCCTCTCCCTTCGCTATCTTCTTATCCCATTTCTAGTTGGCGCTTACATGAAACTTAATCATATCTTTGCTTTATTTCTGAGATAAAGTGGCATAATCTCCTCTTTAAAAAGAATACTGTACTAATTTGAACTCCCCACCCAAAAGAAAAGGAATCTAATTAGACTCTTTGAAGGTAGCTTGTGATGGATTTTTTCCTATGGCTCAGTTAATTTCTTTTTATTTATGCATACTGTACCTTTGGTACAGGCCAAAGGTACAGCAGGGGTGAGACGTGGGGGTGGCACAAGGGTTGTGAGAGGATTTGCCAGAGACAGAGTGGGGAACAGAACAGACTGACTAAGTACACTGCTGAGGGCAACAGCAGGTGGGACAAGAGAAGTCTGCCATGATGTGTGGGTCACCTCCCTGGCCGGGTGTACCTTAGCATCCTGGCAGGGGATCGACTCATGCTTCAGTGGCTGCAGATAACTTCATAGTGCTACACTTTAACCTCTTGCGCCACCAGGGAGGGCCAATTTCTTTCTTTCTTTTTAATTATCCATAAGTGTTCTGCAAATTCTAGATTCCTACAGGCTCATGGGCACCATGTTCATGCTCCCTGCTTGACCTGATCTGGACCTTAGTAAAAGCTTCTCCCACCTCTTTGGTAACCATAAGAAGGGATTACAGTAAACTCTTTACTCATGTCAAATTCCACATGGTTAAACTGCATTCCCTTTTTTGGCCCTTAGGATAAAAAGGCTTAAAACAAAGGAGAAATGCATCAGTGAGTCCACATTCACTCTTGAAAAGTACTGCTGATAACTGAGGCCCTTATATAGTTTTGATAATTGCACAGCATCGCAAATATGAGAATGAGGTTGTTTTTGTTATACAATTGCATTAAGCCAGAACTTGAGAGCTAACATCCAGGTTATCTCCTCTCCTGATCCTACACAGTGGCCTCTGGAGTTAGTTTTTCTCTCTTCTTTGGGGCTTGTTCTCCTGACGTGCCACATTTTTTTGACATGACTTTTTTTCTGGGTTTGCTCACCAAGAAGCAGCCTCTAAAATCAGGGTCAAGATTTGTTCTTGTGTTTTTCTGGTATTATTAGTATCCAGCAGAGAACCTAACTAGAGTAACTGGTTTAAAAGAAGAAAGAAAGAAGAAGAAAAATAAATAAAGAAAAAAAAGAAAAGAAGAAAGAAAAAATGGCAGATGGATGGATGGGTGGGTGGATGGATGGATGGACGGATGGACGGACGGACAGATGGATGGATGGATGGATGGATGGATGGATGGATGGATGGATGGATGGATGGATGGATGGATGGATGGACAGATGGGTCAAGAACCAAGGACTAAGAGGATTATCCAATTTCTTGCCTCATCTAACTCTCTGTCTTTAACAGCAAGTAGAATGAGCCTCAGGATCTGGGTTAATGGGGCAGTGGGTGTTTTCTTTGCTAAGCCCCAGGAAAGCAGAGGGCTAAACTAATTACACATCCTGACTCAGAATTCAGTTACAGTTTCCCTCTCAGCTCTGAAGCATATGGTTCACAAGGACTGTACACCTGGAGACCAGCTGGTGGGAAGTAACTGTGTGTGTGCGCGTGCGCGCACGCATGTGTTTATGTATCTTTTCCCCCTTTATTTATGCATCTGAGACACTAGGCTTTTAGGATTGACCCTATTTAGGGTGGACCAATTTAAGTCATAATTTCATTCAAATTGCCAGAAATCACGAGACTGTGACCTCGCTGTTATTGCCATGTGGTAGCAACACTGACGAGAGAAAAAGCAGAATCTCCAGGGTCTAGACATATTTTCTGGCTATTCAGGGAGAAGAGCAAATGTCTCAGCACTACCAGAGGGTGGGAGAACCGGCACCCTAGCAAACAGCTTCTGTCTGTAGAGGGGCACAGTTGCTCCCAGGACGGGCCAACTGGTGAACTTTGGGTTCAGAGCCAATTTCAGGGTCGTTTTTTAGAATAATGAAACTCAACAGCTTAAAAGTGAAGGGTATTGCCCCCTGGAACGAAAGCAAGAGCAGTTCTTACCAAGGAGAGGAAGTGGCATATAGAGGCATTTTCTTTCATCCCAAACAACTTCAGAGCTTCAGACAGATTCACCCACAAGTATGGAGGGGTTACGAGCAGGAATAACTCAGTGCCATTATCAGGCTGGGAAGGAGGAAGGGAGGAGACCAACTTCCTTCCTGGAGATCAGAGGGGCCCCAGAGATGAGGCAGACAGTGTAGGAACTGCTGGACACCCCTTCTTCCTTTGTACTGCTTTCTGGCAGGCAGCTGTGTCCACTTTCCATGAAATGGCTCCTCACTTAAGAGAAACCTATTTTGATCTCTCCAAACTGTAGGACTTGAATCCGGGGACTTGGCCCTGAGCCATGACTTTGAGATTCATGACCAACTTGGAAGTGAATCTTGCGAAAGTAGGAGGGGCTTGCTAATGACAGGGTTTTATTCAACTCCTTCTTTCAAAGGAGATGAGGCATTTCTGTGATCAACACAGCACCTCAGGGCTTTTAATGCTGTGGCGCTAAGGAAAATAGCCGCAACCTGTTTCCTCCTTCAAAAAAGAGGACAGTCCACGGGCCCTCCCTGGTGGCACAATGGGTTAAAGCACAGCACTTAAAGTTATCGCAGCCACTGCAGCACGAGTTCGACCCCTGGCCAGGGAGCTGGCCCACATGGTGTGGCAGACCTCTCCTCACCTACCCACTACTCCCCCCAGCAGTATATTTTAGTACATCTGCCCATTCTGCTCCCCACTCTATCTCTGGTGAATCCTCTCACCACCCTCACCCCGCACCTCTGGCCTGTACCCCAGTTTTATGTGCATAAATAAACCTTAATTTAAAAAAAAAAAAAGAAGAAAGAAATGAAATATCAAAGCTGATGTTCCCTTTGTTTCTGTTCCCAAGGCACAGGTCCCTCCCCCAGCAAGAGGTAACCCTAATGTGACACTGCAGTGCGGTTTCTATTTACAGAGTCTTCTCAGATACTTAGGCTGTTTCGTATTTCCATTTATACAGATTCATACTGTGTGTAAGTAAGGTGGGCAGCTTATCTCATCTGTTTTTGTAACTCTTAGATCTATTTGTAATCATGTAATTCTAATTTGTCGTATTATAGAGTATAGGCATTGTAAGAATGTATTCTACCATTTATTCCCTAATAATGGGATCTTCAGCTCATAAGTATTGCTGCACTAAACATCCTTGCACATATCCGGCATATATCTGATCCATACATGTATATGTACATTGTGGATATCATATATGATAATACTTTATTTGAAGTATATTCATAAGAGAAGTTTGGGCATATCATATAAACACTTTTAAAGGCACTAGATGTCATTAAGGGAGTGAGCTCCCCAAAACACATGTGTCAATGTTTACCCCCATAAGCAGTGATTCCCCATTTTCCCATTATGATGGACCTTTTCATGTCAAACCTTTTCATGTCTGTCAGGGTAAGGGGATGAAATGGTATTGGTGGTTTTTGTTGTTTTGTTTATTTATTTTGGTAGCATTGGTTTCCCGCAATGTATATGACTTAGGAGAATAATTTCATATCTTATCTACAGTGACATCATTTTGTTGAATTAAAAACACACTAATTTGCATTTCCCTAATCATGATTGGTTGTGAGCATTTTAAGTTTCCTTTATTATAAATGTCTTAAGTCTACTTGTTTTTTCTTTTTTTCCCATGATACAAAGATCCAATTTTGATTACCAATCATTTGCTATCTATATTGCAAATTCTTCTCCAAATCTCTCCTCCAACTCTATCCGGAAGTCAGGAGAGGATATGTGCTATGTTTGAAGTGTAAGCAGGTTACACTTGGTAACCTGAGAGGCACCTTGTTTTCAGCCTCTTATAACTGAAAACTAAGAGCCACAAACATCAATAAAACCACAGCACAGTCTTAACTTTTGTCACTTTCATCTTAGGGAGCACTTTAATACTCTGCAAGACATCTTTTAATTACCTAATTTCAGTCTCCCAAAAACATGCCACTAGCACCTTATTTTCTCATCTAAAAGACTCCATGGTTGGTCATCAAGTCTTCTTAATGAGAACTGACTTTTTAATCCTCTTTTGCAGCTGGAAAGATCCAGGCCAGAGGACTGGATGAGTGTCCATATGCACAGCCCTCTGACGGGTGCCAGAGGATTGAATGTCAATGATAGCTCAGTCAAGATGGGGGCGAGTAGGTATATGAGGCCCTAAAATCGCAGTCCTCTGCTCCCTAAGGAGTGTCTCTCACCAGCAGCGTCCACATGAATGCACTGTGAGCGGCATCAGGAGACAGGCAGGGAGATGGGAACATGGCAGGTGAGTCTCCATCACTGAACCTTCCCAAACACAGGGAGGACAGCCTCTCCCCCTTTCCACTCATACAAGAAGAGGCACTACAGGGTGAACTCTATTCAACAGCTTTTATTGACCAGTGGTGTGGGGCCCGGATTCTGCACACAGGGCTCTGTAGGTAGAGATGTGACCAGCTTCTATCACTGGAGGCAATTTTATTAGAGATGAAGGGGAGAGCCCACTGCTTTGCTTTTCACCACTCTTTGTACATGCAGAAACACTAATTTACCCAGAACTGTATCTAAGCCAATCGGAGTGGCTCGTATTCCCAATCTAAGATGAAGTGCCACTGTAACCATCGCTGGAATATCACAGACAGGAAACACCACAGCAGTCAGGATGAAACGTCACCATATCTGGGGTCCATCCAATTAACCCCATGAAGAGACATCTCCGGTCAATTCAAGACAGCTGGATTCCACACATTCTAGGGGTGAGGGACCCAGGCCCCCCTGCGAGAATCTGGGGATGTTCACATTTCAGGGGACACTGCTTAGGACAGAAACTACAACAGTGTTCTCGAGTGGTGCCTCCTCCATTTTTCCAGAAACTAAATGTACTCAAACTAACTATACAAAAGTCCTCTAATTTGACTCCCTCATTTATTTTTATTTTTATTTTTTTAATTTATAGAATCATAGGCAGGCAAATGCACTCTGGCTATACTACTTAATAGTATATTTCATGGCTTATAATATATACTCACTTGTTTCTATTATTATAGGGACATTTCTCTCCCTGCCTGGGATGATGAGTCTGATTCCTACCCAGTTCAAAACATGAGGAAATGCCTTACACTTAATAGATGCTTCATATGTATCTATGAAATAAGTGAATCAATGGGTGCTGTACCCACTGGATGCTGGCACCCTCATTTACCAATTTCAGAGCTTCAAGGAGTTACCAAAATTCAGAGTGAGAGAAGAACCCATCTGGCAACTGTAGAAACAGATGAAATATAATTCCTAAAGAGTTCCCTACAAGTCCTCCACATTGACTATACCTGGTAATATGTATGAACAAACCTTCATATCATCTTTTATTTTAAAGATATTGATAAAACCTAAGCAGTACATCCCATATATCCTCTAAAAGTTT
>NW_004567131.1:12289151-12298840 GCF_000260355.1 Condylura cristata
CATCATGTTATGTCAGGACACAAACTTGTCGGCAAAAGACTAATGTACAGCTGGTAGATTTGTTTGACAAACTTCCAGACAAACAAAGGGCAGGGTAAGATTTATGCTGGGTAGGGGCTAGCTGCCAGTGATTGATCTCTCGCTGCTCAAGGGGATCCGAGGGGACCCAAGAGGAACTATAGCAAGTCGTAAACAGCCCCAGATACAGGTGCAGATGCACTCCCAGGCTGCAGAGCGCCAGGACCTTAGAACTGAAGGAGGAGCCTAGAGTGGTGGTTCAAAGAGGACAGCAAACCAGGGCCTGAGAAGACAGCCAGAACATACATCCCTGCAGCTAGCAACAGGGGTACATTTGTAAGCAGAGTCCTTGTGATCTACATCCTAGAAAGACCTGTGTTTGAAAAAAATATTAAATCAACCAGTTGACTTATATTTGGATTCCCAACTTATGAAAAATTATGTAATAAAAAAATTCTTTAAAAAAAATACAGCTGAGGGCCCTCCCTGGTGGTGCAATGGGCTAAAGCACACCATTATGAAGCTATTGGAGGCACTGTAGCACCAGTTCGATCCCCGGCCAGGGAGGTGACCTACATGGCACCGCAGACCTCTCCTGCCCTGCCTGCTGCTCCCCTCAGCTGTGTATTTCAGTTGATCTGCCTGTTCTGCTCCCCACTCTGTCTCTGGTGAATCCTCTTGCTCCCCACACCTCTGATCTGTACCCCAGTTCTGTATGTATAAATAAATGAATCTTTTTTAAGAAAAAATGACAGGTGAGATTCATTTTCCCAGGTCACTCTCCCTCCTGAATTGTTAGGATACATAAAGAGAACCTTCCTCAGGGTCCTATTTAACTGACAGACATGGAAACATCAGGCTCTGGTGACTCACCCCCGCACCGCTGGTCTGTACCCAAGCTCTTGTATGCACAAATAAATAAATCTTAAAAAAAAACAATACATCATAAAATTCAAGCAAGTCTCACTCTCGTAGTACTCGAAGCACTTGGCGGGAGCGCTGCTGCTCCAGGTGTAGTCTGAGGGCTTCTTCCCCCGGTTGTCTCGCGCATAGATGTTGCCTCCAAACTCAATGAGCATCTCAATGAGGTCAACGTTCTTCACCTTGGCAGCGTGGTGAAGTGCTGTCTCATGAAGTTTGGCTGCGTTCACATTGGCCCCTGTGGGGGGTAGAAGCAAAGAAAGAGAAGTCTGAGTCAAAAGAAAACACTGGTTTGTATTTTTTCGTTCTGCATAATGACCAATAAAAGCAATACCATCCAGCAAATGAAACCAAAACAGACTTTAAGTATGGCATTTTCAAAACCCTTTTCAAAATACAAACGCAGTAGTTACTTCTTTTTTTCTTATAACAAGAGAGCTAAAGACAAGTAGTAGTCATGTATAAATGTAACTGAAAACCGACCCCAAAAACCTAACAGAAAACGTCCCTGTGCATTAAGAGGAAGTTCTGAGGCTCTCCAGTCTGTCTCTCAGGTCCTGGGAGCCCTGGAAGCCCAGGCTGAGCTCTCAAGCTTTCCTGCCAGTCACACACACACACACACACACACACACACACACACACACACACACACACAAACATTTACTCAGTGTAAACTAATCTGAAACATTCTGGGACACACCCCTCCTGTGCTTTTAAGTCAGAACTGGTTTCATGTTCTTGTTCTGTGAAGCAACCCTATAAAATTCTACTGTCTGCAGGTAAATCAGCCTTTCAATCCTCACTAGTGACAACAGCTAAGTAAATCTTTAAATAGCTTTTGCATTTGCATCTCCACGGTGCATTCTCTTGAAACCAGGGAAGCAATTAAATTCCAGCATTTACCTCCTCTGACAAAATGCATTACAATAGTGGTGTGAGGGGCCGGGCAGTGTGAAAAAGGGGTCTGACTTTGTTTGGACTAATAATGGTAATGGACTGTCAACAGAAAGATGCCAACTTAAGTCAGCTGAAAATTCCCAGCTTCTGGCTTCAAAGGTAGAGATCAAAGTCTGCCCATTACCCAAATCCTGATTTCAAAGCAAAACAGGATCCAGTGGGCCTTCCCTGGTGGCACAAGGGTTAAAAGCACAGCACTATGAAGCTATTCACAGCCACTGCAGCACCAGTTCAATTCCCCGGCCCTGGGGTGCCCCACACGGCTCGGCAGACCTCTCCTGTCTCGCCTGCTGCTCCCTTCAGCAGTGTATTTCAGTCGTCCTCCTGTTCTGTTCTCCACTGTCTCTGGTGAATCCCCCCTAACCCCACACATCTCTGGCCTATACCCCAGTTCTTGTATGTATTAATAAATATAACTTAAAAAAAAAAATAGGATGCAGTGGACTCAGTAACATCTTAACCAGCAGAGACACAATGTCATGCACCATAGGACCCAGCACCAGCACTGGGACCCAGGAGCACGTCACCCTGTGTGTGTTGGCTGAGACTTAACTGAGAACACAGGCAGGCAGGCCCTGGGCTGGAAGAAGGATGTGTGGACTTCTCACCTAGTTCCTCCAAAGTTTCCAGCAAAGTTAAATATTTACTGTCGGTATTGAGATTTAGAATTACTTCACCTTAACAAGTGGACTTCCACCTGCCCCCTACTCTCAACAAAACTCTGAGGATTTGGCCTCACCACTGACAAAGTCCAATAGTCTCTGTCTCCCCCACACTCCGAGTGAGCCCCAGGAACTCCACACACACACACACAGCCCACTGGGCAGTGAAACCAGGGCCCAAAGCACCAGTTTGTTGTAGTTTTTCACGAGAGGTGGTCTCAGTAGCCTTCGTCAAATTTTCCAACGGGACCCACCCCCCAAAAGGCTTAGCGTCACTGCTTTGCAAAGAATCCATGTGCTGTCCTCTCTGCTTTTCTCTGGGTTGAAGCTTTCCCAGAGTTCAAAAATAGTTCTTTGTGGGGGGAAAGAAAAAGAAAAAGAATGTATGTGCGTGAATAAGCAAGTCAAACAAGACCATCTGAGTAAATTAGACTCACTAGCAAGGACTGAGTCTAGAGCTGACAGCAACAAGCACAAAAGGCTGACAAAAACCCAGCAGGGCCCCTCCAGGGAGAACCCCATTCACACTACATTCCACTCCCCAGGTGTAGGAAAACTGCCTCTAAAACTGTCAGAGCCCCAGCGCTGGCAGCCACATCCTGTCTGCCTCCCACTTCCTTCCAAACCAGCCCCACTGCATTTCGGGATGCAGAGGGGTCCCAGGCTTGGGGAGGCCCCCCCTGGGGGTGACCCAATAGCTTCTAGGGCCAGAAGAGAATCAGAAAAGCCCCAGAGTAATAAGGAAGACTCCAGAGATACACCAAACTCCAAAGGGGGTTAGTCAAACACACCCTGGACTAGGGACAGGACATTCCTGGACAAGGACAACAAAGGACTCAGCACACGGGCTGGGATGCTAGGTTAATTCAGGGCACAGGGACCTTAAGTCAGTGACTGAGACCGCCAAGAACTAACCAATCACATAGAGAGTAACTCGGCTTTAAATAAAGGCACCCTGTAGGCACGGTAAAAGGTTTCTTTAAAAGCTCAAGGGGCCTCCCTGTGGCCCAATGTATGGAGCGCAGCACTGCAATCTGTCCGACCCCACTACCAGCTCTCTGCCAACACAGGGCAGGAAACAGCACCCTGGCCTGGAGCATAGGAGGTGACTATACTGCACCTGCATGGAGCAGCACAGGTGTGCACACAACCCACCTGCATTGAGCAGTACTTTGACACAATCCAGATGCTCCCGGGCACAGGCGACGTGCAGAGGGGTCCCGAAATGGCAATCATGTGCTTCCAGATTGGCCCCAACGTCAATTAGAAGTCTCACACACTCGGAACTTCCTTAGGAGAAACGGAGAGGATGAAAACACTGATGTAGGTACACACATGAAATATTGAGTAGCTAGAACAGGTAAGCCCCATGCTTGGTGCAGCATGAGAGTGGGGAACAGGAACCCGAATTCAGAGTAGCTCATGACCCTGTGTGGTCCTAAGGAGCAGGGGTGGTTTCCTTTCTGCTGAGGATGCTATTCAGAGGTACAACTCCCAAAATTTAGGATCTTGCAGCAAGAGGACTGGTCATTTTCCAGCCTTCTCTGAATAGCTAGACATACTGTTCCCTGGCTCCTCGGTGGAAGAAAAAGAGGTCAAGCTCTAGGCTGTGGCTGGAGCACAGAGCCCAATCCCGAGGTGAAAACATAAAGCTGTAGGTATCTGAGCCTGAGTCACCTACACAGACATCCCCAATATCTCATCCCAACAACTGCAGGTTCCTCTCCTAGACAGGGCCTTTCCCGAGTCTTCCCTATGTTCCTCTTCCACTGTCTTTAACTTGGGATGGGTAAAGGCTCAGTTTGTTCCAGCCTTCATGCTCAATTATCACTTACCCTACTTTTTGTGTTGGTAGTTACCAAGTTTCCACCTCTAGCCCTTACATCCAGCTACAACTAACTCTACAGTCATCTGCTGGGCAGTCTCATTTGGATGTGATGACCAACACACAGCCCTCTCCCTCCCTGGGTGCCAGGTCCTGCCAGATCTGTCTCAGCCATTGGCAGCACTCCCCACTCAACCCAAGGTCATTTTTACCCATGTTCTGAATCTTTCCCCAAAGCTTTCCATGAGTCCTTCCCTTTCCATGTGCCACCCTATTTGGGCTCTAAGAATCAGAAGTGATCAGACAAAAGAAAAAAACGATGAGTTCTTTTCATTGAGATGGCCCCCAATTCTTCTATCCATTTCCAGGATATTCTCTACCACTACCATTTCACTCTGTCTATTGAAGTATGGCAGAATATGCTACTCCAAAGTATGACACTATGCCACAAGGATTATTCTGAGCTGAAGACCACTGAAAACAAAGCACATACCAAAAAAAAAAAAAAAAAAAAACTCTCCTCCAATTCGTCCAGGATCAGGATACAGCTTGTAAAGGCAGCCTCCCCACCACCACTGCCACCTTGAAGGACAGGTTCATCACCAGAGACAGTACTAGACCCTCATCAGCTCAGAGATGGCATCAGAGGATCTACTCAACAAACCTTGCTAACCAGTCCTTATCACCCATTAATTCCTTCTAGATATATTTGCCTTCCTATAATTTATCATTCCAGAAACTCACAGTTCTTTCCTTTTGTCTGATCACTTCTCTGCAAAGTTTTTATTCTTTGTTAAGATACACTATAAGCGTACACTATAAGCATCCCCTTAAGTATCACTAACTTCTTCCATGTGTATAATGGGTGCAGGAATTGAAAGCTTCTGTTTTGCTCTTGTGAATCTGTTCTCTGTCAGTCCAGTTTGCAAGGCCCCAGTAAATATGTCTAAGATAGGAGGAGGGAAACTATTTTCTCCTCCATTCATTGTACATGGATGGCACTAAAATAACCTTTCTAAAACATAGTTTTCTTCTTACTCAATCTGCTCAGAAACCTTTTAAAAGATGCCTACAGCAACCCCCCAGTGCCTGTGGGTGGCAAAGATGACCTAATTGTGGGGTTCAGGATGTGAGGAAACATAACAGAGGCCCTTATGGAGGAGCCTGCTCCCCAAACCCTGATCAAACTCAGTAAGAAAAACTTGGCGCTGGCCAACCAAAATATTGACTACAAGTTTGCAACCTTTGCTCAAAGGAGTAGAAACCAAACTGCCATCAAAGAATTTTCACCCACTATTTCACTTTAGTCTTCACTCATCTTTCACTGCCCCTCAACAGTGAGACTGGAGTGGCTTCTCGTCCCACTGTCTGAGATCTGTCCATTCTTAGAGGTCAGTTGATGTCCCACTTGCTCCCTGAGCCCCCAGGATTCCCCACTTTCTGAGAGCACCATCCTCAGGGGTGTGTCTGGATCTAGTTTCCTCACTAGATTAAGGCCCACAGATCACAGCAATGACAAAAGTGAGTAGCTACAGCATGGAGCCATCTCCAGTGTTCACATCTGAAAGGCGCTGGAGACCCTGCTAAGAAATAGTTTCATCATCAATACAACCACCCCTTATCCTGGGTGCAAGAGTGGATCCCCGGGCATGGCGAAGGGCTGGAAACAGACTGGAAGCTCTCCTCACCAGCCATGGCTTCCCTGTCCTGCCTCGCTGCTCCCTTCGGCAAACTCACCGCTCATGCAGGCTTCGTGCAGTGGGGAGGCAGTATACAGGGGTGGGTTGACCTTGGCCCCATAGGATAGCAAGAGCTTCACACACTCGATGCTGCCGGACGCACAGGCATCACAGAGAGGCGTGCTGCCGTCAATGTTGCGGGCGTCCACCTCGGAGGGGAGAAAGAAATAGCGTCACGGGGGGAAATGCCACACAGCTCACTTTCTCGTCTTGATGCACAAATACCTGTGCAGAGATGCTTCTAGGTTTTCTATGCTGTGCTAAGGCGCTGCACCAGGCAAGGGGGTTTAAGAGTAAAAAGGAATACAGATTGGGAGTGGGATTAGCCTCCTCAGTGCAGGGTCATCTTCTGTGGGGTTCACTCTTGGGCAGGATCAACTCAGATTCATTCCACCGCCACCCCCAAGGATCACAGAGCCAACAAGAAGTGCTCCAGGTACCAGCTGAGTTAGGCGGAGCATAAATGTCTTTTAACACAAGCCTTAGCTAAAAAGTGCTGAAACTGCTTAAGATTCCACCTCTAGTTCAAAAATCATAGGGCAGGAAAAGGGTGACACCCCAAGCTCGCATTTTTGCTTAAAATGTGTCCAGTTGAGCCATTATTAGGGACATGCTGAAGCTTGTTCCAGGTCTCCTGAGCCTGGAACTTAGCTTCACAGCTAAGCTTGTGGAAGGGGAAGTGGTTCAGTCTTCACTTCACTCTCACCTGAACTCCTACCCAGCTGATTCCTGTAAGCCATCCAGCTGGGGCCAACCAACTCCTACAGCCCATGGCAGTACACATGAGTAATTTAACATCTAGCAACTCTCTTGGCCTCTAACCACTGGGGCTGGACTCCAGCCCTGCAGTAAGTGCTTACACCAGAAATGCAGCCAGTCAGATCCTGGTTCTTGTTCCCTTTTGCCAGCATCCCACTTGAGACCAGAACCTGCTCTTTGAGCCAAAGTAGCTCTTAGTCCAGGCCCTGCCTGCCACCCTGGAGAGCCTGTCTGTGTCTAATGTACATGGCCCCTGACCTCACGCAGAACAGAGGGTTTCCGCCACCATTTTGCTCATCCGCCTTGTCACTGGCCACAGGAACCTCATAGCCAAGTCTGTGAACTTGATCTTCACATGCAGCTGAGCTGACCACCCACCCTCCCACCTACAGCTGTCTCTACACACCACGCTGGCTTCCTCCTTCTTTCCCCTTCAGCCTCCCTCAGCACTTGCTTCGCTCTCCATGCATTTACCAATCACAGGACACTCGTCCCAGTCCACTTCTTGTCCTCCACCACATGTTCTCTTAAGCAGGTCCCATTCATTCCTATAGTCACAGCCAGTCTGGGGTCTGTCCTGTGGTCCACTCACCTGGGCCCCAGCTGCCAGCAGGAGCTGCACACACTGGGCCTGGCCCTGCAGACTGGCTGCATGCAGGGGCGTGATGGAGTCCACCGTCACCTGGTTGACGCAGGCACCGCTCTCGATAAGTTGCTGCAACTGCAGGGTCTCACCCCGCTGGGCTGCCTCGTGCACCGGGGTACGTTCCACCCAGAAACCTGGGAAGGGAAACAGACTTAGTGCTAAGACTATGCCACGTCTTTCCGGGACACATGCAATTCCAGGGATGCCTCATGAAAGCAAAGACATATGCATCTGTTATTGTTAAAAAACAAAATTTGGGCCCTTCCTGGTAGCGCAACGGGTTAGGACACAGCACTGCAAGCTAGCCACAGCAGCTTCGGTGCAAGTTCGATCCCCGGCCCTGGAGGTGAACCCACACGGCCCGCAGACCTCTCCTGACCCGCCCACTGTTCCCCTCAGCAGTGTACTTTGTGGATCTGCTATTCTGCTCCCCACTCTATCTCTGGTGAAGCCTTTCACTGTCCCTGCACCTCTGGCTTGTACCCCAGTTCTGTAAGCATAAATAAATAAATCTTTTCAAAAACTCAATTCAAAGATCTAATTAGCTTTATTCAATGATTCACAGACTGGGCAGAATCAAGTGGCTAGGCCTAAGGAAGTGCTATACAGAATGAAAGCTTTACAGATAGAAAGGGGGTTACAAAAGGAAATTATTAGCAAAGAGAAGAATGTTTCAAGCAGGGTCACCATTCTAGGGGGAGAAGAGGGGCAATGGTCTCACTAGTGTCAATCAGGTAATTCCAATTGGCCCAGTTAAAGGTGACATTCCTGGAAACACTAAAGCTGGCATTAGGTATTTCAATTTTTCAAGGGTTTTCATCATAAAAAGATACTCTTACCAAATGCTTTCTTAGCACTGTTGATATCATGTGGTTAGCGGTCCTTTTATTGATATGTTAAAATAGGTTGATTGACTTTCAGGTGTCTACCGATTCTTGTGTCCCTGGTATAAATCCCAGTTGGACATGATCTATACTCATTTCAATGCATCTGTGGTCATCAGGAAAATTGGCTGTAGTTTCCTTTTGTATGTTGTCTTCGTATTAGAGTAATGCTGGCCTCATAAAATATATTTGGAATTATTCCTTTTCTCAAATTTTTGAAAGTGCAGCTGGTGGGTAGGCGGCACAGGCTGAGCACAGCAGCCTGTACAGTTCCACAAATGCCCCTTCAGCAGTGAGCCTGGTAGATACAGCATCTTCCAGTCATGAGTCAGTGGAATACCATGTCACCCTCATGGCCAAGGGTGAGAGGAATGAGCCAATAATTCATCTCCTACCTGTGATACTGGGAGAATATTTTAAAGTTTCGGGAACTTGGAAGTGAGCGCTCCAAGTGTCCAGCAACCATCAAGGAAGCTCCACGGAAGAAGTGGCTACAACGAGGCTTTGGCCAGCACATCTTGCTCGGGCCCCAGCACCTGCTCAGGATATGGCTCAATTAAGAAGCTCATATCTACTTGCTTGTCAATGAATAAGTGAGTGAATGGAAGGAAGGAAGGAGGGTGGAAGGACCAAAAGGAAGAACCAAAGTGAATTATAAAGACTGGACATTAGGGCCCCTCTTGTGGTGCAAAGGTTTGTTAAAACACAGCACTATGAAGCTATCCGTTGCCACTGCAGCACGAATTCGATCCCAAGCCAGGGAGGTGACCCACATGGCCCAGCAGACCTCTCCTGTCTCGCCTGCTGCTCCCCTCAGCAGTGTAGTTCAGTGCATCCGCTTTCTGTTCCCCACTCTCTCTGGTAAACCTTTCACCCCCAGCACCTTTGGCCTTTACCCCAGTTCTTGTATGCCTAAACAAATAAATTTTGAAATTTTGGGGAGAAAAATCTAATTTTATTTCTTTGTGACCAGCCTATAGAGAAGATGGAATTTTACTGGTAACCATATTTTTCTGCAGTGGTTTGAGCAGCAACAAC
This sequence comes from Condylura cristata, assembly GCF_000260355.1. Lineage (NCBI taxonomy): Eukaryota > Metazoa > Chordata > Mammalia > Eulipotyphla > Talpidae > Condylura > Condylura cristata. Next base: position 12,298,601 of record NW_004567131.1, read on the forward strand.
TGAAAGCAAAGATCAGAAGCAGCTGGTGTGAGTTAAAAGAACATTCTGGGCCCTCCCTGGTGGCGCAGCGGGTTAAAGCACTGCACTAAGAAGCTTAAACCAGTTCTGCATGAGTTCGATCCCCACTTGCCCCGGAGGTGACCACATGGCGTGGCAGACCTCTCCTGACCCGCCCACTGCTCCCCTCAGCAGTGTACTTAGTCAATCTGCCTGTTCTGCTCCCCACTATGTCTCTGGTGA
>NW_004567131.1:12298945-12300105 GCF_000260355.1 Condylura cristata
AATAGTGAAAAGGTAGCCTACAGAATGGGAGAAAGTATTCACAAACTTTCTATCTAATAGCGATAAGGGTTAATGTAGGAATCTATAACTTAGATGTTTATACCTATAACTCAACTGAAACAACCCAATTAAAGAAATCAGTAAAAGATATATATATATATACATACATACATACATATATATATAAAGGACATATATACATATATGTTATATGTGTGTATACATATATACACATATATATATATAAAACAAGCATATGAAAAGATGTTGAACATCACTACCATCAAAGAAACGCAAACCAAAACCACAATGAAATATCACTTCACACCCCTGTGGACAGTGACTATAAAAAAAAAAAAAAAAAAAAAAAAAAAAAATATTGGCAAGGCTGTAGAGAAATTGAACCCCATATGTATTGTTGGTGGGAATATAAAATGGTACATTTGGTATTCCAATTCCCCGAAACATTAAAACTAGAACTACAAGTGATACAGGAATCCCAGTTCCATTTACCCAAAAGAAGTGAAAGCATGGTCTCAAGGGGATATTTGCAGGCTTGTGTTCATTGAAACATCCATGAACAAACTGGTAGATACGCAAAATGTAGTCTCTTCATAGTTATTTTAAGGTTGGTTAATATTCAGACTTAAAAAGGAAGGAAATTCAGTCACATGCTATAAATGTGGGTTAATATTGAGAATGCTGTGATGTGACATAAGCAGGTCATAAAAGCAAATATACACCTACATGAGGTATTTAGAGATAGATAACAAATGTGATCCAGCAGAAACCAGGGTTGCCAGGGACTGAGGAGGGGGGAGAGGAAGGAGGCAGAAATGGGGAATTGCTGTTCACGGGTGGAGTTTTATTCCTTTATCAAGATGAAGTTCTGGAGATCTGTTGCTTAACAAGGTACATTTTGTTAATACTAAACGCTACACTCGAAAATGGTTTCAGTGGTAAAATAGGGTTTTTTACAATTAAAAATTTAGAAATTGGCCCTCCCTGGTGGCACTAAGAAGCTTAAGCCAATTCCGCATGAGTTCGATCCCCGCCTGCCCTGGATGTGACCACATGGCGTGGCAGACCTCTCCTGACCCGCCCGCTGCTCCCCTCAGCAGTGTACTTCGTTGATCTGCCTGTTCTGCTCCCCACTCTGT
>NW_004567131.1:12300205-12314003 GCF_000260355.1 Condylura cristata
CCCTCAGCAGTGTACTTCGTTGATCTGCCTGTTCTGCTCCCCACTCTGTTCCCAGTGAATCCTCTCACCCTCCGCATCTCTGGTCTGTACCCTAGTTCTGTATGAATAAATAAATAAATCTTCAAAAAAAATTTAGAAATCACTTTCTGTTCAAATAGCAGAAAGGTGGTTACGGCTATCATCAGTGGGGGCAAATTTACAGCAGGAGGACAGGCCAGTGACCCCACAAAGGCTGAGACAAGTGAAGCGGAGAGTGGAAGGTGTCACATGGGGCCTCAGAGGCAGCTTGAAGCGCACTGGACCCATGGAAACCAGTGAAAAAATGAGAGTTAGCAGGCTGTCATAACTTTAAGCAAAAACATTCTGCTGCAGTCAGAAAGTGAGCACAGGAAAACACTGTTGTCAACCCACTCCTGAATCTGGGTTTGATTCCATCCAGTGCCCGGAGCCCAGCTGTAAGGAGACTAAGAAGCCAGTCCCCCACCCCCATCTTGTGCCCTCTCTCCAGGGAGAGGGGTTACCTCTGAAACCTGAGACCCTCCTGTTATGGCAAGTTTCCTATGGGAGAAGAGTTCCCCCTAAATCCCAGCTCTGCCACATAATTGGTCTCTCAGCACCTCCCTCTCCCTTAGGACCCCCTCCTTGTTACCCCCTCTCCCATCACTGTTCCTTTTTTCCAAACAATGCCCTCTTCAAATAAGCCCGACTGTCCCTTCCCTCCTGCAACCCCCTTTGTCTCCTAAATCCCTCCCTGCTATCACTCCTTGCTTTCCATCACCCCTTTCTGTGTCTCTCCTCACCCCCTCCGCCTCACCCCTGCACCAATACCTCTAAATCCCAGTGGGTTAGGGGAGGGGATGATGTTCAGGCCCTTTCAACTGCTCCTTTCTCCAGAATAAAATCCACACTTCCTCAGCATCACCCTGTCCTGGAGAAGCCGGGTGGGTGGTAACCGGCCTTAGAAGCCACCAGCTTGTGAGTTCAGCACTAATCTCTGTCACCTGCACTGAGCTTTGTCACCTCTGGCAAGTTACTTAAACTTAAAGCCTCGGTTGTCTTACCTCAAAAATGGAGCTATTTTTGTCAACTCTCACAGGGTGGCTGTGTAGACACTGGCAAGAAGTTAGGCCAACCATACCTATTAAGATGCTATGACTATGACAGGTCATTAACACTGACTTCTGTCAGACCTGTAAGGCAGGTCTGGTATTCCTATTCTACTCTGTCTGTGTCCTACTAACAAACTCCACCTCAAACCCAGCTCTAGTGACTGATTCTAGGTGAGCACCTGCTGAGTCCTGGCCCCATTTGCCTGCACTGTACCTGATGCCGCCCACCCAGAGCCCGATTCCCTATATACCATCCAGCCAGGACTCCTAGCCAGTCCCAAACAGCCTGCCACTGCTCACCCCTGGTAACCAGCCATGCTCCAAGGGGAAGCCCCCGACAGTGTTTATAAAACAACCTGAAAATACCTTCAGGGCAACTGAGCCAACACATTGGCTCTGAAACAAGGTGAAACAGTCACAGTAGAAACTTTAATAATGCTTGGGCCAGAAGATGTTCTGGGTCTATTGTTTTTTTTTAAGATTTTTTTAAATGCATACAAGAACTGGGGTGTAGGCCAGAGGTGGGGAGGCTGCTGAGAGGATTCACAAGAGACAGAGTGGGGAGCAGAACAGGTGGATCTGCTGAAATACACTACTGAGGGGAGCAGTGGGTGAGACAGGAGAGGTCTATTGCACCATGTGGCTTAGCTCCTTGGCTAGGAATTGAACTCATGCCTCAGTAATTGGCAACAGCTTGATAGCCCTGAGACTTAACCCCTGTACCATCAGGGAGGCCTCTGGGTCTATTATTAAGAGCCTGAAGTCATAGCTATATCCATTTTTCTGATAGTAAATAAATAACGAAAGAAAAAGGTTGTAAGCCAAGGACAAAAAGACACCACTACAGACGACAATGTGTCCTCTCCAGGACACGCTAAGATCCAGACACACCATGTGCAGAGAGCCTGACCCAGCATGAGTGTTTAACAGGTGATGTTTATTGTGACCTCCATTTTTTTGTGTGTGACCTCCATTTTTTAAAAAAAGATTTATTTATTTATGCACACACAAACTGGGGTACAGGCAAGAGATGTGGGGGGGGGGGTAGAGGATTCACCAGAGAGAGAGCGGGGAGTAGAACAGGCATATGAACTGAAATACACTGCTGAGGGGAGCAGCGGGCAAGCAGGAGAGGTCTGCCACGCCATGTGGGTCAGCTCCCTGGCAGGTCGAACTCATGCTGCAATGGCTGAGGATAGATAGCATCATAGTGCTGTGCTTTAACCCCTTGGGCCACCAGGGAGGGCCTCGTCTGAATTTAAGTCCTAGTGTAACTGAAGTTAGAACATTGATTCTCAAGGAAAATAATCTTTATTTTTACACATAGCAAGCCTTACATAGGAATGTTTTGCTGCTTTTAAGGTATTTTTCAGTGATGTCTTTTTCAGGGTTTTAATTATAAAATGCCCGAACAATTTTGGAGTAGGGCCTCCCTGGTAGCACAGGGGGTTAAGTCTCAGCACTATAAGGCTATCTGCAGTCACGAGTTCAATCCCCAGCCAGGGAACTAACCCACATGGTGCAGCAGACCTCTCCTGTCTCCCTCACTGCTCCCATCAGCAATGTAGTTTAGTAATCTGCCTGTTCTGCTCCCTACCCTGTCTCTGGTGAATCCTCTCACCACCACCACCACCCCCAGTCTACACCCAGCTCTTGCATACATGCATTCATGCATAAATAAATGATTGAGAGTAAACTTGAAGTCAAAAGTCATGCCATATGATTTTAAGATAAGTTGGATAAAAGTTGAATAGAAAATATTTACTTTCTTAGAGGGAAAAAACAACCAAATATCAGTAAGAGAAGGAAAAAGAAATTGAAAGTGAAAAATTGAAAGCAAAAGAGAAAGACAAAGTGAAAACAGCCAGGAAATAGGAGAGGGCAGTTTTAAATATAGGTAATTCGATATACTTGGCTCCAACCTCGGGCTTTCAGCCTGCATCCAACCCCTTCAAACTGCTCCTCCAATTACCTGCTACCTGCCTCTTCCCTGCTTGGCTCACCCCAAGATACTCATTACCAAGTCACCCTCCCCTGGGTCTTTAATTCCCAGAGCACAAACAGCAGAGGCTTAGGCTTATCATAAGCCTCCACCTTCCCTGTCTGAGCCAAGACTATGGGAAGATTTTCATTTGAAATTATCTAAGCCTTGGTTTTCTAATAATTGGAGATAACATTGCACAGGGTTGTTTTATGGGAAAAAGTAAGAAACACATACATTGCTTTGCCCAGAAACATGCTCAATGTTGGTAACCTATTATGCATAATCTCCTTGAATACCTTCAGGAAATTTTAGTTTGTTAACAAGTCATCCTCCAAGTCCAATTTCTTTTTGTATTATTTTTATTGCAATAACAATGGCTTACAACAATGTAAATAATTTACAAATATAGGTTCATACCTCTTCAGATGCATTTTACAGCACCACCTCCACCACCAAATTCCCAGTCCTTTATCAAATCCACTGGGCCCCTTACTCGCTCTGCTCCTTACCCTCTGCCCTCGCCTCTGGGAGCTTCAGTTCTGTAGCTGGGGTCCTATTTTAAGGTAAGGTTTACACTCTTTCTCCACACATGAGAAAACACGCTCATGCACCCATGAGATAACCAACTTATTGCAACTTCCCCACTTCCCCAGAAGTAAAGCTTGGTGGGGCTGGGTCTTTTCAAGTCAGACTCAGAAGATGGAGCACATACACTTATCTGGGCCACCCCCAAAGAATCCACCACTACGTTGTGAGTAAAAGTTGCTGCAGAGAAGACAAACAGCTGCTGACTCTGGAACCCACAAAAGCGAGCATGCCAAGACAGATCCCTACATGCCCTCCCCAAACTCCCTGCATGAAAACTGCCCTGGACAAAGAGCATCCCGCAGACTCTTTAGTGTCTCTCTCATGAAATTCACAACCAAGGTTTATATGAGAACAAGAAAGAATCAGAAAGAAACAGAAAAGAAGGAATTATACAGAACTAGGGTCAATGCCAGTAAAAATGTCTTAAAAAAAAACAAAAACAAAACACTATTCTTCATACCTAAGAAGAAAGGAAATGCCAAAATAATAAGATGTTTGAAAAGAATAAAAAGCTTTAAAACCAATAAGAGTTAGGAAATAACACCTGGAAAAAGACAAAGAGGGAGAATAAAAAATAGTAAGAAAAATAAAGGTTCCATTCCAGAAGGCTAAAATCCAGTTAAGAAGGTATCAAAGAGAAAAGGCAACTCCCAAAGAAATTACACTAACATCTGAGTTGAAAGGAATGAATTTCTAGATTGAAAGAGTCCAATGAATAGCTTGGGTGATAAATAAAAATGACCCACATCAAGTCACATCATTATATATATAAAACTCAGAACATGAAAGATAAGGAAACCTCTTAAAAGTTTCAACAGAGGGGGGAAAAGTCACATGCAGAGATGTGGAACAAAGACAGTATCTGACCTCTTAACGTCATTCTGGAAACAAGAGAACAGGGGCATTGCCTTCACAATTCTGTGGAAAAGAATTTCCTACACAGAATGCCAAACACAGCCAGGCTGGCAATGACGTGTAGGGGTAGAATCAACATTTTGAGGTAATAAGCAAGACCTCAGATAACTTGTGTCCACCCCACCCTTACTCGGAATGTTCCTGGAAAAGGTGTTGCAGACAAATGAGGGCAATAGATGTAGAAAGAGGGATATTGAGGATGTAGGGCCCATGGGATGGAAGCCCCAGGGTGAGAGACAGCATCAGGCCTAAGAAGCAATGTGTGCAGATGGGAAGAGGCCAGGCCGCGAGAGTAGGTGGGAGTCCTCGATTCATCCAAAGAAGAGAAAGGCGGTGGAATCTCCGGGGTATGTGAAGTGCCCAGGCAGATGGGGGCTACTGGATGGAGGGACAGAAAACACAGACACAAAGAACGGATGTCACCTCCAATAAAGCAAAGAGTCACCGGACATGTAATCCTGGCATAGCAAGTAGCAGAGCTGTGGGGAAATTCAGTCATAGTAGTGGAAATACTAAATACCAATTTAAATGAAAAAAGTAATTATAGTGAAGGACCCCGGAGGGAAATAAATGTACAAGTGGAGGAGCAGAAGTGGGCTCAGGCTTCATCTCCCCTGACAGGATGTCTGCAGGGAGTGTGAAGTATGAAATAAATGTCAGAAGCTGGAACTCTCAGCACAGGACTTGGACACAGAGAGGTGAAAGGTTGCTGGGGGTGGGGATGGAGAAGTGAGGAGAGGTTGTATCAGATCGTACATCTAAAGGCATCTGTGATGCTCAAGCCAGTCCTCCCCATCACGCAGGCTGGCATGTACATGTTTGGGTGTGTGGCCCATGTTTAGAAACTTGCCCATCTGGACTCAGGCCACATTTCCTGTCCCAATGCAAAACCAACCATCACCCGGCTATTCAGCATCAGCAAGGATTCTTGGCTCTGGATCCTAAGAAGCAAGTTAAATTCTAGCCCAAACAGAAGATTATTACTTCTGGCTTTGCCTTTCCAACTCATGGAAAGCAAGTTCTCAAAGCCTGATCACTCACAGACATCTCATGGTTTCTATTGCTTCTTACTCTAGATACAGGAATGCAGGTGACTTCAGGTTTGCATTATAAACATTTTGCACCGTGGTCTTTCCCTGTGGGTGCTGAGCGATCCTTCACAATGCCAAGCAGTGTTCCCTGACTGACCACCCCAAGCCTGCCCTGGCAGGCTATCGTACATGGAACTGCAGGGATCTCCAGATAGGAATATAACGTGAGCTTTAGCCTCCCCCTATAACTCTGTCCTCTGGAATGAGCAACAAAACTCTCCTCTCACAGGGGAAACTCCTATTAAAAAGGTCCTTTAGGTATTTGATTCACTGTGAGAACCTTTGATCCTACCTAACCCACTCAGAAGTCTACATTATCTCACAGTAGGCTGCTCATGTCTGTGCTTGTGCTTAAAAATATGCTGATACAGTTGCACAGTTGCAACCATGACAGAACAGATGAATGGCTCTGTTCTATTTTCTGAACATCTATTAGCTGCAGCAGGCTGAAGAGGTCTATTTAAATGTTTAGTAAGATACTGAGGAGCAAGTCAGATCTGAGAGAACACACTTTACTGTGTTTCCTCAGTTTTTGCCTATTAGTAACCAAATTTCCATCTGCACCTACATGGTCCATGAAGGAAATTTAAATCCTCTTGACAATGCTATAAATTCTATTTCTTAAAATAGTTACTAGTTATCTGTGCATTTTCAGCCTGCTCTTGCAAATTCATTTGCTTCAATACTGCATTCTGGTGAGAGCTAAATCTTTAGAAAAGTAGAAACAGGAGGTAGAAATATTTTCTCTATTCTCTATCACTAATTAAATTCTTGGTTGACATTAGCACTGTCTGTTGGTTCACCAATACAAGTTGGGAAGAAAATCTTTTAAAACTAGAATGTGAATATCACTTTCCAAGATGGTTCCCATGAAGGCGCCTGAGTTGCACCGTACCCAGGTCCTACCAATAGCCTGAGGAACAGGTTACCAAAGGGGCAAGAGAGGGAAAGGACCCCAATTGCTCAGCTAGAATAGCATCTCAGGAGTTGTAAACAGACTGAACATACAAGTCATGGAGAGGAAACAAATTGATTCTTACCTTGTGATTCTTACTTTGCCTGTTAATTCTCATAGCTATTATATTACATTTTCATACTCCAAATCACTGACTTTGCCCTTTTATGCCCCAAATCCATGTCAGAATGTGCAGAGAAAGCTGCAGAGTTTATTCCTAAGACCTGGAATAAGATGACCTTCTTGTGGCATGAATTTGATCCCAGGCCAGGGAGCTGAACCACATGGTGCAGCAGACTTCTCCTGACCAGCCTACCTCTCCCCTCAGCAGTGCACTCGCCAATTTGCCTCTTTTTCCCCCAACTGTCTCTGGTGAATTCTCTCACTGTCCCTGTACCTCTGGCCTGTATCCCAGTTCTGTATGCATAAATAAATCAATCATTAGAAAAAAATCACATTTTGATGACAGAAGAAGAATGAATACAGACTGTGGATCCCTCAGGCAAATTCATCTCTGATAGACAGAAGGAGGAAATGATAAAATGCAAAGCTGGCAATATTGATAGGTGGTAAAAACAATGCACATCCCTTCAGAGACCCACAACAGAAAGGGCCCACCCATCCCAGTAATAAAACCACCCCAGCACTCAGGTTGTCCTATGCATGGGTTAGAGATAAACCTGTTTCATGAGAAGGGTGTGAGTCTATTTTAAGGGTAAAACAAACAATAACCCAAAAAAAATTTTAAAAGGTGGGACGCGCACCTGGATTTAAACCTCAGCTTTGCTTTGTGGTTATGTTACTTTCACCTCTAAATTGTCAGTGATTGTGACTGTCCTGCAGCTGTCACAGGGCTGTAGTTAGTGCCTGCCCACAACCTTGCCATTCTTTATCACAGGCTGGGGAGTTGCCCTTCTTTATCTCTCTCCATTTCACTTCTGAATCCACCCATCCATCCACCCACCTTCACACACACCACCCATCCATCCACCCACTTTCTCTCTCTCCCATACACTATCACACACACACACACACACACACACACACACACACACTGAGGCAATGAATTTTCTGTTATCTTGACCAAGGATAACAGAAGAGTGTATCAGCAGCTCACCTTGCTTACTGGTCTGCTCTCTAAGGCACCTTTTCATCATCTGTCAGCCCCTACTTCTGTCTGAAACTCTTCAGTATGGATGCTAATTATGGGAACATATATTTTTTCTAATAATATAATAGTTTATTTTTAAATCATTTTGTGCCTTTTTCCATCTCAGTTGTAATCCCCGTGGGCTTCCCATCACCAAATCACCCATGTGCCATCACCATAGTCCAGTGCACTTCTCCCTCATTTTTGATTCCATTCCCCACTCCACTCTTGTAAAATATCTCTGGTATACAGATGGTTTCACTCATAGCAGGAGTATAATGGACCAGACGAGAAAATAACAAAAATAATGAACAACCATATACCAGAGACATTCTGTGGGAGCGAAGTGGGGAATGGGATCAAAAACGGGGTGGAGGGGGGGAATGCACGGGACTGTGGTGGTGGCACAAGGGTGATTTGATGATGGGAAACCTGCGGGTATTACAATCGAGATGGGAAAAAAAAATGTGCAAAATGATGTAAAAATAAACTTTGTAATAAAAAAAATATCTCTGGTATATAAGTGTTTAATCTTATTCTTATTCTTATTACTATTTTCTCTGTGGGAAACTTTTTTTTTTTTTTACTTTCACTCAAGGTCTATTTGCAATTACAAATTGCTAAATCATAGACATTCAATTTACTTTAAGATGTGACTGTCACCTGAATTCCTTGTACTTACTGATCAGGTCATATTGTAAGGCTCTGTAATCTTTACCTCTGTGACGTTTTGTGTTTTCGAAAACAAAACAAAACAAAACAAAATACCTGCATGTGTGGGTTGTAGTATATCACATATCCAAAATTTGAGATCACAATGTTACTATGAGTTAAAGGTCCTAAAATCAGCCTCCTTTGGCTGGAATAATGCTGATGTTTTGGATTCAACACATTCCACTTACTCAATAGTGTTAGGAATAAAATGACAGCAGGACATAGATTCAATTTAAACAATGATAAGGCCCCATTGACAAAGGAAACCCAGAATTTTACATCCATTAGCTTAGAAAGTGCTTTTCCTCTGGAGATAGCATTCATTAACAAACTACACAGGATATATAACAAGAGGTAATGTTATGTACACTATTAAACATTCTGCATAAACAAATATTAAAAATAAGTGCTTAACAGTTTTAGGTAGCTGTTCCTGTCCTACGTATTCCTTGAGCAATCAAATACAGGCCACACTAGCAGGTCAAAGTCTTGGGCTTGGGTGCAATGCCAAGTTAAAACAGATGCTTATTAAATTCTTCGATGATGCTGACAGTGGTTATTTGGTAAAGTTATTTAAAATATCCTACCTGCTGTGACTGCAATTTTCTCTTAAAGTTAAACCTTAAGACTTTTCGTTTTTTACTTGCATACTATTTTCACTAGTGTAAAAATACTTTAGCTTTTTATTTTTCCCCCAGATTTTGAAGTGCTACACCATTCATCTCATCCTTCCTAGTATTCATAAGCAGAAACATTGCTTCCCCAAAGACTGTCCCTTTGTCCTCCAATCTGCTTTAACCTTCCATTGTCCAAATGGTAAAGAAGATGACTGAAATGGTATTTTTTCACACAGTGACATTAAGTCACAGGGGCATATTCTCTTTCTGGTGGATTCCCCGTGTTACAGCTGGAACTATCAATAGGATGCTAATGACACTCTACACGACCCTTCCCAGGGCGGTCCAGTTTCCAGCTCGGTTCCTGGCTACTTCCCCGGGTCTTGCCTCAGAATTTGGCAAGGACTAAGTGCACAGCGCTCTGGTGGGCTTGAGTTCTATTATCTCACAACCGGTGCGGCGTAACGACGACTACCCTGCAAAGCGCTGGCCGGGAACAGAGAGCGGCACCCGCAGAACCTCATCTCAGATGCATAGGATCACCCGGCGCCGTAAGGGCCCATCAAAATGCCCTCACGACTCACTCGGGACAGCACGTCCCCGATCTCAGAGCGAATGTCATCAGATGCAACCCGTCAGTCCCCAGAGAGGCTCTGGCGGTGCTAGCAACTGCACAGCTTGGCCCGCAGGCTCCGCGCCCGCGCCCGCGCCCGCGCCCGCGCCCGCACCCTCGGTGGATCGCACGTACCCACATCGCCCAGGAAGTAGCCGTCCGCCGCCCGGGGCTCCATGCCACTGACTCCCCGGCGACCCGGCTTTACCGCGGGCGGCTCGGGCCGGGAGGCGGGGCCAGTGGGGACTCTGGGCTGCGCCGGGAGTTGTAGTTCCCGAGCTGGCGCGGCCAGCGCCGCGTGGCGGTCACCTGCACTCTACTTTGCTGTGGCCGTCACAGGCTTTGCTGGACAAACGTGTGACTGCAAAGTAGGTGTCCACGCGTTTTGTAGCGTATTCAGCTACAAAACGTGGCTGCCTGCAGAATAGGTCCCCCGGCTAAAACTCACTTCCATTCTTTACACTGATCGCGCCCTGGAAATCTCAAGAGTTCGCCAAGGTTTTATTTCCAAGAAGGACATCCTACCGCACCTGGTATTCATACGACCTGCTTCTTTCCTCGTTCAAGATAAATCATAAATTCCAAATGGCGCACATTAATTTAAATTTTTTAAGTCTCTCAAGTTCATAGAGACGCTTTTAAATTCCCCTAACAGTGTTAGCATATGAAAGCTGAGAGCCGCAGGAATGAAGAACTTGTTTCTAAACGATGCCAAGTTGGCAGATGAGTAAGAAAGCTGTTTTGTTACTTTTTGGTTTTGCTGTGCGTGCGTGGATGGGCGTATAATTATGTTTTGCTTAGTTTGCAAGCGACTTAGAAAGTTGAGTTACAAAGTTTTTCAACCTCACAAAATTTCTCACCCTTCTTGACCTGTGTTGAATGTACTTGTAGACGTTAGTTTTGGTCTGGTGAGTAAAAAATATCAGAAGTCACATGGTCTGGTTATAACACTGGCCTTGCAGAGAGTATGGTTCTTGCTATTTTCCCAGCTCTCTTGGGCAAGGCTTCTCTGAGGACTGGACTCTTAATCTCCAGGCCAGTCCACAGTGTTTGACAATATGAAACAATTTGAAAAATTATAAGGTTAGGTAAAAAGACAAAATGACTAAGTAATACTTAAAGAAAAAAATCTGAAAGTAAATACAACAGTGTATTGTTCACAATAACTTGGGTGGGATTCTCTTTTGGCAGGGTATATTATAATACGCTTTTCTATTTTTCATGTTAACTATACGCTTGTGTGTGACAAATTTTTAAATTTTCAACTTGGTAAGGCTCTCCTTTCCTTTTTAAAACATTTGTTTACTTTTACCTTTGTTTACTTTTATTCTTCCAAATGGGTGAGAGTATTTTTCCCTTCATATTGGGCTAGGAAACAGAAGGGGGGATGATTCTGGAAGGAACACTCAATACTCTCCCATAAATGTATATAGGCAGAAAGACAGGGTAAGTATAGGGCTCACTTGGCTTCTTCAGTTTCTTTTGGGGATCACATTCCTAAACTATCTGTTGTTCAAAGTCTAAAAGTAATTGTTCTTTATGCTTACCAGAAATTTGGAGTTGTATGGTAGACTAGTACCAGTTACTGTACAGCAAAGCCAGAATGCAAAACAATGTTTTTGGTATTTTGAGTTTCAACCACTATTAATGTATGGTTAAACTTGTTTCATCTATATATTTTCATTTCCCTATGTCTTTAGCTTATTTTGAGGTAAACACCAAACAACATATCATTTAATCTACAATTTTTAATAGATATCTCTGAAATATAAGGACATATTGAACATAACCCCAACACCATTATTCTCATCTTAAAAATTAATATTAATTCATTAATATAAAAAATCAAAATAATATTCCAGTATTGTTTACCAAAAAATCACCATTAATTTGTTTAAGTTGGAAAGCAAACATGGTCAATTAATTGCTGATATACCTCTTAATCTTCTCTTGAACTAGTTTCCCTCATCTTTACTTTCCCCTTCATTATTCATTAAAAAACTAATCAATTTAACTAAAATTTTCCACATTCTAGATGTTGCTCATAGCATCCCTTAGTGTCAATATCTTCCTATGTCCTCTGTATTTGCTGTCTCTAGGAAGTTGGATCGGTAGTCTAGATGTTTAATTAAGAGTCCAGTTACTTAGTAAGACTTTCATAAATCTATAAACTTCCAATTACAGTAAATGAGGGAGTTTATTATGCTTGATTTTCCCTCTTTCTGTGATAATAAATTTGATCAGTTGGTGCAGAAGTTGTCAGTCTTAAGTAACTTTACTAAAAAGTCTCTACCAAACACTAGACTATATGGGACAACAGGCATATGAAAAAATGTTTGACATCACTTGTAATAAGAGAAATGCAAATTAAACCCACAATGAGATACCATTTTACACCAGTGAGAATGGCACATATTTAAACAACTACTAACAACAAATGTTGGCAAGGGTATGGAAAAAAGGAACTCTCCTACACTACTGGTGGGAATGCAAACTAGTACAACCACTATGGAAAGCTGTTTGGAGTTTTCTCAAACTGCTAAATATAGAGCTTGCATATGACCCAGCAATCCCACTCCGAAGTATCTACCCAAAGGACACAAAAAGTGATTCAAACAGACACTTGTATCTCTGTATTATTGCTCTATTTACAATAGGGAAGACATGGAATCAACCCAAATGGCCAAAAATAGATGACTGGATTAAAAATAGATGCCTGTTGTCCCATATAGTCTAGTGTTTGGTAGAGACGTTTTAGTAAAGTTACTTAAGACTGACAACTTCTGCAACAACTGATCAACACAGATCAACTGATATGTGGCACATATACACAATAGAATATTACTCAGCAATAAAAAAAAAAAGATAAACCCATGCCTTTTGCAGCAACATGGATGGAACAGGAAGGGATCATCCTTAGTGAAATAAGCCAGAAAGAAAGAAAAAAAATACCAGATGGTTTCACTCATAGCAGGAACGTAAGGGATCATAAAAAAAAAAATTTATAGTATATGCATAATTAGACTTGACCAGCATATTAATCCTATGACATAAGTTCTGTTACTATACCACTTTGTAAATAAGAATACTTAAGCACAAAGAGGTTAAATTGCCTAAGCGTACCCAACTGGTGAGTGTCAGAGTTGGAATTTCAACTCAAGTTATCTGGGCCCAGAGGTTTTATTAGGTTTGATCTATCTTCAGTCTTACCAATTATTTTATAGCATTTTTTTCTATAAAAGTTGAGATAATTAATATTTTAGACTTTGTGAGACAACTGCTAGCACAACTAGTCAACTCTGCTCCTGTAACACCCATACATATTACATAAAATATAACCCACACATGATACATAAACAAATGTGTTTCATTTCCAATAAAGCTCTTTTTTGAAAAAGTAGTAAACCAGTTTTGGTCAGTGGGGATAGTTTGTAACCCATGTTTTATTGCATTAATTCTATCTTGTATGTATTCCATCAGTATTTTCATTTTATTGTTAGCCTTTTTTTTAATAGCTGTATGTATGTATGTATGTATGTATATGTATATATATGATAGCATGTGCTTTTTGGGGATGGAATTTCTTTCTTTAATAAAAATGAATTTCAACTGGGACCTCCTTGGTGGTACAAGGGATTAAATCTCAGCACTGTGAAGCTATTCATAGCCAATGTAGCATTATTTCTATCCCTGACCAGGGAGCTAGCCCACATGGTACAACAGATCTCCCCTGTCTCACCCATTGCTCCCTTCAGCAGGGTATTTCAGTCAATCCACCTTTTCTGTTTCATGCTCTATCTCTGGTAAATTTTCTCACCCTACCCTCTCACCTCCGGCCTACACCCCAGCTTTTGAATGCAAAATAAATAATTTTTTAAAAAAAATCACTTTCAGTTGCTTATCTTGACGGTTTTTGAGTAATAAATGTTTAAGAGATGATGGTATCTATCATCTCAACAACAGAAGCACTTGAAATGCCAGTAAGACTTCTTGACCCCTTACCTAAACTAAAAAATTAGAAGTACTCCACTGGTGGGGCCCAGCATTCACATTTTTTTTTTT
>NW_004567131.1:12314653-12322499 GCF_000260355.1 Condylura cristata
AAACAGGCCAGAGGTGCGGGAGAGGGGGGTGGTGGTGAGGCTTCACCAGAGACAGAGTGGGGAGCAAAACAGGCAGATGGGAGGATCAGGAGAGGTCTGCTGCACCATGTGGGCAGCTCCCTGGCCAGGGACCAAACTCATGGTCCAGTGGGTGCGGATAGCTTCATATGCTGTGCTTTAATCCCTTGAGCCAGCAGGGACGCCCTAAAGAACATTTAGATGGAAGGAGTCTCAGGTGGTAGCTCAGGTCTAAAAATATCATGATCAGGTTGATGGAGAGTCCCTAAGAAAAAATGTTCACTTGAGTCAAGGAGAAACAGGCCAGCACTAGCACTCCGCTGGTTAGTTACTATGGTCAGCATTTTAGAGGAAGCATGGTGGGTTCTAGTAGGGATGAGAGTGGAGTCTGTAAGTCATACGCTGAAGTATTACAGGGCAACCCTAAGGTAAAATGGATTGGCCTGAGTGTGGGTCCTCACCAACACGTTTAAAAGGGACTTATAATGAGACTCAAATGCAGGCACACATAAAAAGGATAATAAAGGGTTTATTTATAAAAAGGGGATATAAAGAAAGAATAACTCAGGGAGAAAGATAAATTGATGAATGTGTCCTTCCAGTTCTGCTGAGCTGGAACACCAACAGCATACTGAAAGCCAACAAAATAACCAAACACCCCAGCCCCACATCTGGTTACATACCAAATCTTGCTACTTAACTCCACCCTCAGTTCTGAGAAATCCTTTTTGGTGGTGATGACATAATGGGATGTGTAGCCCTTGGTGTTTGGATCCCTTTGGTCTTGGTGGGGGGTGGGGTCCATAAAGCTTACTCGTGGAGTTTGTTCAGGACATTCTTGCCCACAATATTGCCACAATCTACCTCTTGCTCCACGGAGATCCTTTACTCATATATATTTGGGGAACAGTTCCTCCATGGCTCCTAAGAGCCTTACAAGGAAAAACTTAGAAAAAGAAGTTTGGTTAGGAAAACTAGTCTCTGTGTCTGCAGCTAGTCTCACAGTACAAATGGGACTCATTTTCTTTCACCTCTATTACCCTTTAAATTCCCTTCACTCTCAGCTGTCAGGTCAACAGGTCTTTGTAGTGCAATTTAAAACTTGATTCTTGAGGTATCTGGGCCAATAGTAATCATTTTATACATTCAAATATTGGAATTGCTACATATGTTTGTCCCTAGTTAAGAGGGACAGGGAGGACCAAGACTCACCTGTGTATACAGACATCCCTTCCTATGTGTAAAAATAGCCCACCACCTGTTCATCAAGATAAAGGCTCTTTTATCTGCCACTCTCTAGGTGCAAGAAGTCAGAGTCCTGACAGTAGGCTCTATGTGTGCAGCTTACAGGGTATATGTGGAGTGTCCTGACATGAGTGAACCCCTTTGGAGGCCAGAACCTAAGCCCTGCAGGACCAAGAGCTATAATAATGTAAAACAAAACATCTCCTCGTGGGTCATTGGGAATGGCAATACTTGGGCTATACCTGCTTCACTTCACTCCAAGTCTCTGTTTCCCTCTCTTCCCTCCTGGCTGCTTTCTAGCTATAGCTTTCTGGCTGTAGATATTTATTAGCTGCTGATGCATTTTGCCTCTGTACATGGTATCTTATTTGCCTTCTTTACAACTCCTTAAAGACAAGTCCCCTTGGCCACCTCTGCAGCTTTGCCTGTTAAGAGTAATTGTGACCCGTGGTGACCACCTCTCCTATTATGAGCTCTGCAGAGTCATCTCATTTCCTAGGTTACCACTGATGATATATCTTCAACAACTGAGTCACAGCCACTGTGTGCCAGGGACCACTCTGTACTTAAAATTTTACTTGCAATGTGTTCCTTCTCGCCATCTAAAGAGTAAGTGACTCAATCCCCAAAACCCATCTAATCTTTTCTGCCACTCCCCCCCCCCCTTGGTCGATTCTTAGCATTACTTGAATGAGTACTGGTTCATTTATTTAGTTACTTATTTAAAGATGTATTTTATTAACTTGGACACACAAGAGCTGTGGGGCAGGCCAGTCCGTGGGGACAGGAGAGAGTTGGTGGTGAAAGGATTCATCATAGACAGAATGGGGAGCAGAAAAGGCAGATCTACTAAAATACACTGCTGAGGGGAGCAGTGGGTGAGACAGGAGAGGTCTGCTGCATCTCTGGCCAGAGATCAAACTCATACTGCAGTAGCTTGATAGCGCTGAGACTTTAACTCCTGCTCTACCAGGGTGGCCCAGTACTGTAGAAAGTAGAAATACTGAGATTTATTAGGGGAAATACCTGTGAGGACAATGAAAGAAGAAGCAAGAGTCAATGGGAAGTCATCATATTGTGGTGCAGAGTTGGTATCTGTGACTAGCAAAGGGGGAGGCAGAATTGGGCACAGGGCACCTCAGACTACTACAAATTTCTAAGAAAGCATCAACTAGGCTGATGTAGAACTTGTAAGCAAAGATTTGCTTAAAGGAATCCTGCACTGGACAAATCTAGCCCAAAACAAGAACCTCCAGTGTACTTAGGCACTGACTAGGAATAGACTGAAATATGGTCTCAGCATGAATGCTCCCTCATTTATTGTCTAACAAAGTTGTCTTCATTACTCATTTCTGGAAGAAACTAAATCAAGAGTGGCAGAAGAGGAATAAAAACAGAAATATTTGAGAGGAAAGAAATTTGAGTTTTTAATTAAAATGTTATTCTCCTACCTTCCCTTTTGATATCAATTTGCTGGATAGATGGAGAAAGCTTGCTTATACAGAAGAAAAGAGGCAGAGAGAAGGGGCTTTTGTGAATGAAAGTTCCATGTAGGAGAGTGAGAGTTCAAGGTGGCGATGACTTCTCATTGGCAGGGTTGCAGTCACTTCTTGTTAAAACTGTAACTCTGCAGAATATAAGTTTCTTGGAGCTATAAATGTCTTCCTTGTTTGATAATGTAAGGGTACCCCTCTTTGGCATGCAATAAAGATAAGTCATTCAAAGTTTGGTGAGTTACAACAGGTCCCTCTACAGTCCTTCCTGACTCCAATTTTGGTTAAAGTTTCCTTATTCAGTTTTGAAGTCAAATCAGTGAGACGTTGTATGTACCTCTTCTGCCCCTCACCTCCCCTCTAACGCTAACTTCCGACACTTGGCGGCTTGTTCTCACGGCACACAGTTATGTGCAATATCGTTTTCGTTGTGGCAACCGTTTGTTACTGTTTGTCATCCACTTGCAAAAGTTATGCACAAGGTCCTCTTCCCTTCTGTTCAGATCTGTAATACTAGCGCCTAATACATCATTTGGTTACAGTAAGAGTATTAAAACTCACAAGTTTTCGGAAATGTCGCGTTTGGGAATTAAAATAAAATGTCATCTCCTTCGTTGGGAGCCAGATACAAGGAAATGGCAAAAACTGTCGCCAAACTACAGAGCAAGTCCCTTCTCTACTCGCAGGCCCGTCTTGGCGTGACCTTACCTATCAACCCCTGAGCGTTTTCCGTATCCGGCAAGTCTACAGCATAGGGAGATTTCCGGTCCCCAGGATGCCATAGCGCAATCTGTCTCCCAATCCTGTGGCGTCCTGCGTCACTGCGCCTGTGCAGAAGGGAGAGGAGCGCGACGCGTGGATGCCGGCTGAAATCTGCGCCTGCGCGCCGGCTTCTCGCCTGTGATTGGCTCCTGCCTCCTGGTGGAAGCCTCAGTTCAGTTTTCGCTTTCTCTTTTTTTTTTTCCACCTCTCTTCTCGTTTTCCTGCGGTCGCGGGGTTTTACTTCCGGTTTCCAGCGCCAATCTCAGAAAGTCGACATGTTCCCTCAGAGCGCTGGGCATCTGGGATCGTTTCCTTCCTAGGGCCCTTTGAAGAACAATAACGCTGGCCTGACGAACGCGGCGGGTCCCGCGGGCCCCGAGCTGGACGCGGTGCCCACGTCCCTCCCGCCGGCGCCTCTGTGCCGCCCCTCGAGACCAGGGCCACACTCCGCGCGTTTCTGACACAAGGGCGGAGAGGAAGGACGGGTTGCGACGTGGAGGGTCCGGCGCGCCTTTGACTAGCCAGTGTCAGCGGAGGTTGAGGCGCCCACTGGCGAGTGGGTTAGGGGGTGCGCCCTCCCCAAAGAAAAAGCGACTCGAGGACCCCCTTGCTGTGAAGGAGGCGGAGACCGCGGCTTACTAACCAGCTCAGACATCTCACTCTTGGCCACGAGGGACTGAAAGAAGGGACGCGCAGGTGTTGGAGGAGCGGGCAGCAGCTGAAAGCATGTGGAAGAAATTGCACAGTTGTGTCAAGTCGTCGGAGGCTGCGGCAGCACCAGGGACAGGTAAAACCTCGGTGTGGGCGCCCGGCTGGCGGACTTTTGTAGACACCCGGAGAAGGAAGGAGGAGCCCCAGCCTTCCATGGTTAAGTGCACGTCGTAGCTGCCTGGACTTGGATTGCTTTGGGGGCTTCGCTGTTGCAACTTACTGTTTGTTCTTTAATTCTGGTTGGCTTTGCATGTTTTTTTGGTGGAGGGGGGTGAGGAGTGATTAACACCTTCTTGCCTGTTTTGCCCGCTCAGGTGTAAGCGAGGGTGGATGGGAGTGGTGGTTTTCAGTATCTTTTTGCCTTGCTGCCTTGTTACATTATTAGACCTTTCACACCTATTGCCACTCTCAGTATTGCGAACAGGTGGGTCTTGTTTTCAAAAAGTTATATTACAAATAAATGAGGAGCTTCAAACTCGTGTCTCCTTTTTAAGGCATAAAGTCTCGATTTAAGCGTTTCCTTTGAGTTGTTTGTCGGACAGCTTCATGCTCATGAACATTAAAAATATACTTGCCTCAAGTTTTTTGCACATTTGATTTGGACTGACTAGGAAAGCTTTCTGAGGGCTCATAATGAAGCCTGAACCTCGTTTCTTTCTGTGGAGACTTCAGGCAGTACGTGAGCTTTTTTTTTTTTTTTTTTTTTTTAAGTGGCTATAAAAGGAAAAGTTCCATCCATAGGGAGGATCATTTAGCTGAAAATAAGCAATGTCATAATAGGTTGCTCTGTACAACCCGACAATTTGAAGGTGGCACCGAGCATTATTTTGTGTGAGAAGTTGGCAGATTAACCCCAGAATTTGAGGGTGATACTTTGAAAATCCTCATTCCATTAATCACTGCTTGTGTAATTGAAGTCCAAAAATTTTAAGTACACCTTTCGCCCTTTTTTCTCTTTAAGGTAGAATTAGAATAAAGAGACTTATGAAAATATATTTTAAATTTAAGTGATGTACAAGATTATAGTGTGTATGTAGTAACATTACTGAACTGACGTTCCGCTGAAAAAGTATTAGAAGAGGGGAAAGTGTTGTTTATAATCTAGCAGTTATCCTCAGATAGCCTAAGAGTACTCATGCTGAAAAACTGCCTTCTAGCCCTGGCTAGCTCAATACAGCATGTTCAGTACATATTAGTTATACATTATAATTACACATTAATAACACAGGCTAGAGAAAAACAAAATGTGACAGTGTTTGCACATAATTACTGTAAGAAAAAATGTGTGAAATTTTGTTTTCACATCTGCCCTAATCACTCCTCTAATCATTCATGTTCATGAGCATGGTGTATCATGAGCATGTCCTGTATTCCAAAGTTGTTTAAGTGAATTAAAATCCTCCAGGTATCTTAAAAGCTTGCCTGAGATACTGTTTGACAAATTAATGAAGTAGCATAATTAAATAGATACGGTATCTATTTATCAAATGAGTTATTTCTTTGTTGATGGATATTTGTTACTTTTAAGTATTCCTCTAGAACTAACAAGGCTGTTGTGAATATCTTTTTTGCTATTATAAACAATGCTTCCGATACTCATGATATTATTTCTGTAGAATCAATTCTTTACAAAATGCTTAATAATAATGCTGTTCAGTTACTCTCAAATGTTTCTACTCCTTTATAGTCACTCTCTGAAAAAGTTTTTTTTTTTTTAAATCTCTCTGCTAGCCAACACTGGATGGTAACAGTATTTTTAAAATACTTCTTAAATAATTTCTCATAATTGGAAATAATATTTTGTTTCTTTGGTTAAAAAGAAATTTTAAACAACTTCAGTCAGGTCATACATATCCTTTACTTTTTTTAAATGGGTTCTGAAGTTTAATTTTTTTTTAACCCAGATAGCTATTACCACACTGTTTTAACTATTGTAGTTTTGATATTGCTGCTTTCTTTTGAAAAAAAGCTTTGGGCTCTTCTTTTGCATTTTTCTTCCAGATGAAATTTAGAATCATCTTTTCAAGTTCTGTAGAAAATCTTGTTGGGATATTATTTTTGATTGCATTGAATTTATAGATTAATTTGAGAAGATACATTCTTTTGAGTTTTTCCTTCTAGGAGAATAGGTATGTCTCCCTGTTTCTTCTATTAAAATTTTGTTGTGAAATATAACATTTAATATGCATTGTTTTCTGTTTTAAAAGTTTGTGGACCAAGCATAATAAATAATATATCACATAAGCCATTTGTGTGTGCTTCTCTCTAGAAGCAAACTGTTGGCCACCCTCATCACCTTGGATTTGTTATGTCCTTGTCTTTACAGTTTTATCAGCTACATATGTGTGCTTAACCAACATAACGTTACTTTCACCTATTTTTGAGGTTTATTTAAATAGAATCATACAGTATATTCTGTGAATTCCATTTGTTAAAGGTTATGTATCAGAAATTCACATGCCTGTAGTTAAGCAATTCATAAACTTTTTGTTCTCAGGACTCCCTAATACTTTTGAAGACTTATAGATTTGGTAATCAGTGTATTTATATGTACATCAGTAAGTCAATATAAACTACAAAATACATTTACTATAATATATACAACATTTATATTATTGATACTTCTAAAAATAATAGAAATAGCTTAAGCAACATTTTTAATGAAAAATATTTTCCAAACAAAAATTAGTGACAGGAGTGGCACAGTATATATTTGTGACTAAAATATGTACTGTATATCCTTATGACTAAAGTCTATGCATTTGATCTGTTGCAGTACGTTTAAGTTGAAGTATCTGAACAAATCCAGCCTCACTGAGCTGTAGTTAGAAAGAGGAAATATCTTTATACATCTTAATACCCTTTAGGGTTATTGTGTTTTTTTTTTGATACTAATCAGAGCCTAATAGTCTCTTAAAGGTTAACTGCACTGTAGAATTAGGAAACCATGTATTTGAACATCTTATACTCTGACATTAAAATCCATTGGTCTCTCTTGCATTTTGAAGGACTGTTGCCTATCCTTGTTGCTCATGTGAAAGATACTTGTTCACTGAAATACATTGATCTCTCCAGTGATGAAATATTTCAATGTTTTTTAAAAATCACATATCAGAATTGTTACCACCTTGAGAACACTTCTATATTGACTTTCGTTTTCTATAATGATCTATAAGAACAAGTTTGTGTATACAGTTTTTACGTAAATTAGCTATGGTATAGGTCCCTCCTTTACAATAAACTCTCTTTATGAACAGATAACTTTACAGTGAATCTCTCCTATCAAAATATATTTCACTTTACATTTAATATGAATATTACCATTGTAGGCAGCTATATCATGTCAGTCAGGCATTTGAATAACTGCTAGTGTATGAGCCGATTATGGTATATTATTGGTTGGACAATCTTTTGTCACAGAGGAGTCCATGTTAATTTTTAAAGCATAGAAATTTTTGAATTTTTTTGTCTTCAGGTGTCCTTTCATATAAGTGGTTGAGAAATTATGTAAAAAACATACTACACTGTAACTATGGGTCCTAAAACACAAACAGGAATTTTCAATTAAATTGAAATGAGATTATAAAAAGCACAGTGGGCCCTCCCTGGTGGCGCAG